>NC_091469.1:317684323-318017594 GCF_036971445.1 Narcine bancroftii | reverse complement strand
CTTTGCCCACTTGTCTCCTCTCACCTCCAACCCCTCATTCCTCAGCTGGCTTCTCCCCTCCCAAGCGCCCTGCGCTCGGCACCTCCCTCGCTCCATCTATCCTTGCTCCTCCTCCTCCTCGCCCTCAACCTATCAAAAGGCCAAAGCCTAATACAACATTGTGGCCCACTAAGGACCACTCCCGCAAGCCCACCTGGTCACTGTTTATTTTGCTCATTACTGCCACCCTGAGCCCGGCTGCGGCAACTGACCCCCCCTCCCTTTCGGAAGACAGCAACGCCAGAAGGTTACGGCACTGACTTCTTCATGCATCAAAGTGAATAATAACGAGGCTGAAGTTTCGGAACAACCCCCATTTCCTCACCGCCCCATGGATCTTTCCACCACCCCCGGGGGCGGGGGGTGGTAGCCATGCACCCACTTTGGGAATGACTGGTTTACCCAGTATGAAAGGGTAAATTGAGATCAACAATTTCCTCTCATTGTTGAAGAGTTGAATCAGTCTCACTGATCTGACCTCAGCCACAGCACTGAAAGACCATCTCCAAACACACACCCAATCACAATGCAAGGTTTTGCTGCTACCAGCCATTCAGAGCTCTCAACCTCCACCAACTGCTGGATCTTTTTCCATCTCCCCTCTATTGGCTTCCACGATTTGGTTTGACACCCTGTCCCCTTTGAATTCTGGTTCCTCTGCTATTGGGGAATAAATCATTCTCATTTGCTTTTAACAAGACTGTTGATGATTTTAGCTCCTCAGTCGTATCCCCCTTAACCTCCCCCATTGCCGAAATATCAACCTTACTTATCCGATCTTTTCATCATCACGTCTTTGCAATGGGATCAACAGAATGGTTTCAAGTGGTTGCCCTGAGCTGAATTAGGTTTGTGTGCAGTTTTCTAGCATATCCCATGCTTTGATTAGTACAGGAAATGCAAGTTCTAAGCCTTTTCATTCACCTTCTTGAGCTATGCTGCTCCCCTTGTTTCCTCCACAGACCACTCAGCGCCATCCTATTTAAAGTTTAATCCCTTGTCTTGTTGCTCTTCAGCAAGTCCATTACATTGGATTTCAACTCCTCGGACCCCTGAGGCATGTAGCATGGTATACAGATCATTATAAACCTCCTGGTACTGTGCTGCCTTTCCAGCTGTGCCTCTCTCTCTGAATTCTCTAATTCTATGCTCGCTTTGATCGAGAAAACAAGGAGGTCACTTTCATAGTGGATCTTTCACGCCTCTCTCACTTTCCTGAGTAGGGTGAGTGTACAGAAGGCAGCTGGTCCAGATAGTATGCCTGGCCGCTTGCTTGGAGTCTGTGCAGAACAGTTGGCCGAGGTGCTCACGGACATTTTCAATCTGTCCCTGGCACAGGCTGTTGTTCCCATGAGCTTTAAGATTGCCACCGTTGAGCCAGTGCCGAAGCATCCCATCGCCATGGGTCTGAACGACTTCCGTCCAGTCGCACTCTCCCCCCACCCTACCCCCCCATCACTGCAAAGTGCTTTGAGAGACTGGTTCTATCACATGTGAAATCCCGTTTGCCCAACTCCCTGGACTCCCATCAATTTGCCTATCGCTTCAACAGGTCACCTGAGGATGCCATTTCCATGGCACTTCACTCTGCCCTGACCCTTTGGACAGCTCAACTGTTATGTCAGAATGCTGTTGAATATCATGATTCCTTCCAAGCTGATCGCCAATCTTCACCAGCTTGGTATCCACTCATCCTTTTGCAATTGGACCTTAGACTTTCTGACTAACAGACCCCAGTCTGTTGAGTTAGACAATCTCTCTCTTCCATTCTCACCCTGAGCACTGGCGGGCCCCAGGGCTTGGTGCTGAGCCCTCTTCTGTGTTCCCTTTTCACCTATGACTACATTCCTGTTCATTGTTCTAACTCCATAATCAGGTTCGCAGATGATGGGGGCATGTCACGTGATGCTGTAGGGAAAGGTTGGAGAACCCTAGATCTCCTGAAAAAAAGTTTTAGAAAAGAGTTAAAAAAGGAGATAGAAGGAAAACAGATAACACCCTGGAGATGTCTCCAAAGAAAGAAAAAGCTGCTGTTGGCTCAAAACCAAAATACAGAAGAGAGCCCCATCTCGAAGGCAGATCTGGGAACTGCTCCAAAGGCAATGACCCGTTGGAAGAATTAAACGGGAGCATTGCCAGAAGAAGGAAGCAGACATAGATGGCTTCAACAAGAAGAAGGAACAGAGGAGGAATCCAACTTTAGCGAGTATGGGGAGAGTGTCCGGCCAGAGGAAAAAATGGAAGAAGAGGAGGAATTAGAAAGAGCCAGAAGACAGCTGAAAGCTAGGAAAGGGAAAACTGCTACATCTTTGAGTATAAGCAAATGATGGTAATGATGAAGGAAATAAAGCACATTAAGTATATTAGAGTCTTCATGGAAAAATCAGACATTAGCACGAAATATGTAGAATAGGGGTCTCCAAAGTGGTCATCGAGCTGGAGGTCAACAGGACTCTCCAAAAGGGTCAAAAATGCCAGGGGTTTGATAAATGCAGTGGGGTCAATTGAACTTTTGGGGTTGAAAGATTTGTAGAGCCCAAGGTCCCCGCTCCTGCTGGGAGCCCAAGGCAACTTTTTCGATGCGGACAGCCCGCACCCGATGTTGAGAATGGAGTGACCATCGCCGGCGCTGAAAATTTGGGCCCAGCTCATTTCTGCACCTTGCCAGCCAGAAACAAAGGGTTTTGTTTTTAACTGTTATTTGTAATTGCTTGCTTGGTTAATTTACAGATTTGTGACTTGGAGATTGGGGTGCTGTGACAGTTTCGGTTGTTGCTGGGAGGCCTAGACACCATGCTCATGGTAATGCAGTGTCCCTCACTAACGTGTATGGAAACTGCATGTCCACTTAATTATTTATGTTTGTACATGCCTGGGGGTCTATGAAGGATCAAGGATTCCATGAAAGGGGTAGATAATCTAAAAAGTTTGGGGATCCCTGATGTAGAGGAAGTAGTGGTGAATATAAAAAAAAGATTTGAAGAGTTGGAAGAAAGAGTTAAAGGAGCAGAATTTGAAATTGAATCAATTAAAGATCAGATGGAGAATATCCAAACTAATTTCACTACTGCCCAAGATCAAATGGCTGAAAATTGGATGCCTTAGAAAGTTTTAGTCAAAGAAATAATATAAAAATTGTGGGACTCAAAGGAGGGGATGAAGGAGATGATATCAGACAATTTTTGCAATGGTGGATCCCACAAAGACTTGGAGCTAAAGAATTTCAGGGTGATATTGAGATAGAAAGAGCACTTTGAGCTTTAAGACCTTGACCCCAACCAGATCAAAAGCTGCGACCACTACTGGTGAAATTCTTTCCTTATCAAGTAAGAGAGAAGACTTTGCAACTAAGCAGCTAAACAAACAAAGAAAAGACAAGGGCCTTTGGAATATAATGGAAATAAGATCTTTTTCCTATCCAGATATAAGTTTTGAATCACTGAAGAAAAGAAATGAATTTAATCCAATTAAAAATGTACTGTGGAGAAAAAAAAAGCTGCACTTTCATTTTAAGGTATCCTGCTACCCTGAAGGTTTTTGTTCCAAGAAGTTAAAAGAAATTTTGTGTTGAGACAAAGAAGGCTAAACAATACGCTGGCTCTCTGCCAAATATTCGTCATGAAGAGGAGATGAGAGCTGAGCAGCAGAGTGCAATCTGAAAGACATTTTTAAACAGGAATATTTTAAACTGATAAAGGGTGATCTGTTTATGTTTAAGTAAATGAAAATGTGACAACATTCTCAGGAGAACTGGAAGGGAGGGATTGGCAGTTGATAATTCATGTCTGCGTTTGTGGCACAGGTCATGGCCTGTAACATGGCGGGGAGTAGTGTTGTTTTTCTGTGTAACAACATTTGTGGAGGTTTCTCCTTTTTTCTTTGTTAACAGGGTTTCATTTCTTTTTCTTATGTTCTTTACATCTGGAAGAGTTGATAATAATAGTGTTATATCTGATAATGTAGTGGAACACTGACAAAAGGCAAAGGAGGAAAAACCCAACACCCAACCCCAACCAACCAATTTTCCCTTGCAACCGCTGCAATCGTGTCTGCCTGTCCCGCATCGGACTTGTCAGCCACAAACGAGCCTGCAGCTGACGTGGACTTTTTACCCCCTCCATAAATCTTCGTCCGCGAAGCCAAGCCAAAGAAAAGAAGAGTGGAACTAGGAGTTGGAAGTGATGAGGTATGAGCGAAAGATGGTATTATTATCATAATAATTAATGGGTGAAAATGGCAAATTTTGTAAGTATTAATGTGATTAAAAATCCAATTAAAAGGAAAAGAATTAATAATATATATGAAAAATATGAAAATGGATATTGCTTTTCTACAAGAAACATGTTTAACTGAAGTAGAACATCAAAAATTGATAAGATGTTGTAGCATCTTCATTTAATTCCAAGGCTAGAGGAGTAGCAATTGTGATTAATAAAAACCTTCTAGTTAAAATACAAAGTATTATTACGGATCCAGTAGAAAGATATATAATGGTACATAATCAAATTTTTTTTCTGAATTTTGGACTTTATTGAATATATATGCACCAAATATAAATAATGAGAAATTTGTGCAAGTAACATTTTTAAATTTAGCAAATGCTCATGAAAATGTATTAATAGGAGGAAACTTTGATTTCTGACTTGACCTATTGTTGGATAGATCTGGGAGAAATGTTATTAAAAGTAAAGCTGCCAAAGTTACACAGTCATTGGAGAAAGATATGAGATTAACAGATGTATGGAGGAAAATACATACTAAAGAAATGGATTATTTGTTTTATTCGAAAAGACATGTTTCTTACTCCAGAATTGATCTTTTTCTTAATATCAGCACAATTGCAAGGAAGAATAAAAAGAGTAGAGAATAAAGCAAGAATTTTATCAGATCATTTGCCTTTAATTTTAGTAATATCAATAGAAGATGGAGAAAAAATAAGTTTATAGATGGGGATTTAATTCTATGTTGTGGAAAATGAAGCATTTTTGTGAGTTTATGCAAAGTAAATAAGGATATATTTTCAAATTAATTCTAATTCAGTAATAAATGTTTGTTTTATGGGATCCAATGAAAGCATATTTAAGAGGTCAGATAATAAGTTATACATCTAAGATTTTAAAAAATTATATGCAAGAAGTAGAGCCACTTGAGAAAGAAATAAGATTTAGAAAAAATGTGCATATGCAAGCAAATAAAGGAAAAAAAAGAATGTTGTTAAATAAGAAATTAAAGCATAATACTTTGCAAACATAAAATAGAAAGAGATATCATGAGAATTAAGCAAAGATACTATGAGTTAGGAGAGAGAGAACATAAGGTTCTTGCAATGGCAATTAAAAACAACAAGTTTCTAGGACAATTATAGCAACTAGGAAAGAATCAAATTGGATAACATAAATCACAAGAAATAAATGAAAGTGTTAGAGTTTTGTAAAAGTCTATATCAGTCAGAATCATTAAAAGATGTCAATAAAACAGAAGAATTTTGTCTCAAATAAATTTACCAAAATTAAATACGGAAAATTAAAGAGTATTGGCTATTCTATTTACTCAAAAGGAGGTTAACGAAGCATTGGATTTTTTACAAAATAATAAGTGTCTTGGAGAAGATGGCTTTCCCCAAAATTTTATAAAGCATTTAAAGATTCATTAATTCCTCCATTTATGGAAGTATTAGAACAAGTGGGAAAGATTAATGATTTACCAGAATAATTTAAGACAGCAATAATAACAGTGATTCTGAAAAAAAGATCTTTTGAAACCATCATCATGTAGACTTATTTAATTGTTAAATTCAGATTATAAAATAATATCTAAAATGTTAGCAAATAGAATAGTGAAATATTTACTTAAATCAATAAATATGGATCAAATTGGATTTGTTTTAAAAAAAAGAAATTAGCAGATTTTGTAACAAAGTTGATGAGTATAATACATTTAGCACAGTTAAGAGAGAAACATAGTGTAGTAGTTACTTTAGACACTGAAAAAACATTTGATAGACTTGAGTGGGATTTTTTTTATTCAAAGCTTTAAATAAATTTGGATAGCACCCACATTTATAGATTGGACCAGAAATTTATATAATAAACCTAAAGCGAAAGTAATAGATCAAGTAGACAAGGACATCCATTGTCACCTTCATTATTTACTTTAGCAACAGAGCCTTTGGCAGAATTAATTAAACTTGATAATGATATTAAATTGAATTATATGCCATTGCTTAAGAAAGAAGAGGAAGATTTATAGAAATGGAACTACCTATAACATTAATAGTAAGGGTTAATTGTCTAAAAATGCATATATTCCCAAGAGTACAGTATTTATTTCAAACATTACCTATATTTATACCAGCAAAATATTTTCAAGAACTAAATAAGTATGTAAGGAAATTTATTTGGAAAGGGAAAATGGCAAGAGATGGATTAGAAAAGTTAACATGGAAATTTGAATCAGGACTACAATTATGAATTTTTAAAAAATTATTATAAAGCAGCACATTTGATGTTTCTCTCTACCTTTTTTCAAGAGGGAGAGAAGCCAGCATGAATTCATATAGAAATGAATAAAATAAAAGAAAATAAGTCAGAGAATTTTATATATAAATGGAATGATAAGGCTTTTTTAAATAAAAAATACAGATATTCCTTTGTTAAAACATCTATCTAAATTATGGAATAAAATACATTTAAAAATGGGAGTAAGAAATTTTCAGATACCGGGAATGATATTGAGTCAGAACCAATTTATTTCTTTTTACGATAAATGATAAACTTTTTGATATTTAGTTTAACAAAAGAATTAAGACAATAAAAGATTGTTTTCAAGATACAACTATAAGAATATTTGAGCAATTGGAAAGTAAGTATGGAATACAAAACAATACAATTTTATTATCGATATTTTCTTAAAATTTAGGTCCAGATTTGATATTATCTGTACAAAGTTACTTGGAACAATTAATAATAGATATAAATATTAAAACAATTATTTCAATCATGTATATAATTTTTCAAAAAGGAATGAATAACCAAGGAGTTCATAAGTCATGACAAAGATGGGAGAAAGATTATAAAATAAATATTCAAGAGGAAACTTGATTAGAACTTTGTCAGGATAGTATGACCAATTCAATTAATGTCCGGTACAAAAATGGTACAATATAATTTTTACATCAACTATATCTTACACAACAGAAATCAAATGGATTAAATTCTAATTTTTCTGGTAAATAAAGAAATAGGTACTTTTTTTTCCACTCTACGTGGGAATGTTCAAAATTAAGATCCTTTTGGAAAGAACTGGGTTTATTTTTGGAAAGAGTTACAAAAGTTATGTTTCATCAAGATCCAATTTTGTTTTTACTTGGAAATATTTTTGACACAGATGTGAAATTTAAATTAAATAAATATCAAAAATAATTTGTTAAAATAGCCCTAGAGGTAGCTAGAAAATGCATGGTAGTAACTTGGAAGTCAGATGTGTATTTGGGAATGGTTAGATGGCCAGACTAAAATAGGGAGTTGGATACCATTTTTTTAAATTACACATAATTTATGGAATAAATTTGAAATTTTTGAAAAAATTTGAGAAAAATATTTATAAATTGTAGGAATTAAGTTGTAATCGCCCGATCTGAATCTCCCAACTTCTAAAATCAAGAAAATTAAGCTATGTTAGATTGTATTTGATAGTTTTAGTAAGTTTTTATAAATACTATCCAGGTGTTCTCTTTCTTCTTTTATTCTTTTCCATTGTGTTGTTGGGAGTGGGGGGGAAGGGGGGAATGGGAGGGGGAATTTTTTTAAATCACTATGTATTCATTTTTTTCATTATTTTCATAAAAGAAATTCATGTATAAGTTTTTGAATGCATATGTGAAATTAAATAAAATCTTCAAAAAAAAAAGTTTGAGACAGCCTATATAAACGTGTTCTGGCACCGGGCCGCATGGTGTGCTAACAACAACAACATTCAGGAGATCATTGTGGACTTCAGGTGTGCAGGAAGCTGGGGGCGTGGCAAGATGGCATAGAGATCAGACGTGCAATCCCTGCCCTCTCTGGTTAGACTTTTAAATACCCATTTTTTAACCCTTTATTTTTAATTTTAAAACTTAAATTTTTAGTTTGATATTTTGGTGAGCCATTATGGCTACTAATGTAAAAAAAACTAAGTCTCAGTTACAAAAGAAAATACACAGATACAAGTGCAGAAGAATTGGGGCCTAAACAACTTGGAACAGCCTCAGATCCATTTTCAGCTATCCCCAAGCTTCAACGATTGCCAGTGGGAACAAAAGCAAAGGTAATGGTTACTCACCAGTCTCAAGGTGGTGCTGGTTCGACCCATTCTGCAGAGGAAGGAGCAAACTCCCAAGATGTCGTGCATGAGTGGAGGCTTGCTACAAAGAACTCTCCCATTGGAAGAGACGGGGGCACAGAGGAAGAAGATTCTGATGGCAGACATGCAGTCTGCAGCGACTATGCGCTTGGGTGGTGCTGTTAATTATGGAGAACTCCGTAATTTTATTAAACAATGGTCTGCAGGGGGACAGCAGCGATGACCCCCTGTGGAAGTTGGGGGGGAGGGGTCATCATTGGGTGTCAAACTCGCAGCAAAACAACTAGAATGCTACCGTTTGAAGAGCAACAAGAAGAAGACTTACCTTACTCTATGCTGTACAGGAAATGAAAGAAGAGCTGGAAGAAAGTGAGTTACAAATTATGGAACCAGATCCTGTAATTCAAACTGCACTTCAGCCTGTTTACATGATGTTTGAAGGTATTGCTTCCTATTTGGATGTTATTCCTGGTCAATTGAGCCAGGTGGTTCAAATGAATACTGATATAATTTCAGACTTAAATGTGGTTAAGGCAGAAGTTAAAGAAAACCGGGAAAAATTCAAACAATTTGAAACTTCTCTTTCTGAATATAAACAACAGGTACAATCCAATACAGAAACAATAGTAAAGGTGGAAAATACAGTTAAAGATTTAGGAGCCCGGGACAAAGAGTTAATTAAAAAAATGAACTATTTGGAAAATCAAAGCAGAAGAAATAATGTGAAAATTGTGGGTTTGCCAGAAGGTATAGAAGGTCAAGATCCTGTCAATTTTTTTAAAAAATGGATTCCCCAGATGTTGGGGGTAGAGTCCTTTCCTGACGGACTGGTATTAGAAAGATCACATTGAGGTTTAAGAAGATCACCTTTATCTGGTCAGCCGCCAAGAGCTGTGATAGTTTGTTGTTTGAATTGTTTGGATAGAGAGACAATTCTTCGATTTGCAGTTCAAAATGCAAGACAAAGGCAAGCTCCAAAGATGATTCAGAATAGTAGACTTTTCTTCTATCCTGATTTGAGTCAAGATATCATCCGACGCCAACGTGAATTTAATCCAGTTAAAGAAGTTTTATGACGTAAAGGTTACAAATTTGCTTTTCGTTATCCTGCTGTGTTGAAAGTGTTTTATGGAAATTATCAGTTTCAATTTTTTGAGAGTGAACATGAGGCAATGGTTTTTGCTAATTCGTTACCGGATATCAGAGGACAAAGAAAGAGTCCACCATTATCTCCTAAAAGAAAATCTGATAGACTTGGAAATGGACAAAATAACAGAAATGGAAAGAACGGGAATGGAAAGAGTACATCTACTCTTGAAATGAGTTCACCATCTGGACTGGAATCTCAAGGCTGATATTTTTTTGTAATATGTTAATAATTTTGATTGGCTAGCTGGGGAGGAGGGGATTGCACTAATTTCTTTGTTAGCCATCAGTCACTAGTGGATAATCCACACCCATTTTTTTTTAGGGAGTTACTACCTTTTGGTAGTTTTTTTTGTTGTTTTCTTCTCTCTTATTAACGAATATTATTTTTATTTGGAGGGCCTATATATTTTAATGTGAGGGTTCTATATACAAAAACAATTCTTTTTTTTCTTTGTTATTATTAATTTTGTGATTGTTTTTGGTATCTAGCAATTGTATTAGATATGTCGAATTTGAAATTTGCTACCTTTAATGTTCAGGGATTAAATAATCCGATCATGAGTAAGTGAGTTTTGGATTACATTAAAAAGATGAAGATTGATATTGCTTTTTTACAGAAGACACATTTGAATGAAAAAGAAAGTATGAAATTGAAGAGGGACTGGGTTGGACATGTTTTTTTTTCTTAATTTAATTCCAAAGCTAAGGGAGTAGCAATTTTGATACATAAAATTTTACCTTTTGAATTACAATCAATGGAAATGAATGCAGGACATATTCTTAAGTTGAATTGTAAGATTTTTAATGAATTTTGGACTTTACTTAACATTTATGCACCGAATGTGGATGATGAAGCATTTATTTTGGATGCATTTCTACTTTTGGGACAAGCTAATGAAAATATTCTGGTTGGAGGAGATTTTAACTGTGTTTTGGAACCTTTATTAGATAAATCTCCAAAAAATGTTAAAAGATCTAAAATGGCAATTCAAATTCAAGCTTTGATGAAAGATTTTAATTTAGTGGACATTTGGCGATGTCTCAACCCAACAGAGAAGGATTTCTCTTTTTATTCATTTAGACATGAATCCTTTTCCAGAATTAATTTTTTTTTAGTATCGGCACATTTACAGGGGAAAATATTCCAAGCAGAATATAAAAGTAGGATAATTTCAGATCATTCCTTGTTATATTTTACTTATGAAAGATCTGAAAAAGTTCGTGTAGCTTCTCGTTGGAGATTCAATACGATGTTGTTTAAAAAAGCGGAATTTATTGAATTTTTTTAAAAAGCAAATTAATCTCTTTCTGGAAGAAAATGTTAACTCCATTCAGAATAAATTTATATTGTGGGACGCTATGAAAACTTACTTGAGAGGTCAAATACCTCTAAGGTTAAAAAGAATTATTTGACCAAGAGTCTAGAATTAGAGAAACGGATTGATGCATTAGGAAAGGAATTTCAGAGAGATGTGACAGAAAATCAGAAGATAGAGTTGTCTTGATTGAAATTGAAACATAATACGTTGCAATCTTATCAATTTGAATGTTTGATTAATAGATATAAACAACAGTATTATGAATGGGGTGAGAAAGCACATAAGGTATTTGCATGGCAGTTAAAGAAAGAACAGGTATCAAGGGTTATTAATGCAGTTAGACGAAATTTGACTGTTACTTACAAACCTCATGAGATTAATGATGAGTTTTATTCATTTTATAAGAAATTATATACTTCTGGGGAAAAACAGGAGAGCGGTTCGATTGACTCCTTTTTATCGGTGTTGAAATTACCAGTGTTAAGAGAAAAAGATATATTGGAGCTGGAAAATACTTTTACTGATTTAGAAATTAAATCAGCTATGTTGGAAATACTGAATGGAAAATCACCTGGTGATGATGGAATTTTGGTTGAATTTTATAAGGTATTTTATGATGATTTATCTACAGTGTTTGGAGATGTGTTATGACAGATTAAGGAACATTATGATTAACCTGAATCAAGCTCTAGTGCCTTAATTACTGTAATCCCTAAGAAGGATAGAGATCCGTTAAAGGTGTCTTCATATAGACCAATTTCTTTGTTGAATGTAGACTATAAAATAATAGCTAAAGTATTAGCAAATTGATTGGCTAAATTTTTACCTAAGTTTATACATGTTGATCAAACAGGTTTTATAAAGCATAGGTATGCTTCAGATAATATTATTAGAGTGTTTTAGTTTGATTAATAAACATCGACAGTTCCCTGACCATCCGAGACCATATCTCGATGCAGAAAAGGCTTTTGACAGAGTTGAATGGAACTTTTTATTTAAAGTTTTAGAGAAATTTAAGTTTGGTCCTTCTTTTATTGGTTGGATTAAAGCTTTATATAATAAACCAATAGCCAGGGTATTGACAAATGGGCAGATCTTGGAACCTTTTAAATTAACTCGTTCAACTTGGCGAGAATGTCCTTTGTCTCCAGCTTTGTTTGCGTTAGTAATTGAACCTTTAGCACAGTTGATACGACAAAATACACAGATACATGGATGAGAGTTTTAGATGAGGAATATAAAATTAATCTATTTGCTGATAATGTACTGGTGTATTTAACAAACCCAGCTCAGTCACTTTTACACTTGAAGGAATGTTTAACACAATATGGATCTTTGTATGGATATAAAGTTAATTGGGAAAAAAGTGAAATTTTTCCGATAGGTGAAGGAGATTATTCAGTTTATAAGAATATTATTAATTTGAAGTGGACTTATCGAATTAAATATTTGGGTACAAATGTGGATGTTGATTATCAATCTTTATATAAATTAAATTATGTATCATTAATGAAAAAGATCAAAACTGATTTGATTAAGTGGAAGGATCTTCCTATAAATGTAATTGGATGAATAAATATAATCAAAATGAATATGTTTCCACATATACAATATTTGTTTCAGTCAATTCCATGTTTAGTTAATAAGAATTTTTTTTTAGATTTAAATAAAATGGTTAGGGAATTTTTATGGAAGGGTAAATTTCCGAGAGTAGCTTTGAATAAGCTAACCTTTGAGGGGGATTACGCTTACCACATTTTCAAAATTATTATGAGGCAGCTCAATTTAAATTTATTAGTTTATTAATGGATTTGGAACGGCCCCCTAGTTAGGCTAAAATTGAGATGGCGAATATTTCTGAATTTGAAATACATCAGTTTTTGTTTCGGTGGAATTTAAATTTATTACAACAATATAATGTGCCTATACTAAAACATTTAATGAAGTTATGGATGAGGAAAAATGAAATGATAGGTTCTAAGGGTAAATTATTGACTAACACCATTATATAATAACCAACTTATTCCTTTTTCAATGAATAATCAATGTTTATTACATTGGAAATCTACAGGTATAAAAAACTTGGGGGATTGTTTTAAAGAAGGTCAGTTTTTATCATTTAATCAAATGAGGGAAGATTTTGGTATTAATGGGAATTCTTTATTTGTTTATTTTCAACTTTGATCTTTAGTAAAACAAATATTTGGTAGAAATATGATTTTACCTAAATTGACTAAATTTGAATCTTTTCTTGTGATTGCACCAAAGAAGGGATATATTTCATTGATGTATCAAATATTACAGGAAAGTATGGAAAAAAAGGGATGGAATAGATCTAAGATTAAATGGGAAAGGGATATCAACTTCACTTTTTCTGAGGATGACTGGTTAGATATCTGTCATGATAGTGTTACTAGATTGATAAATGTTCGTTATCCAATGGTTAATTACAATTTTTTACATCAATTATATTTAACACTTGAAAAGTTAAAAAAAATATGGTTTTAGTGAATCAGATTCTTGTTTTAGGTGTGGTAATTTAGTTGGAACTTTTTTTCATGCTGTTTGGTTATGTGTACATATACAATCTTTTTGAAAAGCAATTCAATTGTTTTTGGAACATTTGTATAAAATCAAAATGCCTCTTGATCCGACAATATTTTTGTTGGGTGAGTTGAATCCTTTGAAAGATTTGGAATTAGATAAATTTCAGATTGCTTTTGTGTATTTAGCTTTATCTGTTGCAAAAAAAATGTATAGCAAGTACATGGAAAATGCTAATGTGATTGATATTAATAGATGGCATAATGAGATGAAAACTTGTTTAGTAATGGAAATAATTACCTATGTTTTACATGATAATTCTTCTTTTTTTTAATAAGTGGTCTTTATATTTAGAATATTTACATTTAGATTTACCTTGATTAGATTTTAGTAAATATATTTCAGTTTTCTTTTCTTTTTCTTTGGCTCTCCTAAAGAGAGTAGGCTGAGAGGGGGAGGGGGGAGTTCTTTTTACTTTTTTCTTTTCTTTTCTTATATATATAAATTTAAAAACTTTATCGTTCATAATATGTATTTTTCTTATTGTAATAACTTTGTTGAATGAATAATTAGTTATGAAAAAAAGGTGCGCAGGAAGCCACACTCATGCCCCTATTTACATCAATGGAGTTGTGCTGAAACGTGTAACAAGCTTCAACTTCCTTAGTGTCCACATTTCTGATGATCTCACTTGGTGCCTGAACTCCTCCATTCTGATCAGCATGCTCACCTCTGTCCCAGGATACTGATGGATTTTTACTTCTGTACCATTGAGAGAATGTGGCATCTCAGTGCGGTATGGCAACTGTCCCGTATCAGAAAGTAAAGCACTCCAGAGAGTGGTGAAAACTTCCCAGCGGATTATCGGCCCCCAATTGCCCACCATTGTGAACATCAATCAGGAACGCTGCCTGGTCAGGGCAAAGAGCATCATCAAGGATGCATCTCACCCTAACTATGGACTTTTTACTCTCCTTCTATCCAGTAGGTGCTACAGGAGCCTCTTCTCCCGAACCAGCAGGCACAGGAAGAGCTTTTTCTCCCTGAGGCTGTGACCCTGCTGAACCTTACATCCCAACGCTGAGTGGTACTGCACTCACACTGGACTAGAAACATTTGCTTGCCGAATTAACTTGATTTTATTCACTTATAGCTATTGGTATACAGCATTATCTTTTTGTGAATATTTTACTTAAAGTTACATAGATGCAGAAACTATAATTGTAAAAAGCAAATTGATTACAGACAAGATGGTTTTCACCCCACCCTTAGAAGGCCCTCCCTCCCACCCCCCCTCAAAGAAACAATGTACAAAATGGAAAAAAATATATAACTTTATAGGTATAAAAAGAGAAAGGAAGGAAAGCTTTGCATTGCAGCGAGAGATTCTACTGAGTAGAATCTTACAGGTCTGGAAGGATATTGTAACAAATTTAACCCCATTGTTTGGGTATTCGGGCACTAAATTTGTAAAAAGGTGGGGTACTTCATCCTTAAATTAGAAGTTTTTTTTTCTAAAGGAATACAACTTTGAATTTCATACGGCACTATTTTTTAACTTCTGATTAGATGCTAATTGCTTTGGGTTTTTACTGCCACAAAGACAATAAAATTGAACCTAATCTAATCTTAAAAAAAATTATCCTAATTAGTGGTCACAAATAATTTCCTATTTTAGGAATAAAGTCTATTTTTTTGTTTTTAAATAAAAAAGTTTGGAGCCCCGAATATTGGTGAGCGAGGAGGTGCAAAAAAAATCAACTCCATCGAGGAGGCTGCATTGCCTCTCTCCTCTCCTCCAACTGGAGCTCAGCTAATCTCTCAACCCAGATCTTTATTGTTAATCACTGTGATCTTTCACCAATTCTTCTACAGTTTGGCTCCAAATCAACTTCCTTTGCTCTGTTCCATGAGAAGGAAATTGACGGTTCACAAGTTTCATGAACTCATTAGTCGTGATTAGAATTGCTGGAGTCAGGAATGGTTACAGAGAAGAGGAAATTTACAAATTTCACTTCACTCTTTACTAAGAGGGAGAGGCAAAAGATAGGAAAATAGATACTGGTTAGCCTATTGTGGTGGAACCACTATATAGCTCAGTGGTTCTCAATCTTGTTCTTCCCACTCACATCCCACTTTAAGTAATCCCTGTGCCATCGGTGCTCTGTGATTAGTAAGGGATTGCTTAAGGTGGGAAGTGAGTGGGAAGGGAAGGTTGAGAATCGTTGCTCTAGACCCAATTGTGACTGAAACACTTTGCTTGAGGAAAAATGGTAATTGGCCCATTTCCTTTGGTGTTCTGAAACCGAGCACATAACAAGTCAATGAGGGACAATTAAAACAGTGGTTTTCAAACTTTTTCTTCTCACCCACATCCCACCTTAAGCAATTCCTTACTAATCACAGAGCACCGATGGCATAGGGAATACTTAAAGCACTGTGTGAGTGGAAAGAAAAAAGGTTGAGAACCACTGCCCTAAAGATTAACTTGCAGGTCGAGTCAGTAATAAAGGAGGCAATAATTATCACATTTATTTTTAGAGGACTAGAATATAAAAGTAAAGATGTAATGCTGAAGCTTTCTAAGGTATTGTTCAGATCATATTTGGAGTATCTTGAGCAGTTTTGGGTCCCATATCTGAGGAAGGATGTGCTGGCATTGGAGAGAGTCCAGAGAAGGTTTACGGGAATGATTCCAGAGATGAGAGGGTTAATGTCCAAGGAGTGCTTTGATGGTTCTGGGCCTGCACTCAGTGGAGACTAGAATGATGAGGGGAGATCTCATTGAAGCCTACCAAATATTGAAAGGGTTAGATAGAGTGGACGTGGAGAAGATGTTTCCAGTAGTGGGAGAGTCTAGAACCAAAGCACACAGCCTCAGAATACAAGGACGACCCTTTAGAACAGAATCTGTGGAACTCGTTGCCATAGATGGCTGTGGTCATTGGATATATTTAAAACAGAGGTTGGTAGATTCTTGATTAGTAAACGCATCAAAGGTTACAGGTAGAAAGAGCTTACCTACAGAAAATAGTGTCTACGGCAGGGGTGGGCAAACTTTAACATTCCGTGCGTCAAAATAAACGGCGACAAGGAGGTCTTGAGAGAGCAACCTTGGTGGCCACCATATTGTATTTGGCTTTGGCTTTTAATAAGTTGAGAGCGAACAGGAGGAGGAAGTAGAGAAGAAAGAGGTGTGTATATTTTTTCTTTGCATGGGGTGTAACGGTGATGAGGGGCTATCTGTGGAGGGGCAAGTACTGGCAGGGGGTGGGGAGAGTGGCGCTCTATGGGGGGGATTGGTCTAGGTAAATTGAGCCTCCATCTAAGCTAATCGTGGCTCCTTCCATTGTTGCGAGCCCAGAGGACCCAAAAACCTAGCAGCAATAGATACTCACCAAGACAAATTATTACTTTAACAAAAGTCACTTTTAATTATCTTTAAACATGAAAATAGAATCAAACTTTAACTTGTTGCTATTGTCTCACTTAACCCCCTTCTAATTCTAAGCGCTTGTGTATGTAATGTGTGTGTAAGTTCAGAAAAGTTCTTTAGTTCTCAGTCCAATATCTCACTTCTCATTCCTCCAAGTTCATTGGTTGCAGGCAATTCTTATACTGTGCACGGAATTTAACATAAAATTCACCAGGCTTTGGTGCTTGAAAGGAAAATGGTTACTACTTAGGAAGGTTCTCATCAGTTTTCAGAGAGAGATTTGTTGTTCCAGGATATTCACAACTGATGTACTTCCATAAGCCACTCCATTGTCTTGCTGACGAAACTTTCCCCCTTCAAGGTTCTCCGGATGGTAACATCTTTCTTTCAGGTCAGCGCAGAGTTCTTTATTCTTTTCTTATTCCAAGTGAAACATTAGACAGCCAGTCCTCTCCTCTTGCATGAACCACAAGGGCTTTGACCAGGCTGAACAAAGCATTTACAGACCCATCTTCCAAATGGGGCTTTCCACAAGCTTGCCAGGTTGTCCTGTTCCAGTCCCAGCTGATGTTGATGGCTGTAAAACTCTAGAAGTGATCTCTCTCACTCTCTCTCTCTCTCTCTCTCTCTCTCTTTCTCTCTCTCTCTCTCTCTCTCTCTCTCTCTCTCTCTCTCTCTCTCTCTCTCTCACACTCTCTCTCTCTCTCTCTGTCTCTCTCTCTCACTGAGGGAAAGCCTGTTTGACTCTCTCAGCTTGCAAAACCACATGACCCTCTTTGAACAACTCCAGACAATCTACGGCTCCAACCAGATCTTACATCTGTTGCCTTTTGTAAACAACAATCTATTAGTGAAGTCCGTTGGGAACTCTCCAAAGCTCTTGCAAAGGCTGTGGGGCTGATATGCCTAGCATTAGCAGAGCTCCAATATTTCAAATGAGATCTGTTTTAAAGTGTTTACATGTGATCAACTCTAACAAACCTTACCCAATTTATCTCCCAAAAATATAACTATATACTCTGTCACACCATGCACCACTTCTATTCATCAGGGGAGGTTCAGGACCACCAGGGGCCCCAGAGCGGTGAAGGAGACCACCAGGGGCAGAAACTGCTCAGTGGCACCCAGGGCACATGGCATTCCTGCCATACCCTAGATACGCCCCTGGGTAAGAGAATTGGGCTGAAAGAAATAAATACATCATCCATGAATCAAATGGTGGAGGAGACTCAATGGAACAGCCTAATTCTGCTCCAATATCTTGGTTCAGTATTTCAGATACTTAAATTGGACTTGAGAAGGTTGCCAAATCTTCACTTTTACATTAAAGAATAAGTCTGAAGACTAAATTAACCCAAATAGTTTGGTGGAGCTAGATCAGTGGTTCTCAAAATTTTTCTTCCCACGCACATCCCACCTTTAGTAATCCCTACACCATCGGGGCTCTGTGATTAGTAAGGGGATTGCTTAAGGTGGGATGCAGGTGGAAAGAAAAAGTTTGAAACCCCCTGATTTAATCGTCCCTCATTGACTTGTTATGTGCACGGTTTCAGATCTCCAAAGGAAATGGGCCAACGATAATTTTTCTCGAGCAAAATATTTCAGTAGCAATTGGACCTAGAGCAGTGGTTCTCAACCTTCCCTTCCCACCCACATCCCACCTTAAGCAATCCCTTACTGATCACAGAGCACCGATGGCATTGGGATTACTTAAAGTGGATGGGGGGTGGAAAGAAAAAGCTTGCAAACCACGGGTCGAAAGCAATATTACTTTTAAACATTCCTTTTGGTGAGAAATTTCAACAAGGATTTTTTGACTGCAGAAAAAGGTTGAGAACCCCTGACAGTGCATCGAAATCTGAACAGTGAAGTCCAGTGAATATAATACTGCTCGTGGATTTTCAACATTACCTAAACCTTCTGCATTTATCCCACAAGCTCTTTGCAACTCTGCAGGTTTTGTCCAAAACCCCATTCTTCTCTGAAAATTCTTGACAATTTACATCCATAAATATTACAGAAATATTTATATATATTTGTAAGGATTATTTATGTGATTGTTATATACAGTTAATTGCGTGGATAGCCATGCTGCCAGAGCAGAGATCGGAGACACATTATGTTGTTTATGTACTGTCAGATGATAATAAACTTGACTTCAACCTCTTGGGTGTCTTACCAAGGCCAAAGGAATCCTTCATTTCAAAGTTCTTTAATAAAGCAAGTTATTTTGCGGTATCCAAATGCATTGTCTTTTTTGTCATAAAAGCTGGCCTATCCCAGTGTAATAGGAAACTGTTACAACTGTTGAGCACCTCAGCTCCATCTCCCACAATAGCGTGGATCTCCCAGTGACCACCCATATCAATTCCCTTGCTGACACGTCTGTCCATGGTCTCATGCACTGCTAGGCTGACACCACCTGCAAATTCGACGGACAACACCTCATCTCTGACTAGTCCCCCTCCAACTGGATGGCATTAACAGCGACTTTGCTGATTTCCATTAAATAAAACCCTACCTTTCTTCTTCCCCCTGTCCCCCAGCTCTCTCTTTTTCTCTCCCTCCCTTTTCCCTTTTCTCTCAGTCGCCTTCACAGGGTCAAAATCAATTCTCACCTCTCCTCATCTTCAGTTAACACCTTTGTTGGTCTGGACTCCTCCCCCTGCCAGTCTTCAGCCTTCATTATAACGGCTTCCTGTTCTTTACTTTTACCTTGAAGAAGGGCTCAGGCCCAAAATGTCGGTGATATATCTTTATCTCTGATGGACACTGCTGAGTTCCTCCAGGATTTCAGTGTGTACTTTACTACCATTACTGCAGACTTTCATGTTTCACACCCTCAACTTTGAGAGAATATCTGCGGTCCTTGTTCCTCAACAAGCGGTGCTAAGCATCAGATGGGAATCACCAGCTCACCAGTAAATAAGAGGATGAACTAATGACAATGGTTAGTGTTATATAGTCAAGATAATGTGAACTATTTTCTAACTGCGAAACAATACACCCTTTTCACTGTAGTGCACCACTGTGGGGATTATGTATATGTATATGAATGTGTGAACAGTTTCCACCTGGTCTTCTGGAGGGTGTATTTTGCTTGGCAGAGTTATATATCTCCTGCCATTTAGAAGTTCTGCTGGGGACTTCGTGTCAGCCCTTAAAGGTGTTGCTCATAATGATAGAGGAGCTATGGATGGGTCTTCTTTTGTTTCGCAACACTTAACTAGTGTGTGTTTCACAGTTTGCCCTTGTCTTTCAATGAACCCATGACCTTTGGGGCCATATAGGGATGGTGTAGTGATAACAAACCCATACTCTGCAGCCAGCTTTCTGAATTCTTGTGACGTGAACTGTGTTTCATTGTCACATATTACTTGCTCGGGTATTCCTTGATCAGCAAGGAGTGCTCTCATTGACTGGAGTGCCCCCCACCCCCACCCCACAGCAGGAATGCCAGGTTGGGCGCCCTTGCAGTATGTGCAAGGCCCGGGATGAAGTCAGTCCCTGTAACAGTGGCAGAGTATCAACCCTGAAGAGCATGTGGAACAGGCAGATAAGAAGTTACGAAGAACCAACATCGACTCCAGTATCAAGGGGGAGGTTGATGCTCAACTCTGCTCCAGCAGCGGGTCCGGAGCCAAGTCACGCGGTGCGGCGGGCAATGCAGCAGTGAGTGGCGTCGGGTCGAGTGCGGCAATCAACAGATCCAGCGAGGGACCACAAAAGACAGCGAGCACTGGCAGCAGAGGCGATGGGACCAGGAGCTCTGTAGAGGATGAAGGCAGTGGAGGAGGATCGCTGCATCAGGCTGTGGGACTAAAAATAGAGTACTCCCTGATCTATGTAATTGACACTCTGGGCCAAATAGAAAACAGGCTCATCCAGGCTGTCGAGAGGAGAGTCCAAGACATGGGAGGGAAACTGGACAAGATCCAGCATACCCTATCTGGGCTGATGGGCAAGGTGGTTGAAGTGGAGTAAAGGGTGGGTAAAAATGAGGGCACCAAACATGATATGGGTATTAAATTGGAGATGCTGCTGAATGAAAGGGAGAACATCTGGAGGAAATTAGGCTAAATAGCATTAAAATAGTGGGGCGAAAGGAAGGGATTGATTTTAGATCTGGATCCCTGAGGTGCTGAGCAGGGGTATATTAGATCATAGATCCTTTTTCCCAAGACCAGGTCCTGGGCAGAGACTGTATCCTGTCCTGATGAGATTGTTGCATTATCTGGACATGGAGGAAATATTAGGAGCAACGACGATGACAGGTGCAAAGAAGAGAGGGTCCCCCTTAGAGGGTGGTGGGAAATAAAATCTTCTTCTACCCGGACATTAGTGCAGCACTTTTGAAGACCAGGAAGGTGTTTGAGCCAGCCAAGAGTCTGATCAAGCAAAAGGGGTACGAATGTGTAGTGAGACATCTGGCCACCCTGAAGGTGAGGTTACTGGGAGGAGAAAGAAAATTTATTGCGGATCCAGAGAAGGCACAGGAATTCGCCAAAGGTTTGCCCACACTGGGAAGAACGAAGAAGAAGTAAAGCCCAACTGGGGATCAGCCTACAATGGTTGTTATTACATTGCAAATTTAGCCCACAGGAGTGTACAGACATGTTATGGACTGTAATATTTTGGTACTTGAATTGAAAAAAGATCTGAAAAAGGTTATACCAAAAAGAAAAGAAGTTATAATTACAGGTTTTCTTGGGGAGCTCGGGACATGGAGAGAGGAGTAGATGGGTGCCGGTGGCACAACCTGCTATTGGGCGGGGGGGGGGAGTGTTGACAACTGAAGGAGGTTGGCAACAGAGTGGGAGGGGTGAATGTAACATGGGGAAAATGGCCTGTTACTGTGCTATCTGTCTAAAGATTTTTTTTTTAATTAACAGTGATGGATAATGCTGGAGAAACAAACAATGCAACAACGCGTAGCTCACGTTTCAGGCTTGAGCCCTTCATCAGGCCAGTATTGCCAGCGTTGAGAGACACACGGGATCAGTCGCTCCTGCTGCAGTGAGGTGGCCTCTCTGTCCATCACCCAGTGCCCACCGCTAACTGCCTCCGGGTGCTCTGGATAAGCTGCTTTAATTCAACACCCCTCCCCACCCAATCCTCCACCTTCCCACCAAACTATTAGATTTTTAATCCCCAATTCAGTTGGAGACCTGCGGCGCGTGACACATGAGAGGGCTTTTTTTAAAACTCTTAAGAGAGAATCAAGGTGTGAAGGAGTGTTTGGGACGTGAGGTTGCTGGTAATGAGACTGGAAATGTACAGCCCACCCGACGACTGCGGGAGCAGCCAATCCTCTTGCCTGTAATCTCCAGCCAAGCCCCCACCACACATCGGCAGGCAGCGAA
The DNA here is from genome assembly GCF_036971445.1 of Narcine bancroftii. Classification (NCBI taxonomy): domain Eukaryota; kingdom Metazoa; phylum Chordata; class Chondrichthyes; order Torpediniformes; family Narcinidae; genus Narcine; species Narcine bancroftii. The sequence continues at coordinate 317,995,401 of NC_091469.1, read as the reverse complement.
CTACCTATCCTGCAATGGGTCAATCATTCGCTTTCCATACGAAGGGAACACCATCTATTAAATAATCTGCTGGGGCAGTACGACATGATGGATAAATCACGAACAAAATAACCATGTACCCCCAAACATGGAAATTTTTAAAACTACAAATGTAAAGAAAATGATTAAAAGGTCTGGAATTGATTCATACAACTTGCCTTTATGATATTTTATTATGCATGTAGAAAACGTAAAAGTTCCATTATTACATTTGGAATGTAACATACGTGAAATTGTTTAACTGTGTCCACTATAATGAAGACAGAGAGCGGGGCAGCTGGTTGGTACAAGTCGCGGGAGGGTGGGGGGTGTTATTGGGCAGCAGAGCCCTGAGCAGAGACAAACTGCCCCAAATACGGCCCTGTGTCAACATCAGCCATGAGGTTTCAGCCAGCGGCGGGCACCAAGGCACCCCAATACTGGTCCAACTCCTCCTCATGGACCCCTCTCCACTGGGCTAGGCTAGCCGGCACATCAATTCTCTCCTGCCCTCACTGAGCACCATGTACATATGCACACCCCGAGTACATGCCAATTTAGAATCTGTGAGGGGTGGGGGCAGGGGTCAGCTGTGGAGGGTTGGGGGGGCGGGTGTGGGGAAGGTCAGTCTAGGACCCAGGGGGTAGTTAATCTGCCACTGAAGGGAAGCAAAAGAGACCCTCCTCAGAGTCACTGAGTGTCCATGAATTTCCCTCCAGGCCTCCCACAGTTCTGCAGCCACCCAGATCCCCAGCAACCCGAGCTCCAGATCCAAGCCTCCACCATGATCAAGAAGCCTTCAATGTTCAAAGCCTTTCAGGAGCCCTTCCTGCTCTCAGCAGCCCCTCAAATCCTAGTCCCGATACCTGGCTCCCACGAGCCAGTCACGAGCAGCCTGTCTCACATGCGAGTCCTTCGGCTGCACCGCCCGCAGCCCGTGTGGGATCCTTCAGCCGCTGAGCCCCTTGCTGATTCTCTGCTATGGTCACCATCCTGTTGAGCTGTTCCCTGGGTGGGGGGGGGGTATTGTTTCTCCCCATTTCTCGTGCTCTATATTGGACCACTGCTCCCTCTGAAGCCTGCAACCCATTGAGACCACTGCCAGCTCAGGGCACCGCCAGGCTGGGCACAGACCCCCATGGTTGAAGGATTTTAAATAAAGGCACTGTCTGCTCCTTCAGCAGGATATTTAAGATGTGTATGGAGCCGTTGGCATGAGGACTGGGTGGTTAGACTAGCAGAAGAATGCTGTGGCTCTGCTCCCTGCTCTCCCCATTTCTATAGAGACCAAGCCCAGATTTTCTTGGATTCCGTTCCTAGTAGTTTCAGCTTCTCTGCTCTCATTAGTGTTGCATTTTTCCAGTGTTTTCAAGGGTAAATAACATATGCCAAACATTGATGAAGGATCATTGAGCTCAAGCATTACCTCCATTTTTCTCTCTCTCTCGGCAAATGCAGCCTGGCCTGCTATTTCCAACCACGCCTGCTTCATTGCAGATCGCCAGACTATGCAGTTTTTTGCGGCATTGGTTTAACCATACCCTATTGGAATGGGCCAGACACTGAAGTATCGGAGGAGGCGGAGTGTGCACGAGGAGTCACGGAGCGGCTGAATCGACCCTGAATGATCTTGATTGTGCTTTGTAAAAGGCATAAAGAGATCTGTCTCTGGGATAGGCTGATAGCATTTAGTTGAGAATATTAATGCTTTTGCTGTTAACCTATGCACTGGATATTTGTAAAGGTGCGTTAGCTACGAACTCAGAAAGGAATTCAGCTATTTAGTGAACTTGTTGTTTGCCTTCGTAGTTGAAGATGACCGTGACTTCAAAATCACGTTGGGTTTGAAGTCATGACTTGGATTAAAGGGAGGGAGAGTTGCGCAGGTCAACAACCTCACTCTCTCGCCCCGGCCTATCTGGACCCAGTGGCAAGACATGGTCAAGGCGGCTGGAGACGGTTCAGGATGCAGTGGATGGCCAGCAGTGTTCCGTGTCCCTGTCTCACTGTGCCCTCTTAGCGCTCCATGATGCATTGCTGAGAATCACCTTTCTGCCCGTTGAACCAGTGATGTTTCTTCCGCGCAGTCCACTGAATCCAGGCTTCACAGATATCTAGCTATTTACCTTATTTAGTTAAACATAATTCAGACCATCTGCAATCTTTCTTGGCCTATGCATTAAAATACAGATACTGTCAATAATTATATACTCATAGTCAAACCATCACTTACAGCAGGAAATCACTGACCAACAGTGGACAAATACCAGGTGCAACGATTCCTGAAGAACTTTCTGGAACATTGTCTTGGCATTGCTTTAGTGGAAAATCTAGACTGCCAGAGATTTTGGAACCATACAAAAATAGTGAAGGGATTGTTTCCTTTGGCCAGACATGAAAGTGGTAAAATATTAACTCCATCATTCAAAACAGCTGATCGCTTCAAGACCATCGCAATTGGACCATCCAATACTTAAAATCTGGAGAATCAGGAAATTAATTTTCATTGACCCCAGGCCTCAATAAATATTGAAAATGGACTACATTACAGAGTGGAAAAGCAAATTAGTTTTCAGAAGGGAATTTGCTTATTTTATTGAAAATAAATGGGAGAATGTTATTAATAGAAAAGCATTATCACAGGTTTCTTCACCCAAATGTAAGTTCATGGTACAATCATTTCAAAAGTTATTTGATTGCAATATTAGATCAGGAGTTAAAAGTTTAATGCCATAAGCTCATAATTCCTTCAGGATTTTTGCCAAAGAATTGTGTTTCCACTTCTTGCCTCTTTCCCCAATAGACAACAGCTGGTTAATCAACAAAAACTCCTTCACACAACTTATTTTCACATTCTTTATAAAAACAATGTTTTTCAGTGACATGGCACTTCTGCGTTAATTTTTTGAAACATTTTTGACACACAGCAGGGTGACAGGTCATTTCGGCCACCCAATTAACCTACATCCTCCGGTACATTTTGAACAGTGGGAGGAAACCGGAGCCCCCTGGGGAAAACCCACGCAGACACAGGAAGAATGTACCAACTCCTTACAGACAGCACAGGATTCGAACCCCGCTATCCGCTACACCAACCCTGCTGCCCACTTATTAACTAGAAACAAGAGGGTTCACCATGATATGTTAACAAATTGACTGCAAGGGCAAACGTTGGGTGGCATGGTTAGCATGACCATTCACACAACATTATTACAGCAATCCAGCGCTGTCTGTTTGGAGTTTGTACGTTCTCCCCATATCTACGTGTGTTTACTCCAGGTGCTCCAGCTTCCTCCCACCCTTCAAAAACATACCAGGGATTGTAGGTTGTAGTAATGCAGACTTTTGTGTTTCATGGGGTTTGCAGGTTAATTGGTGTATTTGAGAAATTGCTTTGCTTGAAGGGATTCTTCTCCTGAGATCTGTGGAATCTCAGTCATTCCATGTTTCCAAACAGAGAGCCACAAATTACTGAATATCAAGGGAAGGGACAGGAGGATAGTGCAGGAAAATAGAGCTGAGGAGCTGAGTTGGGAGATCAGGTGTAGTCTTGGGGTATTATAGACCAGACTTAGAGGAACAGAGATCTGACTCCTGCTCCTACGTTTCATGATAATGCTGCTTTGCTTTGTTTGTTTTGGTACCTGTTATACAGACAGGTTAATGTGAACTATTTTGTAACCGTGGAAAAATACACCCTTCTCACTGTATTAACTGTAGGGAACCACTGTGGGGCGTGTGTATATGTATAGGAGTGTGTGTGAACAGTTTCCTGAGATGGTGGAAGGCATCAGTGAGTAAAGTCTCTTCTGTTAATTGAAGCTTGCATCTCTAAGTTAGTTAAGAAGCCTCCCAAGAAACACAGAGACATAACATGGTGGCAACGGTATAAGAGATCAAGAATAAAGCCATACAATTGATGGTAAGTCACTGAAATACAAAGGGGAAGAAGAGTAAAAACTTTACTGAAAAAAATGTCTGGAGCAACAGCAGTTCACCCAGTGATGGACGGGGAGGCTGGAGAAAGACATTGTTGAATCGTTTAAAAAGTTTCAGTAGAAGTAAAAATTAGCATTCAAAAGCTATTTTTAAATGCAACAGCAGAGGAGAAGGTCAGTTATATACTTCTTTGGACAGGGGAGAGAGGCCTTGACTTATTTAATAACTGGGAGCTTACAGAGGTGGGGAAAAATGATCCAGAGCAGTTATTTGCAAAGTTTGCTTCTCACCTTGAACCCAGGTCTAATCACAAAATTAAATGTGATGAATTTTTTTTTCATGATTTCACTGCAGCTTATTTCATCATTGCTTTACGGAAGGAGGAAGAGCAGGCTTGTTGCACTAAGATTGTGAGGTATCATGGCAGGGAGAGGCAATAGGATTGAGAAATAACCCTGGTGGCTTCTCACTACTGGATGGGCCCTTGGGGCGATCAGCTCCAACACCAGCTGGTGCAGGTTGAATTGCTGGTGCCCAGCAACTGGGGCAGGACTCCCTAGGGTCCAGGAACTGCTGCAGGCTCCAAGGTGCAGTTCCCCGTGGCCCGGGCCAGCTCTCCCCAGTCCAGATGCCCCCTGTGGCCAGGGCCAGCTCCCCCCTGTCCAGATTCTCCACACCGTAGACCGGGGCAGCTCCCCCCGGTCCAGATCCCCCCCCCCCCGTGGATGCTGTCCCCGGTGCAGCTCCCCTCACTATAGCTCGGGCCAGCTCCCTCCAGGGCCTCGTCCCCAGTGGCCGCTCGCTCCAGTGCAACTCATCAAGGTCCAGTGACCGCGGATGAGAGCCATGTAAGCCAAATGTGATGAATTTCAAGGCTTAATGCAAGAGACTGATGAAACTGTTGATAACTTCCTCACTAAATGAAAATTACTGCTGCAAAATGCAGATTTAAGGATATTGAGGAAAGATTAGTTGATGAACTAATATGGGGGAGTGCCCATCCCAAAGTACAAAAGTCTCTCATAGGGAAGGAGAGCTTGAAGCTGGCCAAAGTTACAGACACAGCCAGAGCCTTTGAAGCCATGAGGATGCAAATGAAATCCCCATCTATGCAGACCCACCAAGAATAAAGAGAAGGAAGGGTTGATGCTATAAAAAACACTATCAGAAAAGGGCAAACCCCCAGGTCCCACAGGAGATGCGGCAGACAACACCCCTTCGATGACTGGAACAAATGCCCCGCACACGGTTCTGAATGGGGAGCCTGTGGTAAAACAAACCACTGGGCGAAGATGTGCAAGTCTGGGATGAAGAAAACAGTAATACTAGTGAAGAAAAAAGACAAGAAGAAGATCCACCATATAAAAGGAAACAACAATGAGGACTCCGACACCCAGATATTGGACCTAGAATCCATACACGTTCACAAGATGTCGGGTGAGATGAAAGAAGGAAGCGAGTTGCACACAAGGATCCAAATACAGAGGACAATCCAGAACAAGCCTACAATATTTAACCTAAAGGTGAAGCTGGATACTGGATCTCAAAGTAACATCCTTCCGCTCAGACTCTACCGCCAGATGTTCCCAGAGAACATAATCAAAGGGGATTCAAAAGACAGTGCATTGTAAACAGCAAGTGTCACATTAACGGCCTATGGTGGACCCATGATCAAGCAGCTAGGGAGAGTTAAGATCAATGGCTCCCATAAGGGAAAGAACATCCTCTGTACATTCTACGTGGTAGTCGCAGACGGACCAGAAATTCTAGGTCTGGATAACTGCTGGGAGTTGCAGTTGATCTCTGTCAATTATAAGATCCAGATGAAGTTATCCAATAGGATAAACAGACACACATTAAAAAAAGAGATAATGATTTAAACAAAAGTACCTGCCAGGCCATGACACACAGTGAGAGCAAACTTGTTCACTGAGAATCAAGAGTGGTATTTAATAGTAGCCTGTTACTACTCTAAGGTTCCATTTGTCAAAAGGGTGAAAGACCTAAGAGTGTCAACTATCACCTCAGAAATGAGAGCACTCCTCGCTGAACAAGGAATACCTGAGCAAGTAATATGTGAAAATGGAACACTGTTCACGTCACAAGAATTCAGAAAGCTGGCTGCAGAGTATGGGTTTCTTATCACTACATCATCCCCATATGGCCCCAAAGGTCATGGGTTCATTGAAAGACAAGTGTAAACCATGAAACACACACTAGTTTAGTGTTGTGAAACAAAAGAAGACCCTTCTATCATTATGAGCAACACCTTTAAGGGCTGAGATGAAGTCCCTGGCAGAACTTCTAAATGGCAGGAGATATAAAACAACTCTGCCAAGTAAAATACACCCTCCAGAAGATCAGGAGGAAACCAGAAGAAGACTGGCTGACACGCAAGAAGAAGGACACCAGCATTATAACAAATATGCACAAACATTACCAGAACTCTTCAGAGGGCAGCATGTGCATATTCAAGAGCCGATGTGGAAAACATGGACCCCAGCAAAGGTCATCAGAGAAGCTGAGACACCAAGATCATACATTGTCCTGACAGACTCTGGCAATCAGCTGAGGAAGAACAGAATCCACTTCCAATCGATGCAACATGTGATGAAGCAGCAAGCTTTAATACCAATGTGATAGTACAGATTCTATCACCAATGTGTATATGTATAGATTGTAGTGTAGGATGATTGTGATTGACTGAGAGCATAGCCACGCCTACTGGCAGGTCTTAAAGGGTTGCTCCTAGCCAGACCAGATCATTCTGGACTGGTCGACCTACATGTGATACACCCCAGTCTTCTAGTTAATAAAAGCCTTGGTTTGGATCAACAAACCTTTGATTCTTTCAATATGCTCTACCACCAGCCAAGCCTGCAACACCAATATCAAGTGAGGCATCAAGTGAAGAGACCACAACCACTAATACCGAAACATCAACACAGCAGTTGTCAGGTGAAGCACCACAAGCTCCATCACCTCCACCTGTACCAGCAACACAGAGCCCAACGGTCACAGTCAAATTCACAAGATGGCGAAGAAACATACTGCTGCCAGTGCGATATCGATAAGAACTATTTGAAAATAGTTGTGTCAATAAATTAGTGCACAAGTTCAGTTACTTAAGTTGCACTGGAAAGAAAGTGATAAAGAACACTACATTTTTCTTTATCTTGAGAAGGAGGGATGTTATATAGTCAGGATAATGTGAACTATTTTGTAACCACATAAGAATACACCCTTCTCACTGTAGTATCTGTAGTGCACCACTGTGGGGCGTATGTATATGTATAGGTGTGTGTGTGAACAGTTTCCTGAGATGGTGGAAGGCATCAGTAAGTAAAGTTTCTTTTGTTATTTGAACCTTGCATCTCTAAGTTATTTAAGAAGCCTCCCAAGTAACACAGAAACGTAACAGTGCCTACACACAGCAAAAGGACAAGAACGTCGATTCATGCAGTTAATTTCAAAATGATGATCAGATACCTGCATCACACAAAATAGACTTGGAAAGTTAGTCAATATATGGATTTTATTTTATAGACTGACAGCCCTCTAAATTACATTCAGGCCACCTGACTAGACAACAAAGATTTTGCTTCCTGAACATTTTGGGTGCACCGTAAGGATTTTGGACCACTGATTACGAAAACCACCTTAAAAGTTTCCTATCATGTACCATTTATTTGGATATAACCTATTTTTGTGATTTTCTGTCATATTTTAAGTCTACTTCAAAGATACAAAGCCATGAAGTGCAGCGTGTCACTGAAAATTCATTTTCTGCATTCACACTGGGACATCTTCCCCGCTGATCCTGGCGCAGTCGGTGATGGACATGGTGAAAGGTTTCACCAAGAAATTGTGACCATGGAAAAGCGGGATCAGGGCACCTGGAATTCATCAGCGCTGGCCGACTAATTTCAGACACTGACACGAAAGGCATCAGATGCTTAGTACAAATGAAAATCAAAGGAAAAACATTTTTAGGTCAGTAAAACTAACAATAACACCCAATTGACCTACATCCCCACTGCATTTTTGAATGGTGGAAGGAAACCAGAGCCACTGGAGAAAACCCATGGAGACACAGGGAGAACAGGAGGAGTCACGTGATGGAGTAGTGGCCGGTCAGGGAATTCCAGCCCTCTCCGGAAAAGTTAAAAAAATGCACAAAACACAAAGGTACAAGAGTAAAAATTAAAACAAAGTAAAAATAAAGGTAAGAAGAAAATGGCAGCAAAGAGAGAAAAATCGAAAACAACGGGAAGAAGAGAAGAAGAAAGAACATCGGAAGAAGAAGGTGAAGGCCTTACCTGTCCGAGGAGGCCCGCCGCGGAGAGAGAAGCCCGCTCCCTCAGGTCAGTGGAAGTCCCGAGCTTGGGACTACAAAAATGGCTCGAGGAGCCGAGTAAAAGTGCGCAACCGCGCATGCGCATGAAAAACATCAGACTGACGGGAGGGAGGAACAGCTGCGGAGCCGATCTCCATAGCTGAGAGAGACAGCTGCAACACAGCAACAGGTGCAGAACAGAGAAAATAACGACAACAAGAAAGAAGAGGGTAAAAAGAAAACTAGGAAACAACAGATGGTCAACCCAGAGGAAGAAGAAGAAGAAGAACAGAAAGAAATGGAAGGAGAAGAGAAAGGCAAGACAATGGATATATCTTTTTTTAAAGAATATATGGAATCAGTGAAAGAATGGCAATTACAAGAATTTAATGAGATAAAAAGAAGAATTAAGAGTGCAGAAGAAAAAATGAATAAAATAGAAATGGTCATATCAGAGATAGGAAAAAGAGTGGATAATATGGAAGAATTAAAAATAATTGTAGAAATGGAAGTAGAGGACTTAAAAGAGAAATTAGAAGAATCTAATAAAAAAAGTTAAATAGGCACATGAGCTGTTAGCTCAGAAGATAGATATAATGGAAAACTATAATAGAAGAAATAATATAAAGATAGTGGGCCTTAAGGAAGATGAAGAAGGCAAGAATATGAGAGAATTTATAAAAGATTGGATCCCCAGGGTCCTAGGAAGACCAGAATTACAGGAAGAAATGGGAATGGAGAGGGCACATAGAACATTAGCCCCGAAACCACAACCGCAGCAAAAACCAAGATCCATTTTAGTAAAATTCTTAAGATATACAACAAGAGAAAATATATTGGAGAAAGGCAATGAAGAAAATAAGAGAAGACAAAAAGCCACTGGAATACAAAGGTCAAAATTTTTTTTTCTATCCAGACATAAGTTTTGAACTCCTGAAGAAGAGGAAGGAGTTCAATACAGCAAAAACGATCTTATGGAAAAAAGGATATAAATTTATGTTAAAGTACCCAGCGGTATTTAAAATAGTTATTCCAGGGCAACAAAACAGACTATTCTCGGATCCAGAGGAAGCACGAAAATTTGCAGAACAACTACAAAACAAGCAGAGAGATGAAGACATGTAATGAGAGTAAAAATGACCACGAACTATATGTGTGTGTGTATATGGGTATATATTATATATATATAGATGTGTATGTATATATGTGTATACATGAATGTATCCGTATTGAGGAAAATATATAGAGTATAGATAAAAATTAATAAGGGAATGAAAGGGACTAGAGGGAATAAGGAGGGAATTAAAAGAGTGACCTTTGTTATATATGAAAATTGAAATTTTTTATGGGGGGGGCTGGGTGGGGAGGAGTTACGGTCACTGCAAAATCAGTTGACGTTTGCGAGTGAATTCGCAAATCCAAATGGAGAGGGGAGATGTGGTTGCCAAAACAAGGGATAAAGGGCAAATCAGGAGGGGGAGGGGAGAATGGGGAAAAGATACCTGAACACATATTATATAAATGGGATGAAAAATTGGTACAACGTAGGAGTTCTCCAGTATTACATCATCTGCTCAATATTTGGAAGAAGATTCATGTAGAAAGGAATAAAACATATTACCCATTACAAAAACTAATAATGATGCAAAATCAGTTACTTCCTTTTACAATAGATAACCTTTCCTTTAGAGAATGGGAGAAAAAAGGGATCAAAAGAATAGAAAATTGTTTTTCAGGAAATAAATTATTATCCTTTGAACAAATGAAAGATAAATATAATATAACTCAAGATACAGTGCTGGCATATTACCAATTGAGATCCTACTTGAAGGACAAATTAGGAAGCAGTCTGAGGCTACCAGAGGGAAGTAACTTTGAATATGTGATTACAGATACAATGATAATCAAAAGATTTATAACAAATATGTATATTAAACTGCAAGAAAAGGAGAATGAGGAAACAAATGGTAAAACTAAACAAAAATGGGAACAAGATTTAAATATAAAGATAAAAAAGGAAACATGGGAGAAGTTATGCTCTGGAACGATGAGAAATACAATAAACACGAGGTTACGTATGATACAATATAGCTGGATACACAGGCTATACATTACACCTCAAAAGTTAAATAAATGGGACCCAACAGTATCTGACAGATGTTTTTGTTGTAAAAAGGAAATGGGAACAACAATTCATGCAATCTGAACATGTGAGAAAGTGAAAAAATTTTGTGAAGATCTAAACCAGATATTAAATAAAATTACAGAAAGCAATATACCAAAAAACCCAGAGATCTTCCTCCTAAGTAACATAAAAAACAATGAATTTGGACTTGATTTGGATGGTGCAAAAAAAAGATTTGTTAAGATAGCTCTAGCCGTAGCAAAAAAATGTATTATGTCAACCTGGAAATTGGAAGATAATTTGAGAATACAACAATGGTATATAGAAATGAATAAATGTATTCCATTAGAAAAAATAACATATAGTTTAAGAAATAATATTGAAATATTTGAACAAATATGGGAGCCATACATGAAACACAATAGAGAAAACCTACCGGGGACATTTACCACCTAAATTAACGAATGGAGAAGGAAATGAAAAGAATTGACTCAGTGGAATTTCTTGTTTATTTTTATTGAATGACAACATTGTTTGACTGGTTTAATGTATCTTAGATTTTGTACTTTAAATGAATGGGGGGGAGGTAGGGAGGGTGGGATGGGAGGAGGGAGGGGGGGAGAAAATGACACTGTATATATTTGAAAAGGAAAATGTATGTATCTTGGTCAATGTGGTTTATGGTGTGAAAAATAAAAAAAATTTTAAAAAAAATAAAAAAAGAGACACAGGGAGAACATGCAAATTCCTTTCAGACAACACATGATTCGAATCCTGGTCCCAATTGCTGGTGCTGTAACAATGTTGCGTGAACTGCTGCACTAATCTTGATAATCAAACAGCCAATGGCTACTGGATTTGTGCCTTTCTGATATATCCTCTCCACCAAGGAGATGGTACATGATTTCCTCAGTCCAGGGCCAACTCCCTTGCAGTTTTCCACATACAGTACAACTCCGATTATCTAAAATAGTCGGAACCGGGCCTATGTCGAATAAACGATTTTTCGGAGAACTGGTCTTTTTTTTAAAAAACAGCCCAGTAACAACAGCAAATCACTTGTATCAATGTTTAAACAACAACAAGCAACAAGGAAAGGCTTTTTAAGCATTAAAATAATGTTTAATTCTCTCCAAAAAATTGCTGATCGTCACTGATCACTGAAACCTCCCAACCACCGCCACCAATCCCTGATACATCTCCACCACTGCCACTAACCCTCATGGATTCTTCCCACACCGGTAGAACACGTACTGGCAAGTCAGCAGGCTCCTGTTTCCCCAGTCACCAGAAATCCAGATGTCCAAGTCCTGACTCCGAATCCTCCCCTTGGCCTACCGCACATGCACACTGGGTAGTCCAGTGTGTATGTGCAGTAGTAGGCCAAGGGGAGGGTTCGGAGTTGGCGTCGGGAGTTCCGGTGACAGGGGAGGGAGGGAATGCCACTGAGCCCGAGGTCTCAGTCCTGCTTGGGAGGCCGCTCTCCTTGATGACGTCAGGACAAGAGATTCTTCTGACCATTTGCAGCTGGGAGACAGTGGAACGAGTTTGAGAGGGAGAGTTGGAGAGAAAAGTCAATAGGGGAAGGTAAAGAAGAAATGGAAAGAGAGAGGGGAGGGAGTTACCTGAAACCAGGACAATCGTCATTCTAATTTCATTTTGAGTGAAATTATTTTCAACCTGTGAGGTCAGTTCAACTCCCAAAAAATTTTCAGATAAATGAGGATTTCTGATTTGTTTTGGATATCATCATTTATACAAAAATTTTTTTTAACATTTTGGATAAACGAAGATTTTGGAGAATCCGATTTTGGAGAATCGGAGTTGTACTGTACTCCATTTGTGAGCTCACTCATGCTTTCTTCAGGTTCAGCATGGGCCCCTGACTTTGAGCACTGCTTCAATTCATGGATTCCAAAATTGCACGGGGAATTCCACTCCCTTAATAAATTTATTAAAAATGTTGGATAAATGAGGATTCCGGAGAATCCAATTCCGGATAATCGGAGTTGTACTGTACTTCCCAAACACTTCTGAAGGAAAGGCAGAGGCCTTTCTCCAAGTACAAGGATCAAATTAATCTGAAGCAAAAAGAATAGAAAAGAACCCAAAAGAGGATTGGAAACTTCTCCAGATGAATACAAAAGAGGAGATGTTTCTGTGATATTAGCTGCCAAGTTTCAGAGTCTGTTACTTTGATTTGGCTCCTTGAATGCTAGCTATTAGTTTTTACTCTTGGGAATAGAGGTGGCCTGATTATTTGGAACCCAAGGACCATAGAACATTACTATCCTGAAACTGGCCCCTTTGGCTCTTCTTGTCTGTGCCGAACCATTTTTTTAGCCTAGTCCCACTGACCTGCACCCAACTCACAGACCTCCATCCCTCTCCCATCCATGTAGCAGTCCAAGTTCTTCTTAAATGTTAAAACTGAGGCCACATTTGCCACTTCAGCCAGGAGCTCGTTCAGCACCCCCACCACTCTCTGTGTGAAGTTTCCCCCTCATGTTCCCTTAAACTTTTTCCCCTTTTACATTTAACCCATGTCCTCTGGTTTGTACCTCACCCACCCTCAGTGGAAAAAGCCTATCTGCATTTACTCTGTCCATCCTCTCATAATTTAAATATCAAATTTCCCCCCCTCCCCCCCACCTTGTTCTTCTACTCTCCAGGGAATAAAGTCCTAACCTCTTTAACCTTTCCCTGTATCTCAGTTCCTGAAGTCTGGGCAACATCCTAGTAAATCTTCTCTGCACTCTATCTTATTGATATATTTCCTGAAGTTAGGTGACCATGCTATGTGGACATTCATTTCAAGGGGAATAGTGTATAAGAGTAAATAAAGAGGTGTTGTTGAGGCTCTATGGGGCACTGGTGAGACCTCGTTTGAAGTACTGTGTGCAGTTTTGGGCCCCTTATTTTGGAAGGGTTGTAATGATCTTGGAGAAAGTACAGAGAAGATTTGCCAGAATGATTCATGGAATGCAAGGCTAACATATGTGGAATATTTAGTGGCTCTTGGACTGAATTAATCAGAGTCTAAAAGAATGAGAGGGGATCTCCTAGAGACATTTCAAATGCTGAAAAGATTAGTCAGAATAGATATGAATAAGACGTTTCCCTTGGTGAGTAAATCCGGGACAAGAGGGCAAAGTCTTAGAATTAGAAGGTGCCCATTTAAAACAGAGATGAGGAGAGATTTATTTAGTCAGAGGGTCATGAATTTGTGGAATTCGTTGCGACACTCAAAGTTGTGGAGGCCCAATCATTGGTGGGGGGGGGGGGTGGTTTTCATTAGGGAGATTGATAGAACTTGGAGTGAGATGAGAGAACAGTTTAGCTCAGGGTGGATCTTATGAAAACTGCACACAATACTCCAAATTTGGCCTCACCAATTTCTTATACAGCTTTACCATAACATCCCAACACCTAGACCTCTCCTATCTGATTCAAACAAAGCTGAAAGGACAAAACTCCACATTCATTGACCAGGTGTACAGTAAAACTATGCACAGAGTAGACACCAAATTGCATCCCTGCTCCTTGTTTGCATCGTCCATTCAAAGTCAATCCGTGTGCTTACTATGGGGAAACATAACATGCTAACAAACTAATCAAGGAACTACATCACAGGGAACAGTTTTGTACAGTAGCAATGCAAGGAATTCTTGTACATTCTCTGCTATCGAATGCAGAGGAAAGTTGAGTGTTTGTCTTCCAAATTGGCACATTTCCAAAGATAATGTCCTCTTTGTTTACATCCAGATGAAGAAATTGATACAAGAGAGAACCGGAGTCCCTTCAGTTACATGCAGATAAATTGTGAAACCACTCACATCATCAGGAGAATTCCTGATGGTACATTTTAATCATTTCATTGATTCATTTATGAGATGTGCATATCATGGCAGGCTGATTGAACATTTCAATGCAAAGGTAAAAGACAATCACAGTCGGGTCTCTGGACACAATAAAAGGTGATTCCCATCCTCAGGGCACATTGATGGAACACTTGAACATCTGGACCCCAGATTAGGGTTGGGTTATCTAGAGTTCAAAGGACATTGATGGAACACTTGAACATCTGGAACCCAGATTAAGGTTAGGTTTACCTAGGGTTCAAAGGACACTGATGGAACACTTGAATGTCTGGACCCTGGATTAGGGTTAAGGGTATCTAGGGTTCAAAAGGCACTTATGGAACATTTGAACATCTGGATGCCGGATTAGGGTTCAGGTTATCTAGAGTTCAAAGGTCATTGATGGAACACTTGAACATCTGGAACCCAGATTAAGGTTAGGTTTACCTAGGGTTCAAAGGACACTGATGGAACACTTGAACATCTGGATCCCGGATTAGGGTTCAGGTTATCTAGAGTTCAAAGGTCATTGATGGAACACTTGAACGTCTGGACCCCAGATTATGGTTGGGTTATCTCGAGTTCAAAGAACATTGATGGAATACTTGAACATCTGGATCCTATTAGGGTTCAGGTTATCTTGGGTTCAAAGGACATTGATGGAACACTTGAACATATGGATCCTGGATTAGGGTTCAGGTTATATAGCATTCAAAGGACATTGATGGAACACTTGAACATCTGGATCATGGATTAGGGTTCGGGTTATCTAGGGTTCAAAGGACATTGATGGAACACTTGAACATCTGGACCCTGGATTAGGGTTAGGTTTATCTAGGGTTCAAAGGACACTGATGGAACACTTGAACTTCTGGACCCTGGATTGTGGTTAAGGGTATCTAGGGTTAAAAGGGGACTGATGGAACACTTGAACATCTGGAACCCGGTTTAGGGTTCGGGTTATCTAGGGTTCAAAGGACATTGATGGAACTCTTGAACCCTTAGACCCTGGATTAGGGTTTGGATTATCTTTCATTCAAAGGACATTGATGGAACACTTGAACATCTGGACCCCAAATTAGGGTTCAGGTTATCTAGAATTCAAAGGACACTGATGGAACATTTGAACTTCTGGACTCTGGATTAGGGTTAAGGGTATCTCGGGTTCAAAGGGCACTAATAAAACACGAACATCTGGACCCCAGATTAGGGTTCAGGTTATCTTGGGTTCAAAGATCATTGATGGAACACTGGAACATCTGGACCCCAGATTAGAGTTCACCTTATCTAAAGTTCAAAGGACATTGATGGAACACTTGAACGTCTGGACCTTGGATTAAGGTTAAGGGTATCTAGGGTTCAAATAACATTGATGGAACACTTGAACATCTTGACCCTGGATTAGGGTTTGGGTTATCAAAGGTTTGTGAGTGGAAAATGATGGCTTTCGTCTTGAATGGTCAGGAAGTTTGGACAACGTTAATCAAGCTATGAGATTAACAAAATATTCTTGGTTTTAGGATTAATGTCATCTTCTGGCTTTGTGCAAGATATTGCTAATAAAATTATATGATCTTGTTTTTCTTTAATGGAACTCCATTTTCAGTTCTCTTTTTAACTGTTGCATTTAATATTTCGAATAACAACAATAAGAAAGTGTATTTAAGTACTGTAATTTCCTGAATTATATATATAATTTGCTTATAGCAAAAAAAATTAAGCGTGTTCTTTCTCATAAAATATGATGAATGATTCTTAAATATTTATGATATTTTTAAATCCGTCATTTCATGAGATTTAGATTCCCGGCTTTTTATAATCAATACCTACTCCTGTTTGGAGCCGTGTTGTATTGAATTCATGTGTGGAAAGTTCATGTTAAAGTTTGTAATCCACTAATGAGTAATGAGCTGCCAATTAATGACTTTGAATTGCTGTACAGGTTTACTTTATCCACAGAATTAATGTTTCTAAGCCGATTCGCCAATGGTGTCCATTTGCTAATGCTGTTTAATTCCTTTACTCACACCATTTGGTGGAGCAACTTTAGACATTTATTTTGCTGCAAAATCTGAACTCATACTATTCATTCCTCTGCCTTCCTCCAGAACTGTCTGCTGACTACCATTCAAGGGAATGCATCATCTTACTAAATCGAAGCTTCTCTCAATTTATTCCACAGATCGTTCCCAAGTGAAGCAAGCATTTTTACAAATTTAGTAAATCGAGTCATTAAAAAGAAGCCTCCAGCAACCTGAGTTTTAAAGCAAATTCACGTGGTAATCTGATCCACCAGCAGGTACATCAAATCAAGAATATTTAATAGCCTGAAGTGCAAGAACAATGAGCAAAGCAGCAAAAACATTCCAAAGACCCAAAAGCAGGGAGCACTTATATTAATATATTAATATTTCTTACCTGTTTGGCTCGACACCAAGGCCACCGAGCCGTTACATGGCTTGCCAGATGGAAATGCAAACAAAAATACTTTAAATTTCAGTTAGAACCCAAGTCATGCAGAACTGAGTATGGAAAGGAATCAAACAACACAGACAAATGTAGAGCCATAGAGTTTCTCAATTGAATTGTGTGATCAAGTTTATCACTAATACCAGATCGCTTTGAAACAAACATCATATAGAATCTGCCACATAATAACTTCAGTCAAGCTAATTACACAACAGGATTAGAGTACTCACTAGATTCAATGCATTTATTTCAATATCTTCACCCAATCCTCTCCCCAAACAAATCTTCACACAAACTGCAAAAGAACAAAAAATCCTTTCAGTTCATTAGAAAAAAATCAAGACTAATTAAACCTTTGCTTCTCTTATCTTATAAATAGATTTGCTGGCATCAGTGGGTGAGATAGAAGGTTGTACTCACTACATACCCCTGCAATAGCCACTAGGATCTGACAGCAAGCTTTGAAGCCATTTATACAGTACAATGGTCACAGCTAACTGCAAACCACACCCCCTTACAGTTCCCAAGATAGACACTGGCAACTTAAGTCAGTCACTGAAGTCTTGCTTTCTCTGTTCAAAAGCAGCCTTGCTATTCTACTGAAAGCGAAGGTGCCTTACATGAATGAACACCTCCAGACTATGATTCAGTTTTTCTCAGATTTTGCCTGCCTGTTATCATACCCAGGAATTTTACTTCAGTTCCATTCCAAGAAATAATTCAGCAGCCCCACATTGTATGAGTTATACTATGTTGTGTAGGAGTTATTTTCAAAGAACTTTAGTTCTGATTAAACTTGTGTTGGAGAATCACTGTCGAGCCACATGAGGAACTACAGCAAACAAGTAGAGCCCTTCTCTTTACCTCTTGCCAATATGCCTACAGGAGCAAAATACCATGGAACTGAAAGCTTGGAGGGGAAAGTGCACAGAGCCCAGACTAAACGTCAGGCAGCAAAGAACATTGTTGCTTCAAGTGAGACATCACATCTGCTTTCTCAGCTGGATGTAACAGAGCCACCCATGTGAGATGCTGTTCCACATTTAGCCCTTAATTCTAGATTAGCAATGATCTTTGAGTTCCACAGCACGGGAACAGGCCCTTCAGCTTGCCCATGGTGACCAGTCTACTCCTATTCGCTTGTGTTCACCCCAGATCCCTCTAAACCGTCTTATCTGTTGTGACAGAGTATATAGAGGTGTTTGGGTGTAACCTGCTCTAACAAATGGAACTGAAAGCTTGGGGGAACATTAATACATTTCACCAGGCTTTAGTGCTTAACAGGTAGATGGTTACCACTCAGGAGGGTTCTTGTTGGTTCTCAGAGAGAGAGTTTTCTCATTCCAGGACAGCCACAACTGATTCATTTTTTAATCAGCCACTCCAGTGTCTACTGATGAAACTTATCCCTTCAGGGTTCTCCAAATGATAACCTCTTTCTTTCAGGTCATCACAGAGTTACTTTCTGTTCCTCCTATTCAAAGGGGAACACCAGGCAGCCAGTCCTCTCCTTTGACCAGGCCGTCTTCCAAAGCTTGCCAACTTGTCCCTCTGGAACCAAAGTCTGTGTCTCTCCTCTCTCACTCCCTCCCACTCTGAGAGCAAAGCTGTTCTGCCTCTGCCTGCAAAGATCACCTGCTCTTCCAGACAGCAAACTGTTTCTCAGACAAAGCTGCTGCTGTATGTTACTACATTGTTGCCTTTTGCAAATGACAGTCCATCCTGAGTCTGTGAGCCCTCTGCAAAATTCCTGCAAAAATTCTGTGTTTTAAATTGTGTGTGTGTGTGTGTGTGTGTGACCTGCTCTAACAAACCTTTCCCAAACTCTTCTATATACCTGTCACACTGTCTAAATGACTTTTGAATGTAACTATGATCCCCACTCTTCTGGCAGCTCATTTCATATACCCACCATCCTCTTTGTGTGAAGAAGATCCCTTCTAAATCTTATCCTCCACCTTAAATCCTTGTCCTGCAGTTATAGATTCACCTTCGCTGGGGAAAAGATTATGGTTATAAATCTTATCTATACCTCTCATGATTTTATAAGCTGCTCTTGGGTCCACTGCCCTTATCCTCCTGTGCTCCAGGATGAAAAGCCCCTCCTTAAATAAAGCCTCTCATTAATTACACTGGACAACATTTTTTTTTTCAAAAGGTTTGGTCCTGAAAAATAAATTGTGGATTATGATCGACAACTTCAAGTTGATCACAAAGATAATTTCAGATTTTCCGTATCATGTAGGAAGATGGAGAAACGTTAAATTAACTTTTATGGAACTTAGCATGTTTAATCACATAATGAAGTGTTAGTTTAACTCACCTAAAAATGTTTTGCTGCTAATTTTCGTTTGTACTTGGCATCTGATGACTCTCATGTCAGTGTCTAACAATAGTCGGCCAGCACTCATAGATTCCAGTTGCCCTGATACCACTTTCCCATGGTCGTAATGTCCTGATGAAACCTTTCACCGCATCCGTCACTGACTGCACCAAGATCAGTAGGGAAGGAGTCCGAGTGCGAATGCAGAAAATGAATTTTCAATGACATGATGAACTTCATGGTTTTGTATGCTTGAAACATGACAGGAAATCACAAAAATAATTATATCTAAAAAAAGGTACATGGTAGAAAAATAAAATTAATGTGATTTCATGATCAGCTTCCCAAAATCTATAAAATACACCCAAAAGTGTTCAGGAACCAAAATCTTCATTGTTACGTGTAAATGAAGATCACTCCCTCCCCCCCAAATCCAGGAAATATTCTGGAGAATATTTTCTGTACCCTTTCCAGCTTAACATTTTTTTAATTTTTTTTATTTTTCACACTATAAACCACATTGATCAAGATACATACATTTTTCTTTTCAAATATATACAGTGTCGTTTTCTCCCCCCTCCCTCTTCCCATCCCACCCTCCCTACCTCCCCTCCCATTCATTTAAAGTACAGAATCTAAGATACATTAAACCAGTCAAACAATGTTGTCACTCAATAAAAATAAACAAGAAATTCCACTGAGTCAATTCTTTCCATTTCCTTCTCCTTCTGTCATTTTAGGTGGTAGATGTCCCCGGAAGGTTTTCTCTATTGTGTTTCATGTATGGCTCCCATATTTGTTCAAATATTTCAATATTATTTCTTAAACTATATGTTATTTTTTCTAATGGAATACATTTATTCATTTCTATATACCATTGTTGTATTCTCAAGTTATCTTCTAATTTCCAGGCTGACATAATACATTTTTATGCTACAGCTAGGGCTATCCTAACAAATCTTTTTTGTGCACCATCCAAATCAAGTCCAAATTCTTTGTTTTTATGTTACTTAGGAAGAAGGTTTCTGGGTTTTTTGGTATATTGCTTTCTGTAATTTTATTTAATATCTGGTTTAGATCTTCCCAAAATTTTTTCACTTTCTCGCACGTTCAGATTGCATGAATTGTTGTTCCCATTTCCTTTTTAAAATGAAAACATCTGTCAGATACTGTTGGGTCCCATTTATTTAACTTTTGAGGTGTAATGTATAGCCTGTGTATCCAATTATATTGTATCATACGTAACCTCGTGTTTATTGTATTTCTCATCGTTCCAGAGCATAACCTCTCCCATGTTTCCTTCTTTATTTTTATGTTTAAATCTTGTTCCCATTTTTGTTTAGTTTTACCATTTGTTTCCTCATTCTCCTTTTCTTGCAGTTTAATATACATATTTGTTATAAATTTTTTGATTATCATTGTGTCTGTAATCACATATTCAAAATTACTTCCCTCTGGTAACCTCAGACTGCTTCCCAATTTGTCCTTCAAATAGGATTTCAGTTGGTAGTATGCCAACACTGTATCTTGAGTTATATTATATTTATCCTTCATTTGTTCAAAGGATAGTAATTTATTTCCTGAAAAGCAATTTTCTATTCTTTTGATCCCTTTTTTCTCCCATTCTCTAAAGGAAAGGTTATCTATTGTAAAAGGGATTAGCTGATTTTGCGTCAGTATTAGTTTTGGTAATTGGTAATTTGTTTTATTCCTTTTTACATGAATCTTCTTCCAAATATTGAGCAGATGATGTAATACTGGAGAATTCCTACGTTGTACCAATTTTTCATCCGATTTATATAATATATGTTCAGGTATCTTCTCCCCTATTTTATCTAGTTCTAATCTAGTCCAATCTGGCTTTTCCCTTGTTTGATAAAAATCTGATAGGTATCTTAATTGTGCGGCTCTATAATATTTTTTAAAGTTTGGCAGTTGTAAGCCTCCTTGTTTATACCATTCTGTTAATTTATCTAGTGCTATCCTCGGTTTCCCCCCTTTCCATAAAAAATTCCTTATTATTTTCTTTTACTCCTTGAAGAATTTCTCTGTCTAGTGTATTGGCAATGCCTGAAATAGGTATTGTATCCTTGGGAAAATGTTCATTTTAATACAGTTTATCCTTCCTATTAGTGTTAGTGGTAAGTCTTTCCAATGCTCTAAGTCGTCCTGTAATTTTTTCATTAGTGGATAATAATTGAGTTTATATAGGTGGCCGAGGTTTTTATTTATTTGTATACCTAGGTATCATATTGCTTGCATTTGCCATCTGAATGGTGATTCTTTCTTAAATTTTGAGAAATCCGCATTATTCATTGGCATTGCTTCACTTTTATTTGCGTTAATCTTGTAACCCGACACTTCTCCATATTCCTTCAATTTCTTATGTAATTCTTTTATTGATATTTCTGGTTCTGTTAAGTATACTATAATGTCATCTGCAAATAAACTGATTTTATATTCCTTGTCTTTTATTTTTATCCCTTTTATTTTATTTTCTGTTCTTATCAATTCTGCTAGTGGTTCTATAGCTAACGCGAACCCTGCCTTGTTGATCTGCTTAAGTTAAATTGCTTTGATATATATCCATTTACTGTCACTTTCGCCAATGGCCCCTTATATAATGCTTTAATCCAATTAATATACTTCTATGGTAAACTGAATTTTTGTAATACTTTGAATAAATAATTCCATTCTATTCTGTCAAAGGCCTTCTCTGCGTCTAAAGCAACTGCTACTGTTGGAGCTTTATTCCCTTCTACTGCATGAATTAAGTTAATAAATTTACAAATATTGTCTGTTGTTCGTCTTTTTTTAATAAATCCAGTTTGGTCTAGATTTACTATTTTTGGTACATAGTCGGCTAATCTGTTTGCTAATAGTTTAGCTATTATCTTATAATCTGTGTTAAGTAAAGATATTGGTCTATATGACGCTGGTGCGAATGGATCTTTCCCTGTCGTTGGTATTACTGTAATTATTGCTGTTTTGCATGAATCTGGTAAGCTTTGTGTTTTATCAATCTGGTTGATTACTTCCAGGAGGGGAGGAATTAATAAATCTTTAAATGTTTTATAGAATTCTATTGGGAATCCATCCTCTCCTTGCGTTTTATTATTTGGTAGTTTTTTTTATTATCTCTTGTATTTCTACTATTTCAAATGGTTCTGTTAATTTATTTTGTTCCTCTATTAGTAATTTTGGTACTTCAATTTTAGTTAAAAATTCATCTATTTTGTCTTCTTTCCATTCGTTTTCAGTTTGGTATAATTGTTCGTAGAATTCTCAGAATTTTTCATTAATCTCCGTTGGATTATATGTAATTTGTTTGTCTTTTTTCCTTGATGCCAATACCATTCTCTTAGTTTGTTCTGTCTTAAGCTGCCATGCTAGAATTTTGTGCATTTTTTCTCCTAGTTCATAATATTTCTGTTTTGTCTTCATTATGTTCTTCTCCACCTTATATGTTTGTAGTGTTTCATATTTTATTTTTTATCTGCCAATTCTCTTCTTTTAGATGTGTCTTCCTTCATTGCTAATTATTTTTCTATATTTACTATTTCCCTTTCCAACTGCTCTGTTTCCTGATTGTAGTCCTTCTTCATCTTGGTTACATAACTTTTTATTTTCCCTCTGATGAATGCTTTCATTGCGTCCCATAGTATAAACTTTTCTTTCACTGATTCCGTATTTATTTCAAAGTACATTTTAATTTGTCATTCAATGAATTCTCTAAAATCCTGCCTTTTAAGTAGCATGGAGTTTAATCTCCATCTATACATTCTTGGAGCGATGTCCTCTAACTCTATTGTCAATATCAGGGGTGAGTGGTCCGATAATATTCTAGCTTTATATTCTGTTTTTCTTACTCTGTCTTGCATACGAGCTGATAACAGGAATAGGTCTATTCTTGAGTATGTTTTATGTCTACCCGAATAATATGAATATTCCTTTTCCTTTGGGTGTTGTTACCTCCATATATCCAAAAGTTGCATTTCTTGCATCGATTTAATTATAAATTTGGTTACTTTGTTCTTTCTGTTAATTTTTTTCCCAGTTTTATCCATGTTTGAATCCAAATTAAGGTTGAAATCCCCTCCTATTAGTATGTTCCCTTGTGTATCTGCTATCTTCAAAAAAATATCTTGCATAAATTTTTGATCTTCTTCGTTAGGTGAATATACATTGAGTAAATTCCAAAACTCCGAATATATCTGACATTTCATCATTACATATCTCCCTGCTGGATCTATTATTTACTCTTCTATTTTAATTGGTACATTTTTACTGATTAATGTAGCTACTCCTCTAGCTTTTGAATTATATGACGCTGCTGTTACATGTCCTACCCAATCTCTCTTTAATTTCTTGTGCTCCATTTCAGTTAAATGTGTTTCTTGCACAAATGCTATATCAATTTTTTCTTTTTTCAGTAAATTTAGCAGTTTCTTCCTTTTGATTTGGTTATGTATTCCATTAATATTTAAAATCATATAGTTCAACATAGCCATTTCATACTTTGTTTATGTTTCCTTTCCATTTCCTCATCATCACCTTTCCTTCTTATCCATTTCTGATTTCTTGTTTTGAACACTTTATAAGACAACATTTCTAAAACATCAAACATTTCCCTTATTCTACTATCCAAAATTTCTTTAACCCCACTATCCCCTCCCCTTCCTGAGTTGCCCTTTATCCCTTGTCGGACAACCACATCTCCCCTCTCCATTTGGATTTGCGAATTCACTCGCAAGCGTCAACTGATTTTGCAGTGACCGTAACTCCTCCCACCCAGCCCCCCAGAAAAGATTTCAATTTTCATATATAACAAAGGTCACTCTCTTAATTCCGTCCTTACTTCCTCTCTTCCCTTTCATTCCCTTATTAATTCTTATCTATACTCTATATATTTTCCTTTAAATACGGATACACTCATGTACACACATATATACATACACACATCTATATATATATATATATATATATATATATATACCCATATTCATACATACATATAGTTCGTGGTCATTTTTTACTCTCGTTACATGTCTTCATCTCTCTGCCTGTTTTGTAGTTGTTCTGCAAATTTTTGTGCTTCCTCCGGATCCGAGAATAGTCTGTTTTGCTGCCCTGGAATAACTATTTTAAGGTCCGCTGGGTACTTTAGCATAAATTTATATCCTTTTTTCCATAGGATCGCTTTTGCTGTATTAAACTGCTTTCTCTTCTTCAGGAGTTCAAAACTTATGTCTGGATAGAAAAAAAATTTTTGACCTTTGTATTCCAGTGGCTTTTTGTCTTCTCTTATTTTCTTCATTGCTTTCTCCAATATATTTTTTCTTGTTGTATATCTTAAGAATTTTACTAAAATGGATCTTGCTTTTTGTTGTGGCTGTGGTTTCGGGGCTAATGTTCTATGTGCCCTTTCTATTTCCATTTCTTCCTGTAATTCTGGTCTTCCTAGGACCCTGGGGATCCAATCTTTTATAAATTCTCTCATATTCTTGCCTTCTTCATCTTCCTTAAGGCCTACTATCTTTATATTATTTCTTCTATTATAATTTTCCATTATATCTATCTTCTGAGCTAACAGCTCTTGTGTCTCTAACTTTTTTATTAGATTCTTCTAATTTCTTTTTTAAGTCCTCTACTTCCATTTCTACGGCTGTTTCTCGTTCTTCCACCTTGTCCACTCTTTTTCCTATATCTGACATGACCATCTCTAATCTATTCATTTTTTCTTCTGCACTTTTAATTCTTCTTTTTATTTCACTAAATTCTTGTAATTGCCATTCTTTTACTGATTCCATATATTCTTTAAAAAAAATATATCCATTGTCTTGCCTTTCCCTTCTTCTTCCATTTCTCTATGTTCTTCTTCTTCTTCTTCCTCTGGGTTGGTCATCTGTTGTTTCCTTGTTTTCTTTTTACTCTCTTCTTTCTTTTTCTCTTTTTTTTCTATGTTCTCTTCCTGTTGTTGTGTTGCAGCTGTCATTCTCACCAGCTTAACATTTGTGGTAAACCACTGTAATGTGTGAGTGTGTACTGTATCTGATATCATTTTGTACACATGCCAACTTGCTTCCTGTAAATAAAATCCTTCGCCATCAAAAGTGTGTGTCCAGTCTTCGAGTCTGACACCTACCAAACCTGTTTCCTCACTCACAGCATCCACTACCTGGGAAAGGAAGCTGTAGTGGCGCTATGGTGGCGCTGCCTCCTGGGAGTTGTATCGAACCATCCACGTGATGTCAGTGCGCGCTTACATCAGCGCAGGTCGAGTGCATGGTTCTGGCTTTTAAAAGGTTGCCCATCTGATTCACTCTAGAAACACCTTGTGTGGTTATTTCGTTGTGTCCACTGCAATTCCAGTGGCCACAAATGGTCACCCCAACGAGTCCAAAAACGTATTTTTGGATAAACATGGACTCTGCAGCCATTGCTGTGAAGCTGCCAACTTTCTGGACAGCTGAGCCTGAACTGTGGTTCCAACAGGCTGAAGCACCATTTCACCTTCACAAAGTCGAGTTGCACACCACTTGTTATTATCATCTAGTCAGTGCCCTGGCCAGGCTGTCTCAAAGAGGATCAGTGAGTTCCTATGGCATCTACCACATACCAGCAAGTATGACACTTTAAAAGCACTCTTATTATGTGTATATGGTATGTCCCTTAGGGAAAGGGCAGCCAAACTATTACATTTCGATGGGTTGGGAGACTGCGCCCCTTCAGAACTAATGGATGAAATTCTGATCCTGGCAGCTGGTAAAAGGCCCAATTTGTTACTCGAGCAGCTCTTTTGAGAGCGAATGCCAGATATTAGGCTCTTGCTATCCACGTGTTCATCTGAAGACCCAAGGGCTGTGGTGGCAGAGGCAGCCATTCTATGGCTGGCTAAAAAGCTCAGCAAGATGCAATGGAGTATATATATTTGGGAGAATTTGGTAAAATTAGAGTAGGTTACATGCATACACACATTTTAAAACAGATCTTATTTGTAAGACTGAAGAATTCATATTCAGTAACATTGCAGGTATCTCTGGAGAATGTGATGCACATTCTCACAAGTAGGTACTAATTGAAATGATGTCATGAAATGAATAGACCATTGTTTGGAGGAGACAAACTGGCTGCTAAAAAGTACCTACAGTGTGCTCACAGAAAGGTCACTCCTGGGTTTTGTTTATCTAAGACAACAGCTTCACTAAGAGAAGAGAACTCCTGTTGTTTGCTGAAGAAGGTGGGGGTTCTTGCAAGTGAGAGAGTCACATGGGCTTTCTGGGAATTGGCAGTTGGAGAGGGAGAGAGAGAAGACAAGTTCAACAAGCTCTTTCAGTCAGTGTGTGAGTCTGTGTGTATGTGTGTGTGTGTGTGTGTGTGTGTGTGTGTGTGTGTGTGTGTGTGTGTGTGTGTGTGTGTGTGTGTGTGTGTGTGTGTGTGTGTGTGTGTGTGTGACACTGAAAGAGACTGAACAGTCATGGCTGAAATAAGCCAGGAAAAGCTGGTTGGAAACAGAAAGTTCCAGAGTGGCGGATGGCTGGAAGTGCTATCTGTCTGATGTTTCTCTTGGAATAAGTGGAACAGAAAGGAACTCTGTGCTAGCCTGAAAGAAAGAGGTTACCATCTAGAGAAACCTGATGGGGAAAGTTTCATCAGCGAGACATTGAGGTGACTAATGGTGGTACCTCATTTGTGGAAATCCGAGAACAACAAATCTCTCTCTCTCTCTGCAAACCCTAAAGAACCTTTCTAAGTGGTAAACATTTACCTTTTGAGCACCAAAGTCTGGTGAACTTTATACCTGTTAAATTCTGAGCACAGTTTAAGAATTGCCTGCAACCAGAGAACTTGGAAGAAGGAGAAGTGAGATTGAACTGTGAACTAAAGAACTTTTCTTAAATTTACACACACATCATACATGTTTGCTTAGAATTAGAAGGGGACTAATTTGGGTTATTTAAGTATAGAGATGTTTAAGTTTGATTCTGTTTTCATGTTTAAAGATAATTAAAAACAACTTTTGTTTAAGTAAATATTTGTCTTGGTGAATGTTTATTGCTGTTGGATTTTGGGTCCTTTGGGCTCATAACAAAGGAAAGACAAGTCTGCACAACCTCCAATATTGACCCTGTGTCACACTCTGGTGCTCTTAGCACATCACTCCCTAAAGGCAGGCAACACCCCAAAATAAGCAAGCAGCCTGTGGACACTTTATCTTGGTGTTATTGCCACAGGCGTTGGGGAGTAAATACCCACAAATACCTTCCACCCTGCCTGTTAGTGAAAAATGCCCAAGCCAACCGCCAGTAAGGGCTGCGGCGTTTGGCGAGAAACCTGCAAGCCTACTGTATGTAAGGGACCAGTTGCCCCAGCGAAAATTTCTGGTGGACATGGGTTCAGAAGTTGGTTTATTTCCACCCACCGGTTCTGACACATGCCATCCTACCCCAGACCTGCAACTACAAGCAGTTAGCAGTTCCAACATTCTGACCTTTGGCACCAGTAAGATGAATGTCAAGTTCGAGAATCATCTCTACACTTGGCCATTCATTATCGCCACAGTTTCCCAACCTTTGCTTGGCGCAGATTTTCTTCAGGCTCATTCATTCCTCGTTGACTTAAAAGGGTGTCGGCTAATAGATGGAACTACTTTTCAGACCATTCCTCTGGCAGACGCCTCTACCCCTGCTCTGTGCCTCCAAACATTAAGCAAACCAGTAGATGAATTCTCCAAGCTGTTGGAAGATTTCCCTAATATTACTACTCTACAATTTTCTGCCTCCACTCCAAAGCCCAGTGTTACTCACCGCACTTGTACTAAGGGCCCTCCTATCCATGCACTGCTTGCCTCCAGAGAAGCTGTGTTTAGCTAAGGAAGAGTTTGCCAAGATGGAGGAATTCGTAGTCCGACAGTCCCTAGGCATCTTTATTATATATGGTCCCGAAATACAATGGAGCTTGGCGACCTGGTGGAGATTACAGGTGGCTTAACGATGCCACCATCCCGGATCATCATCCGATACCTCATATTCAGGATTCACAGCTCATTTGTATGGAGCAAAGATCTTCTCCAAAATAGACTTGGTGCGTGCCTATCACCAAGTTCCGGTAGAGCCAGAAGACATTCCAAAAAAGTTTGGTTTGTTCAAATGTTTACACATGCCATTCGGATTAAAGAATGCTGCTCAATCATTTCAACAGGTGATGGATGCTTTACGACATGGTATGACCAATGTCTTCATTTACCTCGACGACATTTTAGTGGCCAGTGGGACTAAGGCACACTGTTGTTGATCCCAGGGGATTTCATCCTCTACCACTCCAACTCCAGCGGTGATCCTAAGAAACTGTTGAGCAGACTAAGGGAGACCATTGGAAAAATGTCCCCTATACCACCATTGTCACATGGAGAACCCTCTTCTTTTGTATCTGAAGACTTCAAAAACTGCAAAGATGTCCTCGTCTGAAGGGGAACACTTGGTTCACCTTTGCAGACACCCTACGAAGGACTTTATAGGATACACAGACAAACTAGGTCTACCTGTATTTTGGAGAGTGGAGGGAAGCCACAGACATTTACTATTGACAGGCTTAAACTAGCTCATGGGGATGAGTCACTTCAGTGGTGTGTAAACTACTAGAAAGGATTCTTAAGGATAGTTTCTACCATCATGACTTTGTAACAGGAAGATCATACATCATGAGTCTAATTGAGTCCTTTGAGGAAGTAACAAAAGAAATTGATGAGGGTAGGGTGGTAGAAGTGGTCTATAAGGATTTCAGTAAGGTCCCCCACCAGAGACTCATCCAGAAGGTCAAGAGGCATGGGATCAGTGCAACCTTGGCTGTCTGGACAAAAAAATTGACTTGCAGGAAGAAGACAGAGAGGAGTGGTGGAAGGAAGGTACTCTGCATGGAGGGCAGAGACTGGTGGAGAGCCACAGGGATCAGTTCTCAGTCCCTTGCTCTGTGAATTTTATAAAGGATCTGAATGATGATACAGAGGTTGGGGGAGTAAGTTTGTGGATGACATAAAGATTGGAGGAATTGTAGGTGGAGCAGAAGATTGTCAGAGGTTGCAAGAGGACATAGACGGGATGCAGCATTGGGCAGAAAAATGGCAAATGGAGTTCAATCCAGACAAGTGTGAGGGGATGCATTTTGGCAGGACAAATCGAAAAGCTGAGTACAGGGTTAACAGTCCATTAATTAGGAGCGTGGATGAACAGAGGAATCTTGGGGTTCATGTCCATACATCCCTCAAGGGAGTTGCTCAGGTTGTTAGGAAGGTTTAAAAAACCTATGGGATTCTGGGCTTCATTAATGGGGGGATTGTGTATCAGAGTAGAGAAGTCATGCTGCAGCTTTATTAGTCTTTGGTGAAACCACATTTGGATTATTTTGTCCAGTTCTGATCATCTCATTATAGGAAGGATGTGGAGGCGATGGAGAAGGTGCAGAGGAGATTTACCAGGATATTGCCTGGATTGGAGGGCGCGTCTTATGAGGCAAGGTTGGCAAGAGCTGGGACTTTTCTCTTTGGGGCGTAGAAGGATGAGAGGAGACTTGATCGAGGACTACAAAATTCTGAGAGGCTTAGATAGGGTGGACAGCCAATACCTGTTTCCTAGGGTGGGAATAACAACCACTAGAGGACGCATGTCTAAGATTAAGGGAGGGGAGTATAGGGGAAACATCAGGGGGAAGTTCTTTTACACAGAGAATTGTGGAGGCCTGGAATGCCTGGCCAGGAGTGGTGGTGAAGGCTGAAACATCAGGGGCTTTTAAAAGACAATTAGACGGGCACAAGGACGAAAGAAAAGTAGAGGGTTATAGGGTAGGGTTTAGCACTTTTATATAGTTCGGCTCCACATGGAGGGCCAAAAGGCCTGTATAGTGCTGGAATGTCTTAACATTTAAAATCTTTCCCACTGCAGCAGCCAACAGTCTGTTGCAAAGGTCGACCACCTAAAGGACAGACAAACCTCTCCGCTGGTTCTCAGGGTGGCAGGAGGGGGGGGGGGGCATGTAGCAGCATTCTGGTGGCATTACAACTCCCAGGAGGCATTGAACAGGACATGTGATGTCAGTGCGTGATGCCGTCAGTGCGTGTCGAGCGTGCGATTCTGGCTTTTAAAAGGTTGCGCGGGTGAGGAAGAGTAAATCCATTTGATTCACTCTAGAAAAGCCTTGTGTGGTATTTTTGTCATGTCCTCTGCAATTCCAGACAACATACTGAGAGAACCATCACACCATGGACCCACCCTCCTGTCACTCCTCCTATTGGGAAGAAGGCTTAAAATTGTGAAAGCGTACTCCAGCAGGAGAGTTTCTTCCGGCTCCTGAATGAAGCCCATGACAGTGCCCTCAAACTGCCCTCACTTGATGTTAATTGACCTTCCTGTTCATTCAAATACCATACTCTATAAATTGTGCTTTTCATACATCCCCTGCAGCAGAAAAACTTTCTCAAGCTATTTTATAGCAAATACATTTAAACTTAAATAGTTTCTTTTTAAATTTAGACACACAGGCTATTTCGGCCCACAAGCCCGTACCACCCAATTAAATGTTAACCTACAACCCCTGGCACGATTTGAATGGTGGGAGGAAACTGGAGCCCCCAGGGAAAACCCACGCAGTCCCAGGAAGGGACGTGCAAACTCTTTATAGATTCAAACCCTAGTCCAGATCGCTGGCGCTGGCCGCTATGCCAACCATGCCAGCCAAGTGATTCCTTGCAGAATATGACCTAGTACAATTATTGTGCATTGATAATGACCGTGAAGGAGGTAGGTGAGATGGGGTAAGAATTGTAACCCTATTTAACTGCCACTGTACTGTTGTTCCACACAATTTAAGGATTTTGGAAAACTGCAGCCCCAAACTGAAAATTCCATGAGGGTTCCTGTCAGCTTTGGCCAAACTCAGATTATGTCATTGCACAAAATTTCCTTTAGTCCCTTATTTCCAAGAAACTATTATTCCTCCTAGAAAACATCTGTCTGCAGAGACAATCTTTTTTTTTTAAATATATTTTTATTAAATTTAACATAATAATCCCATATACAAATTGTATTGATAAAGCAAAGCAATATGATATCATCTACATAGTTTATACAGAACAACTCTGATTATCCGAAATGGTCGGGACAGGGCCCATTTTGGATAAACATTTTTTTTGGAGAACCGGTCATTTTTTTTTAAACAGCCCAGCGGCAAGAGCTAATCACCGGTAACAGTGTTTAAACAACAACAAACAACAAGGGAAGGCTTTTTAAGCATTAAAATAATGTTTAATTCTCACCAGAAAAAAATGCTGGCCGCCGCCCATCACCGATACCTCCCCACCAAGCCCCGCACTTGCCCGGATGCTTGAGGTCCCCGCTTCCACCATAAGTACGAGGTCCTCGATCTGTTTGGCTCCGAAAAAATATTTTGGATAAATGAGGATTTTGGAGAATCTGATTTTGGATAATTGGAGTTTTACTGTAATTAAAATAAATGTACAATACATCAAATTTTAAATTTCATTCATAATTATTAAATGTGATTGTTTGTTAAAATGATTATGCATATAGACCAGTTAAATAATATTATACCAAACCTCATTATACTATCTAAAAAAAAAGATATTATCCAGGATAATCATAATTAAACCCCATAAATCCACTTACCTAAAAGAAAAAAAAACCCTAAAACTAATACTATTCTAACCCCTCCCTCAAATCAAGGTTACAAGAGAAATACAAAGATGGATCAGCGTGACCTCCAGAAGACGGACAGATCAGTCCTAGAGAACCCAAATCACCTAAAACTGCCAGTTATGATTGTATTCTATAAATGGGTCCCATACCTTGTCAAACTATAACTTTTTATCTTTAATATTACGCCTAATTTTCTCTAAGATATGACATTACATCCTGTCACCACTGTGCATGAGTCAGTGAGAGTTCATCTTACCATTTAATTAATACTGGCCGTCTGGCTATCAACGTGCTCAAAGCCAAAACTTTCTCTTGATTTATTGCTTTCTGTTTCATATCCCGAGGTTTCGATACCATGTAGCATTTGTGCCATGGAAATTGAGACTGCTTCAGGACTCTGCATCATTGGAGAGCCGTCTTGGGATTGGCCGGCATTCTCTCCACAGTTCAACATCTTCCCGCCATGCGAGAGGTCACTTAGGATGATGGCCTGGCTAGCGTGGTCGTCGCGTTTGTTGGCTATTTTGTGGGACGATCCATGTCTCTGCGCGCGGGTCACTACAACCAAATATATTGTTCACACAGTTGAGGGGATTTGGCATGCGGGTGGCTTTGGCGGACAATGTGAAGGAACATCCTAAGGGTTTCTACGGATATATTGAAAACAAAAGGAAAGTAAGGAACAAAATTGGTCCTCTTGAAGATCAGAGTGGTCGGCCTAAAGAGACAGGAGGAAATCGTAAATGTTTTTTATATATCAGTATTAATTCACAAAATGAGCACAGAGATGTGGGAAGTAAGGAAAAATAAACAGTGGGGTACAGATTAAAGAGGAGGAAAATATTTTTAATGATATTGTGACAGAGTATATAGATAGGTTTTTGGGAGATAAATTGGGAAAGGTTTGTTAGAGTAGGTTACATACAAACACTTTAAAACAGATCTTATTTGAAATACTGGAGCTCTGCTAATGCTAGATATATTGGATCCACAGCTTTTGCAAGAGCTTTGGAGAGTGCCCAAGAGACTTCACTAATGGATTGTTGTTTTCAAAAGGCAACAGATGAAAGAGCTTGTTGGAGCCACAGATTTTCTGGAGATGTTCTAAGAGGGTCATGTGGTTTTGCAAGTAGAGATAATCAAACAGGCTTTTTCTCAGTGAGAGAGAGGCACAAACAGAGATCACTTCTACAGTGTTACAGTCAGTAATAGCAGCTGGGACTGGAAGATGACCTGGTCAAAGCCCTTGTGGTTCATGCAAGAGGAGAGGACTGGCTTTCTAATGTTTTACCTGGAATAAGTGAAACAAATAAGGAAGTCTAAGGTGACCTGAAAGAAAGAGGTTATCATATGGAGAACCCTGATGGGGCAAGTTTCGTCAGCAAGACACTGAAGTGGCTGATTAAAAATGAATCAGTCATGGATGTCCTGGAACAAATCTCTCTCTGAAAACTGACAAGAACTTTCCTGAGTGGTAATCATTTACCTTTCAAGCACCAAAGCCTGGTGAACTTTATAAATGTGAAATTCTGTGCACAGTATAAGAATTGCCTGCAATCAGTGAACTTGGAGGAATGAGGATTTTGGATGTCTATGGACTGGGTGCAGGTCAGCAGGACTAGGCAAAGTGTTTTAGCACAGACTAGAAGGGCCAAAGAGGCCTGATTCTGTGCTATAATGTTCTATGAATATTCTATGAATAGAAAGGGTGTAGAGAAGATTTACTGGTATTGCTTGGACTTCAGGAATTGAGT
The DNA here is from genome assembly GCF_036971445.1 of Narcine bancroftii. Lineage (NCBI taxonomy): Eukaryota > Metazoa > Chordata > Chondrichthyes > Torpediniformes > Narcinidae > Narcine > Narcine bancroftii. The sequence continues at coordinate 317,961,870 of NC_091469.1, read as the reverse complement.
TACAGGGAAAGGTTTAACACAGTGGTTCTCAACCTTTTCCTTTCCACTCACATATCACTTTAAGTATTCCCTATGCCATCATTGCTTTGTGGGATTGCTTAAGGTGGGATGTGGATGGAAAGAAAAAGCTTGAAAACCACTGTCTTAATCATCCCTCATTGAATTGTTATGTGCATGGTTTCAGATTTCTAAAGGAAATGGGCCAATGGCAATTTTTCTCAAGCAAAATATTTCAGTAACAATTGGGTTTAGAGCAGTGATTCTCAGCCTTCCCTTCCCTCTCACATTCCACCTAAGCAACCCTTTACTAATCACAGAGCCACTGATGGCACAGGGATTACTTCAAGTGGGATGTGAGTGGAAAGAAAAAGGTTGAGAACCACTGGTTTAACATGTTAGCAGTGAAACACAATGGGCTGCAGATGCTGTGATTGTAGTAAAAACACCAAAATGCTGGAGGAACTCAGCTGGTCTGTTCAGCATCTATAGGAGACAAAAGATATATTGCCAACATTTCGGGCCTGAGCTCTTTTTCAAAGTAAAATTAGAAAAGGCTATATCAGAAAATTTCAGAATTCAATTAATGGGGGAGGAATCCAGACCAACAATAGGTGTTAATTGGATTAATTATGTCTGTGTGAAAGGAGACAGGGAATAGAGAGATGACAGAGGATGAAGGGGGTGGAGAGGGTTTTTAATGAAAGCTAGACCGGTCGATATTAATGGCATCCAGTTGGAAGGAGCTCAATTGGAAGATGAAGTGTTGTTCCTCCAATTCACAGCTGATCTCAGTCTGGCAGTGCATGAGACCATGGACCGTCATGTCGGCAAGGGAATGGGATGAAGAATTGAAATGGATGGCCACTGGGAGATCCACACTATTGTGGCGGACAGAATTGAGGTGCATAACAAAGTGATCTCCCAGTCTGCACCCAGTCTCTCCAATGTAGAGGAGACCAGAGTGGGAGCATCAGATGAAGTAGATGACCCCTGCAGATCTACAAGGGAAATGTTGCTTTACTTGGGCTGACTGTTTGGGGCCCCAAATGGTGCTGAGGGAGGAGGTGTGGGTGCAAGTGGAGCATCTCCTACAATCACAGGATATATCCCAAGAGGATGATTGGTGGGGAGGGGGAAGTGGACAAGGGAGTCATGAAGGGAGCAATTCCTGTGGATGGTGGAGAGGGGAGGAGATGGGAATGTATGTCTAGTGGTGGGATCATGTAGTAGGTGGCAGAAATGGCAGAGGGGGATGTGTTAGATGCGGAGGGTGATAGGTGAGGACAAGAGGAATCCTGTCCTTGTTGAATGTGGGCCAGGACAGATGTGCGTGTAATGGAGGATATGCGGGTGAAGGCCGAGTTGATGGTGGTAGAGGGAAAGCCACATTGTTTGAAGAAGGAGAACATCTCTGATGTTCTGGCACAGATGTCCTCAACCTGGGTGCAGATGCGATAGAGACAGAGGGATTGAGAGAATGGAATCCTTACAGGGGACGGGTGGGAAGAGGTATAGTTGAGGTTGCTGTGGGAGTTGGTGGGTTTGTAGAAGATATCTATTGAGAGTTTGTCTCCTGAGATGGAGACAGAGATGGAGGATAAGGAGTGTTGCTGGAGATGGACCAAGCAGTATTGGCGCCAAGTGGGGGGGGGCATCCACAGGCATTGCCCCCCAGCGAGGTGCTGTGCCTTCATACACTTGCATCTATCACTCGCTGTCAGACCCAACCCTGCCCGCATCACTAGCATGTGTCCAGTGTCACTAACGTCTAGCTTGACGCACGCAAGTGACTCTCCACACAATAAAAGGAGCTCTTTTGGCTGCTACGTTGGAGGTTAACATTTGTTCAGCTTGTACTAGCATCTACCACACCCAACCCCCTACCAAGTGAATTTGAGGTCGGGGTGGAAGTTGGCAGCAAAGTGGATGAAGTCAACGAGCTCATCATGGGTGCATGAGGCAGCTCCAAAGTAGTTGTCAATGGAGCAGAGCAAGAGTTCAGAGGCCTTGCCTGTGTAGGCTTGGAGCATGGATTGCTCCACGGCATAGCTGGGGTCCATGCAAGTACCCATGGCTACCCCTTTAACCTGGAGAAAGTGGGATGAGTCAAAGGAGAAATTATCTGAGGATGAGGACAAGTTCTAGTTATGCCATCTCGTTTCACCGCGAAACCTTGACAGGCCATTTCTACCCCTGTATGCTATCTGGCCCATTGAATGACTTCAGCAGCTCATTGTTTGCTCTAGACTTCAGTCTTGATGCTTTTTCAGCTAAGGCGGTCCAGTTTATTGAGCCAAATCAGGAATGCAAAGCATTTTTTAAAACATGATATTCTGAAGAAAGATCGGTGTCCATATAGGCTCCAGTCAACTAAAACAAACAGCAAATTGCAGCGAGAAATTAGGAAAGCAAATGGTATTTATTGCAAAAAGATTTGAATACAGGAGAAAATTCTTCCCACTGCAGTTAGGTGGGTCTTTTGGGATGTATGTGTATTATTTCCCTTGACTGAAGTTGAGAAATTCAGCTGTTGAAATGAGTGCCAACCCCTTGAGTCCAAAGCAATACACTTTTGATTAGATTAGATTAGATTCAACCTTATTGACATTGTCCCAAGTACAGACACAAAGCCAATGAATTACAATTGGCATCTGACCAGAGAACAAAGAACAATGCTACTTACAAATAAATGTGAATAAAAGCAAGCACTCCAGCAAACAAACAAGTAGAAAAGTACTGACAGTACAATATGGGTGCAATAATGCTCCGCACTGAGGTAAAGTTCAGCAGGGTCTCTGCCTCAGGAAAGAAGCTCGTCCTGAGCCTGCTGGATCGGAAGAAGAGATCGTAAAAAAAAAGAGGTTTAAGAAAGATGAATAAGAATTCAACTATTTCTTCACAGAAAGGATTATAAATTATGATTATACTGTGGCAGCCTCTGGCCAACACCAGAAAGGGCCATGGAACATGGCGGACTGAGACATCCATTTCCATAGGCTGCCGGTGGAATTGTGAAACTGATCAACCACTGCCAGTGAATCCCAGGGGGCCCAATCGGGGCCCGGATGCTGGAACTGACCATTCGGTGGGCCAGCCCACTCAAGCCACGCCCCGGTGATGATGCATCCGAGCTCACTATAAAAGGCAGAGCTGCCCCGGAATAAACTCAGTGTCGAATACACCCTACTGGCGTGCATGTCTTCATTCTTTTGAGCGACAGCCCAGGAGCTATAACCATGAGCTATAACCTGGCTGTAGTGTCCCTACTACCCAGTACGTTCTTTATATCATGCTCCCGTCTTTCGAACTTCATACCAAATGTAAATAATCTGTTTTTAACTGTTGCTACTGGGAGGTTGAACAAGAATATGCAGCTCTCACACATCTGTGTGCTAAAGTTAGCCTTGAAAGCAGGAAGCTTGGATTGACCAACTCAAACAAATTGTGTGTGTCAGAGACAATCTGTAAAAATTATAGGCAGTTGTTGAAAAGAGCTCATAAGGATTCATAAATTCAGGGTTTCACAACAGCTGATGACAGGAACAAAATTCTTAGTGTCATTGCACTTTTACAGTGATTGGCTATTCACCAAATAACCTTCTTCACAAAATGTCAGGGACTCAAATTGTAATCTAGATACTTGGGTGCATCATTTGTCTGAAGCTTGCATATTCTCTCTTGAGCTGCACATCCCAAAGACATGTGAGTTAACAGGTCAATTGGCCAATTTAAAATGCTCCGATTATGTAGGTGAGTGGTCAAATCTGAGATGGTATAAATGGGAGTATAAAGTAGGATCAGAGGACTGGAGCCAGGCACCAGAGGACAGTAAGTTCACACACTGTCTGAGAAGGAGAAGCGGAGGAGATGACCCGCAGGGACCATGACCACGGCTGGTGGACCAGTGAGGGGGCTCTGCAGCTGAGGGACCAGCACATGCGGCGGGGCTGCTGGCGACTCGAGGCGTGAAACCCATGGGATGCCAGAGACTGCTATCGGGGGACTCGCGCCGGGCTGCGGGCTGCTGGAAACCGGCTTGAACTGGCTGGAGGGGACAAGAGGTATCAGAGGAGGTTCTGAGGGCACTGAAGGGTCCCTGAGCGTGTCAGAGGTTTGGATCTGGAGCTCAGAACGCCAATGGTTTGGACTGGACTCTGTGTGGCTGTGGAAGTGCTGGAGGCGACTCTGTGGGGGTGGAGGGGGGGAATACTCTATTTTGCTTCTTTCTCTGACATCAGGCAATTTCTGTCATTGATGAAGCTGTCTGCCTTGAAGCAGCCAAAAACAATTTCATGTAATAGGACATGATTTTATTACTATGATAATAAATTTAATCTTGAATCTTGGATCAGTGAAGTCTTGCACAAGTCAGTGGGCCATAGGGGCTGCTTCTATGCTTTTTGACTCCATTTTAAAACAAAAAATATGCATGTCGTGTAGATAAAAGCTCACACTCGATTAGAGGGAGAACTAATGCTGTTATTAGCTTACCACACAGGTAGGGTTCATGAACAGTCTTCAGTGGGGTTCTGGGTTTAGGCGGGAAACCAAGGTTATATACGAGCCCACGAGGGAGGAGCCGAGAGGTGGACCAGTCTGAAGCACACTTCTAGTGAATCTCAGTTCACTACATTCACCACTTCCTTCAGAATTAAGAGTCTGTGGATGAAGAGAACAAGGATCAGAAGCTGGTAACAGACACAGAAGAGAAATATTTACAATTCTATTTACAGATTCAGGCAGTCTGAGGGTCTGGAGATCCTGGTGGAGTGCCTTAGCACTGGGGAGCCTTGGGTTCCTTGAGACTCCTGGTCCACTTGTGATGGAAAGGTAGTGGGTTGGGGTTCTGATTCGAAAATAGAGGGGGGTTCACTCTCCTCCTGAACCAGGTCCCCTGAGGCCCTGGGCGGGGTTGGGGAAAAAAGCTTGGTAACTTGTGGGGCACCTGAGGCACCGGATCCTCGGTTCTGGTGGGTGCCAGGTCCCTGATGGAGACGGAATCCTCCCTGCCATCTGGGTACTCCATGTAGGCGTACGTGGGGTTGGCATAGTGCAATTTCCATCAGCGGGCAGTCTTGCTTCTCCTCACGTGCTTCTTGAGAAGGACCGGACCAGGACTAGTGAGGCAGGCTGGGAGTGTAGTCCCTGATGCCGACCTTCTGTTGAATGTAAACATGAGCTGATGTGGAGTAGCACTGGTCACAGTGCAGAGTAATGACCAAATTGAGTGGAGCGCGATGGAGACGACATCCTGCCAGTGTGAATCAGGAAGGCCTTTTTGCTTCAGGGCAAGGTTGACAGCCTTCCAGATTGTGGCATTCTCTTTTTCAACCTGCCTGTTTCCCCCGGGAGTTGTAACTGGTCGTCCTGCTGGACACGATGCCCCTCACCAGCAGGTACTGATGCAGCTTGTCACTCATGAAAGTTGAGCCCCAGTCACTATGAATATAGCCGGGATACCCGAACAGAGTGAAAATAGAGTCTAGGGGCTTCATAACGGATGAGGCGGATTTGACTGGGCATGGGATGACGAACGGGAATTAGGAGTACTCATTGATGACCAAGAGAAACTAGGTGTTCCCGTAGATGGAGGGGAGAGGTCCCTTAGAATCGACGCCGAGCCATTCAAAGAGCCTGGATTATTTAATCAGGTGCGCTTTCACAGGGTGAAAAAAATGCAGCTTGCACTCAGCGCAGACCTGGCAGGACCTGGTCATTTCCCTGTTGTCTTCTATTGAGTAGAGAAAAATGCAGGACAAAATGAGCCATATGGGTGACCCCTGGATGGCAGAGCTCATTGTGTATGGTCCACAGTTGACCAGTGTATGCGGAGGCACAGCATCTCCTGAACAAAGTATCTGGAGGGTTGATAAAGGCCCCTGGCTGGTAGGCAATGTCAAAACTGTATGTGGAGAGTTCGATCCTCCACCTAGCAATTTTGTCATTCTTGATTTTTTCCCCTTGGCGTTGTTGAACATTAATGTGACAGAGCGCTGGTCCGTGAGGAGCATAAACCTTCTACCAGCTAGGTAGTGTCTCCAATGCCTTAAGGCTTCTACAATGGCCTGAGCCTCCTTTTCCACAGACGGGTTCCAGACCTCGTGGCCTTGAAGGCAACTGGCCTGCCCACCTGATTGAGAGTAGTGGCCAGGGCTATGTCCGAAGCGTCATTTTCCACTTGGAAAGGTACATTTTCATCTACCACGTGCATGACGGCTTTCACAATGTAACTTTAGAGGTAATTAAAAGCCATCTGGGCATTGGCCGAAAGGGGGAAAGTGGTGGCATTTAAGACGGGACGAACTTTGTCAGCGATTTGAGGGATCCACTGGGAGTAATATGAGAAATATCCCAGGCATATCCTCAAAGCCTTTGTAGTTCTGGAGAGGGGAAGCCCTAACAGGGGGCGCATGCTATCAGGCTTGGGGCTAATTACACCATTCTCCATCATATAGCCAAGGATAGCCAGTCGTGTAGTCCTGAATACACATTTGTCAGAATTGTAGGTGAGATTCAGGGCTCTTGCTGCGTGGAGAAAACTCTGGAGATTTGCATCATGGTCTTCCACGGTGTGGCCACAGATGGTGATATTGTCGAGGTGGGGGAAGGTAGCCTTCAACCTGTACTTGTCCACCATCCTGTCCATCTGCTGCTGGAAAATAGATACCCCATTAGTAATACCAAAAGGGACCCTCCGGAAGTGATGGAGTCGACCGTTAGCCTCAGAATGGATTGGCAGCTGGTTATAGGCAGCTTTCAGGTCGATGGTCAAATAGACCCGATACTGCGTGGTGTGTTTCACCATATCCGAAATACAAGGGAAGGGGTATGCATCCAGGAGTGTGTATCTGTTAATTGTTTGGCTATAGTCAATCACTAACCTGGACTTGTTTTCCCCTTTTACAACCACCACTTGCCCTCTCTCCACAGGCTGGTGCTGGGTTCGATGATCCCCTCCTCCAGCAGGTGCTGGCTCTCTGTCTTTATAAACTCCCTGTCCGCCGCGCTGTACCTCCTGCTCTTAATGGCGATGGGCTTACAAAAGGCAGACAGGTTTGGGAACAGAGGTGGAGGGTCGATGTTCAGCGTTAAGAGGCTGGAAGTGGGTTTTGGTTAAGAGGATGCTCCATTCCAAACCGTTACTGGGGGAAGGGTTCCAGAAAACTTCAAGGTCACGCTTTTAAGGTGACACAGGAAATCCAGACCCAACCATACCGGAGCACACAATTAATCTAAAATGTACATGCGTAATTTACAAAATTCCCCCCCTTCAAATGACAGATGAACTATGCAATGTTTCTGTACACACACCGAATGGGACTGGGATGCTAAGAAAATTTGATAATTAGAGGGGTGCATTATTAAGTTATAATTTTGCACAGTCTGTGAGTCTATGAAACTTTCTATGGAGCCTGTGTTGATCAGATACTTGGTCGAATGTCCATTTACCTTCACTATCACCATTGAGTTGCTGAGATGGTGAGGTCTATTCTGGTCAAGGATCAGTGATGCCAAGTTGCCGGAGATGCTGTATTCTTCCCTCGAGTGGCCCCTTCCATCCTGAGTTGACCTGTGCAGGTAAAATGGTGCCGACCTCGTGGTGTGGCAAGATGGCCGCCCTCCTTCCTCCTCTGACGATGATGATGGCGCTAAATTCAAAATCGGGCCGCTGCAAGATGGCCACCGAGTCTTTACACACCATTTCTGTAGACAGCGGGTTGCACAGTAGACGATCTCAGGCGAGTCTGAGAGAGATGGCTTGGGGCTGGAATTGGATCCAGGAGCGGTACAGGATGTGGTGTTCCCTGGACCTCCCTTTGTGTGGCAGACCCTCGCCCAATATCCCTTCTTCCCATAGCTGGAGCATGCTGAGCGGGGTGCTGTCCATTGCCACAGAAAAAGTACTCCCGGGCTTGGAAAGCGGCAGCCATTAGAACGGGGGCTGCCGATCCTCGGAGGTGCTCACCCAAGAGTGCGTGTTCGCTGGCTTCAAGGTCATTGTTCTCAAGATTGGCCTGTTCCAGTGATTTGGCCAGCTCGACATGACTAGCGAGGTCCTCCCTTCCCGACTCGAGCAGTTGCTGCCTCACGTACCTCGAGTGGACCCCTACGACTAGGGTGTCCCGGATCGGTTCATCTTCCCAGACATGGGCCAAAGTGGCCTCATACCTGCATTTCTTAGCCAGCATCCACAGATCCAGCAGATAGTTGTCAATCGACTGTCTGGACCGTTGACGATGTAGGGTGAGCCGGTGTCTCGCTTGGACCTTGCTCAGGGCCTTCATGTAGCAGGCCTTCAGAGCCTCGATGGTGGCCTCGTACATTGGGCAGTCTTGGATGACAGCATATCCCTTTGTCCCTATCTTTGAGATGAGTGCCAACCTCCAGAGTTCATCTGTATGGAAGACAACCCTGGTCGCGTTCAGGTAGGCCTGGAAGAAGTCTAACCAATATGCAAACTCCTTAGCTGCAAGGTTGTTGTTGTTGTTACTCCACTCAATGATCTGATCTATCTCCCTCCCGCACACTTCCTCATTGCCACTTGTGATTCTGCCAACAACTGTGGTGTCATCGGCAAATTGGAATATAGCATTGAAATTGTGCCTGGCCGCACAGTCATGGGTGTATAACGAGTAGAGTAGTGGGCCAAGCACGTATACTTGGGTGCGCCTGTGTTGATGATCAATGAAGAGGAGACATTGTTACTAATTCATACTGACTGTGGTCTTCCAATGAGGAAGTCGAGGATGCAGTTGCATAGGTGGGAATAGAGGCCCAGGGTTTGTAGCTACTTGACCAGCACTGAGGGAATAATGGTGTTGAAGGCCAAGCTGTAGTTGCTGAAGAGCAGCCGTGTGTATGAGCTGCTGTTTTTTAGGTGATCCAGAGCTGAGTGGAGAGCCAACGATATCGCATCTGCTGTGGAGTGGTTGTGACGATAGGCAAATTGCAGGTGGGTCCAGATCTTTGTTTAGGTTCAAGTTAATTTTGGCCATGACTAGCCTCTTAAAGCATTTCATCACAGTAGAAGTTAGTGCTACTGAGTAGTAGTCTTTGGGGCAGATACTTGGGCACCAGGATGGTTGATGCCCTTTTGAAGCAGGTGGGAACCTTTGACTGCAGCAATGAGAGGTTGAAAATGTCCATGAACACTCCTTCTAGTTGGTTGGTGCAGATTTTCAGTGTCTTGTGAGGGTTCACCCTCTTTTCTTCTGGAAAATTTTAATTTTCATTTGCATCAATGGCAAATACAACATGCTTATCCATAATCAAACATAATAATAAAACAATGCAAAAAGAAAACATAATTTTATATTTTCTACCCCCCAAAAAAAAGTAGGACAAAAATGGGAAAAAGCCTGCCTGAATTTGCCATATCTCATTCATTGATTAATTAAATTTCAAATTTACAAATATAATCTTAAACCTCTAAATTAATGAGGGTGAATTGTGGCGGGAACAGGAGACGCTGTAATGAACTTTTTCCAATGAAATCTATGTAAGGTTTTCAAATCTTATAAAAGTTTTCTATAATTCTGTAAATTACACATTATTTTCTCTAACAGTTTGAAATCTTGTAATTCCATTTGCCAGCTATTCAACCCCACATCATTGTCTAATTTCCACATTACTGCTATACATTTCTTTGCTACTGCTATTGCTGCACTTACAAATTTCCTCTGATAAATATCTAACTTCAAATCATGAATATCACCAAACAAAAATATTTTTGGGTCTTTCGGAACTTGTAGCTTCACAATTTTCCCCAGTAAAATACTCGTATCTTTTCAAAATGTTTCTACTTTTTCATGCTGCCAAACTGCATGTAAAAAATGTTCCTACCTCTTCATTACATCTAAAACATTGATCAGAGCCACTTGAATTAAGTCTGTGTAATTTATGTGGAGTTTAATATAATTGGTGTAAAAAATTAAATTGTACCATTACAACCTGACATTAATTGTGTTAGTTACACTTTCATAACATAGTTTTGACCCAACTTCTTGGATTTGTATATTTCAATCTCTTTCCCATCTTAATTTACATTTGATTAGATCTTTTTTTCTGCATAGTCTCTTGGAATTTTATATACATATTAGAAATAAAGCTTTTAATGAATGTATCAGTTATTAAATATTCAAATTGACTTTGTTCAGGTCATCAAAATTCAATCCTAACTTTCTTTTTAAATATGATTTAAGTTGATAATAAGAAAAAATAGTATTATTTGGAATATAATACTTGTCTTTCAATTGGTCAAAAGTAAACAAAAACAGAATCCAAAAACAATCCTTTATACTTTTTATCCACAGTTATGCCAAATGTCGAAAAATTAATTATTTACTGTAAAAGGAATTAAAGGATTTTGCTTTAATAACATTTTGGCTCTTTGGTAATTCCTCATTCCTCATTCTACATGGATTCCATTCCATGTTTCAAAATTGTTACATCTATTTTCCCTTTCTTCATGCCATTTATACAACATATGTTCAGTATTATTTTCCCATATTTTGCTCACTTCAATTTGTACCCACGCTGTCTTTTCACCATTCTGATAACAGGAAGATCTGAGCTGCTTTATAATAATTTTTAAAATTAGAAATTCGCAGTCGTTCCCCCCCCCCACCCACCAAATCATATTGCCATGTTAATTTTTCCAATGCCATCCTAGGCATTTTGTCTTGCCATATAAATTTTCTTATATTTTTATAAATCTTGCAAAAAAATTGTTGGTACAGAAATGATTGAAATCTAGGAAAAATATTAATCTTCACACAATTTATTCTTCCTATTAAAGAAATTGGTAAATCCTTCCATCTTATTAAATCTTCTTTAATGTTCTTCAATAGAGGTACACAGTTTAATTCAAATAAATTATTTAAATTATCAATATTATTTCCTAAATATTTAACCACCTCTTTCTGCATTTAAATTTTGTAATTTTCTAAATTTGAGTATTATCAGTCTTAATCATTGGCATCACTTCACTTTTATCAATATTTATGTTATAACCTGACACTAACCCATACTCCACCATTTATTTTTTCAATTAAATTTCAGGGTTTGTAAGATATAATATTGCATCATCTGCACAAAGACTAATTTTATGTTCTTCATCTTTTATCTTAAAGCCCATTATCCCTTCTTATCACCTCTCCCAAAGGTTCTATAATCAGCACAAATAAAAAAAGGTGATAATAGACAACTTTGTCTAGATGATCCTTCCATTAAGAAAGTTTTGATATTTGCCTGTTTGTAATTACTTTAGCCTTTTGTCAATTATATAATGCCCTCATCCAATTTATAAAATTTGTTGGAATTCCAAAGCCTTCAATACTTTAAATAAATATTCCCATTCTAATCTATCAAATGCTTTTTCTGAATCTAAAACCAAGGATACTGATGGTATTTTTCTTTTATGAGTTATATTTAAGAAACTTAAAAACTGGACGATATTATCTGCTGATCTTCTATTCTTGATTAAATCTGTTTGGCCCAAATTTATCAATTTAGGCAAACATTTAGCTAACCTATTAGCTAGTAATTTAGACAAAATTTTATAATCTGTTTTCAATAATGATATTGGTCTATATGAAGATAGAAGCAAAGGATCCTTCCATTTTTTTGTAATGGCCATTATTAATGCTGTTTTAAATGACTCCAATAAATCACAGGTGTCCTTCATTTGATCTAGCAATCCCATAAATATAGGGACCAATAACTCTTTAAATTCTTTGTTAAACTCTGGTGAGAAACCATCCTCTCCTGGAGTCTTATTATTTGGTAAAGACATCAATATGTCATATATTTCTGTAACAGTAAAAGAGTTTGTTAATTCAATATTTCCTCAATATTTAATTCCAGCAATATAATTTGTGACAAATATTAATCTATTTTATCTCCATCCTTCAAAAATTCCAATTGAAATAATTTCTTATAAAATTTCATTAAAACATCATTAATACCCTGTGTTTTATAAGTAATATACCATAATTCCTCTTTTATGACTATTATTGTTCTCGATAATTGCTGTGTCTTCAATTGCCATGCTAAAACTTTGTGGGCTTTATCTCTCAACTCATAATATTTTTGTCGTGTTCGCCTTAGATTTCTCTCCACTTTATATGTTTGTATTTCATTAAATTTCATTTTTTAAAATTCCAATATTCTTTGTTTCTTATCATTCACTTGATTCTGTAATTCTTTTTCCAATGTTGTTATTTCTTTTTCCAAATGGTTGACTTCAGACATTTTTTATCTTAGCTGTATAACTTATTATTTGCCCTCTTAAGTAAGCCTTCATAGTCCCAAACCACAAATTTATTAGTTACAGTATTCTTTAGTGTCCAGAAAAAATGTATCTGCAGTCTTATGAATTCACAAAAATCTTGCCTTTTTAACAATGCAGTATTAAACCTCCATCTATAACCTATATTTTGCTCTTCTTCCAATACAATTGACATAACTAAAGGTGAATGATCAGATAATATTCTTGCTTGATATTCAATCTTTTGAACTCTTGCTTGTAGTTGAGAAGAGGTTAGAAACATATCTATACGTGAATATGTCATGTCTAAAAGAATAAAATGAATAATCCCCAGTACCAGGATGCATCTTCCTCCATCAATGAATTTCATTTCATTCATAAAATTCATTACAGTTTTAACTACCTTGTTTTTAACCATAATTCCACCTGATCTATCCAACTTCAAATCAAAAGTAAAATTAAAATCTGCTCCCATGATTATTTTCCCCTTTGCATTAGCTAATTGCGTAAAAACATCTTGTATAAATTTTCCATCTTCAGTATTTGATGCTTATATATTCATCAAAGTCCAATATTCAGAATAAATTTGAAAATTTATCATCACAAATCTTCTCGCTTTATCAATAGATATATCCAATATTTAATTGGTAAACTTTTATTTATAAATATCGCTACCCCATTGCTTTTAGAGTTAAATGAAGAAGACAAGATAATTCCTACCCAATCCCTCTTCAAACTTGCATGTTCTATTTCCATTAAATGAGTTTCTTGTAAAAAAAAGCTAACCCCACTTTAGCTTTTCTCATACAACTTAATAACATTTTCCTCTTCATCAGATTCTGAATATTAACAGTAATAAAATTCAATTTCCCTGTAATCAAACACCAGTATTAGACTGTATGTCCATCCAGCATCCCCCTCCTCCCTGCCCCCACTCCTTATATAACATACTATGTTCATAAACAATCCAGGCTTTGAACAAAAAAAGGAAAGGTAAAGAAAAGAAGTAAGAAAAAGAAAGTAAAGAAAACCCCCAGAGGTGTGTGATGGTAAAACATCACTAATCCTGATCTATAGGGGATGCAAAAAAATATCACATTTGTGCCCATGATTCCCCAGTAATTCACTTGATATACCATACCATCCTTTACTATAGTTTTCCAATAAGTCTAATAATCCATTGATCTTATCAAAATATAATAGATCATGTGCATTATAGGTTAAACCTCTTCTGCTTTAAACTCTCTCAAAACACAATATACTTTCAGTTATGTAATTAATTCAGGTATCAGTAACCATCTGTTGTTCTTCTGCAGGCAATGAATCGGCATCTACCTTTGCTTCATTAGGCCCTGTAAAATATCTGTTTCTCCCACCTGGGACAAATATTTTCAATACAGCGGGATATCTCAAAACAAAGGAATAGCCTTTTTTCCACAATACATCTTTAACTGAATTAAACTCTTCTGTCTTTTTTAACCAATCAAAACTTGTATCTGGATTTTTAAAAAAATCTTATTTCCATTATAAATCAAAGGTTTTTTTTACCTTGTTTCACTGCCAGCTCCAATATCTTCCCTCTTCATATCGAAGGAATCTGACAAGTATTGGACAGAACCTTTGGTCAGGTTGAAGTTTAGGTCTCAGTACCCCATGAGCTTGCTCAATCTCCAAATCTCCATGAAATTTGGCCTGACCCAAAGATTCTGGTATTCATCATTTCAAAAATGTCTTCATATTTTGACCTTCATCACCTTCTTTAAGTCCTACAATCTTGATGTTGTTCCATCTACTGAAATTTTCCAAAATATATTTTTTTTGCATTAACTGATTGTTCTTGGCAGCAGCTTCTGCTTGTGCCTTCTTCATTTGATCTTTCGGATTTTGAATCTCGAATTCATTCCCTTTAATTTTCCCGACTATTTCAAATCTTGTGTCCCATTGTTGCATTAATCTTTTCATCTTGTCACAATTCTTCCTTACTTCATCAGTTAATACTTCCATAGATTGTCAAAAATAACTAAAAATTGCTTCATTTCCACAGAAGATAAAGAAACTTCTGTACCTTTCTCTGCTTTTATCTTGATTGTTGATCCTTCTTGATCTTTTCTTTGCTTTTCCTGCTCTTCTTGATCAGGGGAGCTGTGAGTATCTTGTATCTTTTTCAAAAGTTCCTCCGTTTTTTTTTGTGCTCTGCACATGCGCAACTCCTCGTGCATGCACAGAGTCGCTTCTTCACCCGATGTTGATGGCCATTGTCGGGGGAGACCTTGTGCAGCAGTGTCCAAGGTCTCCCCGGCTTCTGACCTCTGTCCTTTGGATACTACCTTACGGACAGCTCCAGGATCCTTTCTTAAGGTCGGCCTCTCTTCCTTTTCTTGTTCAGTTTCTTATACATAGTAATGCCTTTATCCTCCTTTGGTGGCATGCTGATGTCTGCTGTATGTCTTCAGTCAGTTCTTTCTTATACTTTTTGTAACTTTTATAGATTTTTTGTCACTTTTTCTCAACTTTTCTGAGGATAACAGGGATTACCAATCTAACCCCATGACATAACATGGCATTCCCCCGGGTTTACCCTCTTGAATGATGTTCTGACATCTGATTCAGAGGCAGATATCACAGGGCCTTCAGTCTTTTCACAGATTCTAGTAGGCACTAGTTTTGGATATTGGGCTTCATAGGAGTTTGTGAGAACTCAGGTATGTTTTGTTGCTTCAATGGTGCAGGTATAAGAGAGCTGGGCTTACCTCTAAACTTTTGATCACCTTTGGAACCTGTAGTTGCCATTTTTCAACATGAGGTCCAGAGTTGTGTCAATGAAAGTCAAAGAAGCCTTTATGAGGCTGAAAAACAAGAATAAAACAGTAAGAGACATCGTCTAAACCTTGGGATTACCAAAACCAACAATTTGGAACATCATTAAGGAGAATGAGGGCACTGCTAAGCTCAGTAATCGCAAAAGGACTGGTATTCCAAGGAAGACTTCCACTGCTAAAGACCTAAGAATTCTCATCATAATGAAGAAAAAGCCCCAAACTTTTGTGTGACAGATCGGAAACACACATTAGGAGGCAGGTGTGGGTGTGCGAATTATTACTGTCTGCAGAAGACTCATTAATCTTTGACTTGGAGAAAATGGGATAAGACGAATGCTGACATGGAAATTTTCTTCCCTGCAAGTTAACCTTCAGGGAAACCTGCACGAGTCCTGTCAAATCCCTTTGGACCGCCATTGCCTGAATTCTCTCCCCATTTAGAAAATAGTCAACACCTTTATTCCTTCTATCAAAGTGCGTGACCATACCCTTCTCTATGTTGCTTACCATCTGCCATTTCTTTGCCCATTCTCCAACCTTTTCAAGTTCCTCTGCAGAAGGAAAATAAGATGTTGTTCCTGCAATCTGCAGGTGGTCTGGGTGGGATAGTACATAAGGCCATGAACAGACATGAAAGTATGGGAGGGTGTCTCAGAATTGAAATGGTTGGCTTCTGAGAGGTTGCTATTACTGCAGTAGATGGAGAGAAGGTGCTGGGCGAAGGGATCTCCCAGTCTGTGACCGGTCTCTCCGATGTAGAGAAGGCCACAACTGGAGCACAGGATGCATTAAATGAGTCCTATGGATAAATAGGTGCAGCGTTGTTTCATTTGAAAGGCCTGGACCGTGGTGAGGGAGGGGGTGTGGGCACATGTGCTGCATCTCCTGTGGCCAAGGGAGAAGCTGCTGGGGAGGTGGGGGTTTGGGTGGGGAAGGATGAATGCACGACGGAATCATGGAGGGAGTGGTCCCTGCAGAAAGCCAAGAGGAGAAGAGATGGCAAAATGTGTCTGGTGGTGGGATCCTGTATTAAGTGCCAGAAATTCCGGCGGATGATGTGTTGGATGCGGTGACTGGTGGGGTGGTAGGTGAGGATGAGGGGGATTCTATGTTTGTTGCATCTGGGGGCAGAGGGGGGCCAGGGCAGATGAGCAGGGAATGGAGGAGATGCGGGTGAGGCCCAAGTTGATGGTGGTGGAGGGGGAGCCACATTTGTTGAAGAAGGTAGACATTTCGGAAGATCTGGACTGGACGATCTCATCTTGGGAACAGATGCAGCAGAGACGGAGAAATTGAGTGAAGGGGATGGAATTCTTTCAGGGGCAGGGTGAGAGAACGTGTAATCCAGGTAGTTGGTGAAATTGGAGGGTTTGTAATACATGTCGGTGGAAAGCTTGTCTCCCGAGATGGAGACAGAGATATCCAGGAAGGGGAGAGTGCTATCGGAGATGGATCAGATGAGTTTGAGATCAGGGTGGAAGTTGGCTGCAAGGTGGATGAAGCTGATAAGCTCATCACGGGTGCATGAGGCAGCCCCGATGTAGTTATCGATATACCGGAGGAAGAGTTGAGGGGGTGTTGACTGCATAGGCTTGCAGCATGGATTGCTCCACAAAACCCACAAACAGGCAGGTGTAGCTGGGACCCATGCAGAAGAGGGATGAGTTAAAGGAGAAATTATTTAGAGTGAGTACAAGTTCTGCCTGATGGAGGAGGAGGGTGGTAGAGGGTGACTGATCGGGTCTCTGGTCCAGGAAGGTGAAGTGCTTTCAGACCTTCTGTGTGGGAGATAGAAGTATAAAGGGATTGGACATCCATTGTGATGATGAGGCTGTCCTGTTTGCAGAGGTAGGTGGAAGGTACGGAGGGATTGGATCAGGGGAAAAAGGATGGAGTCAAGGTTGGATGAAGCTAGTTCGGTGGGACAGGAGCAGGCAAAAGCAATGGGTTTGCCCAGATGGTTGGGTTTTTGTATCTTGAGTAGAAGGTAGGAATGAGCAGTGCAGGGATGGGAGACAATGAGGTTGGCGGCTATGGAGGGGAGGTGACCAGAGGTGATGAGGTTAGAGATGGTGTAGGAGGCAGTGGACTGATGTGTGGTGATGGGGTCCTGTGGGAGGTGTCTGAGGGCTGCCGACTGACCTCAGCAGGTAGAGAGGTCACTGCGCCACTTACCCAGCCATCCTTCCTCCCCCTGATCTCTGCTGTCCCCTCCTGCCCTCCCTTCTCCACCTCTCCCCTCCTACCTTTGCCCCACTTTTCCCCCACCCTTTTATTTGGATGCCTTCCAACATTCTTCCGTAAGCCCAAAATGTCGGTTATGTAGTTTTATCTTCGCTATACTGTTTGACCTACGGAGTTTCTCCAACTTTTAATGTAATTTCACAGAGTAAACCAGAAGGAGTTAGTCTGATCCCAGATATTTAGAACCAGAAGTATACGTGCTAAGATACAAAGCAGGGAGAACCTCCTACAGCTCCAAATCTAGATAGGAGTGTAATGGTTCGATTCCAATCGGGCTCAATAGGAAGGCCATCCAATCATCATGAATTTTACAGGCCACAAATGTAACTAAAAGCAGTATGAATTATAATCTCAGCAGGCGGATGTGGGCTTAAAGTTAGAGGGAAACACAAAAGTCTGCGGACACAGTGATTGTTTGTAGTGGAGACATCAACATGTTGATGGAACTCAGCAGATCACACAACGTCCATTGGAGACCTGAGCCCTTCTTCAAAGTCTGAGTAAAAAGCAGAAAGGGCCGGGGGGAGGTCCACAGGACACAATTGAACGTGGATAGGAGGACGTGAGAGGAAAGGTGAGAATAGATCAGGGAAGGGAGGTGTCTCTGTGAATGAAGAGCTGGAGGAAAGGAAATAGAAGGCTAGGGGAGAGAGAGTTGGGGGGGGTTAGAGGTTATAGTTATTTGGATTACACGCTGTATATCAGCGAAAGTAAACAGCACAGATGCACATCTCACTTGGATGAATTAACCGCCTTTGGGGTTAAAAAATATAAACTATGTAAGTAGGGCCCACTTAGCAGTTAGCGCAACGAGGTTTCAGCGCCATGACCCGGGTTGGGATCTGCCGCTGTCTGAAAGAAATTTGTACATTCTCCCCGTGTCCACATGGGTTTTCCCTAAGGATGGGCGGCTCCGGTTTCCTCCCACCCTTCAAAAAACATACCGTGTTTGTAGGTTGACTGGGGTGTTTGGGTGGCATGGGCTTGTGGGTCAGAAGGGCCTGTTACCATGTTGTAGTATACAATTTTTAATGTGTAAGCAGCCTATATTTTGTTTTCATAAGGTTGCGAAAGCTTTTTTTCTTAGCTTATGTTTCCAAGTAAAATATCTGAATCAGCAATCAAATTAGCCATCTGTTTTATTCAAAAGCTGGAATTTCCAAACATTGAGAATTGAACTTGGAAAGAGCTCCAAAAATCCAGGATCCTAATCTTACAAAAAATTTAAAATAACAAAATTGTTAAGTTATTCTACAATTAATAAAACTACCATATAAAAGCAAAACCTCAAATCACATTGTGTTACTCAAAGATCTCGAAATGTAGTCTCAAGAACCTGCATCAGAATGTTGTTTCTGCTGTTTATATGGACACTATGTAGAATTGTATTGGAAGACCAAGGAAAGACAAAAGAGGCCAGCTAATAATTCAGAATTACATTCCAAACTATATTCAGTTGAACAGTACAATGAGAACTGTTTTATTTTCTCTCAGCTAGATATAAAAGATCTCCAAAAGATCTCCAGAGTGCCAGAAATGGTCATTGTCCTTTTTAAATACACACCAGCATTAGCGAAAGAAATTGGATTATTGGCTGCAATAAGAAAATGCAGCAATTCAAAACTAATTAATTTACTTTAAAACTTTTATATTGTATCTGACAATAAGCTTATTATCATAATTGTTCTTTGGGATGTTCTGAGAGACTGCGAAGTGCTCAGCTAACATCAACTACATTTTGAGATCTTTGAGTAACACAATGTGATTTGAGGTTTTGCTTTTATATGGTAGTTTTATTAATTGTAGAATAACTTAACAATTTTGTTATTTTAAATTTTTTGTAAGATTAGGATCCTGGATTTTTGGACTCATGGGCCGAAATGGCCTGTTACATTTAATTTAATATTTTTTTACTCTCTATCAGGGTTCTATCTCACATCTGATGATTTGGGTGTTGCGCAATTTTCATCAGATGGTGTGGCCATAGAGTTGAGGAATTGGCTATAATTCCTGGAGTTTAAGTGGTTCAGGATGATTAACCAGAACATAGAAGCAGAGTTGTTCAGCATCCAAACACGCCCTTCAGTCCATTGAGTCTATGCCAACTATCCTGCCTATCTGCATTAATCCCACTTGCCTGTGTTAGGTCCATATCCCTCTATCAAGTATTTGTCCAGGTGCCTCTTATTCTTCCTGCCTCCACTACCTCTTCTGGCAGCTCATTCCAGATATCAACACCTCTCTGTGCAAAGAATGTACCCCTCAGATCTCCTTTAAACCTCCTCCTTCACACCTCTGCTTATCTACCTTATCTAAGCCACTCACAATTTTGAAGACCTCAGTTGTGCCACCATTCAGCTGTCTCTGCTCCGTCTCAATCTCTCTGTAACAACTTAAGCTGTCCAATCCAGGCAACGTCCTGTGAATATTTTTCTGCTTCATTTCATTTTTCCTGCCGTGTGGCTATGGGAACCAATGTTTTGTAGAGCCATAACATAACGTCCTATCTCCTCTACTCAATGCTGTAGGCAATAAAGGCAAATATGCTGCTTGCCTCCTTCACCCCCCTGTCTACCTGTGTCACCATTTTTGGGGAACTATGTATGTATCCCCAAGTTTTACCATTCTACAACACTCCCTAGGACCCTGCTATTCATTGTGCATGTCCTGTCCCTGATTTAACTGTCCAACGTGCATCAATATTTATTTATCTGAATTAAGTTTCATCTTACATTCCTTTGTCCACTTTCCCAGTTAAATAAACTTCTTTAGAAATCTCACAATTAATTGAATGATTTAGCTCAAGACATTTTTAAATATGTTCCATATTACAAAAATATACAGTATTTTCATGCTTAATCTTTTCTTCTGTCTATTCAGAGGTTCTACCTCTTGATTTGCTCACCTCTAATGAACTCGGGCATGCACCTGTGGATGGCTCAGGACGTAGGAGCATAAATAAATTTCAAGGTTCAGATTTATTGTCAGAGTACATGCATGATATCCCATACAACCCTGAGATTCCTTTTCCTGAGGGGTGAGGCAGAATTACCACATATTGGTAGTGCAAAAATTGTACTCAATGTACACCTGTGAACAAATAAAGAAATGTAAACAAATTGACAGTGCAATACAGAGACAAAAAATCAATAAAGTGCAAAAGTACTTGTCATTGAGGAGTCTGATGGTGGAGGAGTAACAGTCATTCCTGAACCTGGTGGTGTGAGTCTTGTGGCACCTAGACCTCTTTCCTGATGGCAGCAGTGAGAACAGAGCATGTGCTGGGTGGTGTGGGTCTTTGATGATTGCTCCTGCTCTCTGATGGCAGCATTCCCTGTAGGTGTACTCAGAAGTGGGAAGGGCTTTGCCTGTGATGTCCTGGGCATGTCCACTACCTGTTGGAGGGCTTTACGCTCAAGGGCATTGGTGTTTCCCATTCAAGACCATGATGCAGCCAGTCAGCACACCTTCCCCCACACCTCTGTAGAAATTTGCCAGGGTTTCTGGTGCCATATCAAACCTCCGCAAACTCTTGAGGAAGTAAAAGTGCTGACGTGCTTGTTTCACAATGCCATGAGTGCATTGGGTCCAGGAAAGATCCATCGAGATAGTGACTCCCAAGAACTTAAATTTGCTCACCTTCTCCACCTCTGATCCCCCAGTGATCACTGGATTGTAAACCTCTGGCTTTCTTTTCCTGAAATCAACAGTTTTATGACATTGAGTGCAAGGTTCTTGTCGGTGCACCATTCAGCCACGTTTTCAATCTCCATCCTGTACACTGACTTAACCCCTTCCTTTATACAACTCACTACCGTAATATAGTTTGCGAATTTGTAGATGGTGTTATTGCCGTACCGAGCTACACAGTCGTAGTGTAAAGTGAGTAGATCAGGGGGCTAAGAACACAACCCCGTGGTGCTCCAGTACTGATGGAGATTGAGGAGAAGAGGTATATAAATAGAAGGATGCCTTTCAGTCCTCAAGCTTATTCATTTAACAGTATTTTGGTGGTCAGCAGTTGTTACTGAGCTCGTAAGACACAGACCTGAACTTGAAAACCAGAGACACAAGTTAAAATCTTACTGCCATGATTCTGGTATTGAAATACAGGTATTCATCCCCTCCATCTAGAGATCTGAACATCTCTTTACATGACTCCTCAGCTTTATCTACTGTAATCGGTACTCCTGATGTGGCCTTCTCAATGTTAGTGAGACCAAGCCCAGTCTTGAGGACCATGTTGCAGAGTATCCAATCTCTATCTGCAATGGCCTTGCTGAACTTCCAGTCGCATGGCTTCTCAACTCCCCTTCACATTCCCATGGGGACCGGTCCATCCTGGTCCTTCTCCACCATCAGTGGGAGACCCGGCATAAACAAAAGAAACGGCACCTCGTAGTCTGCCTGGGCAGTCCACAGCTCAATGGTAGGAATGCCGAATTTCCTCATTTCAGGTGAATCCCTTCAGAGTACTTCCCTTTCCCACCCCCATGCCCGTCCCCACTCATTCTCATTCCCCACACTCTTTGGTTGAATCCTCTTCCACCCCCAAGTCCCCAGTAGATTCTTCCACTCACTCTCCTCTCTTTGGTTCCACCTGATCTTCTTGTCTCTACCTTGTATGACATCTTCTTCCATTCAGACCCTTTGTTTTCCTTGCCCCTCTATCC
The DNA here is from genome assembly GCF_036971445.1 of Narcine bancroftii. Classification (NCBI taxonomy): domain Eukaryota; kingdom Metazoa; phylum Chordata; class Chondrichthyes; order Torpediniformes; family Narcinidae; genus Narcine; species Narcine bancroftii. The sequence continues at coordinate 317,939,866 of NC_091469.1, read as the reverse complement.
TTGTGTCTGCCAGTCAATTCCTCTGTCGGTCATCCTTCACCTCTCCATGTTTCATCAATTTCCACCCCCCCCCCACCCCCCGCACACAGTGGTCCCTGTCCAACCCTTCTAACCCTATCCTGTTTAACCATCTCTTCTCTACACTCAGTCTCGATGAAAATTCAGGTCCAAAATGTTGATGATTCTCTCTGTGCTCCTCAAGCAGATTGTGCTTTGCTTCATATTCCATTATTTGTAGTCACCAATTACAGCTACAATCATGGAAAGATGAATAGGCAAGGATTAGACCAGTGGTTCTCAACCTTCCTCTTTCCCCTCACATCCCACTTTGTCATTCCTAGGCCATCAGTGCTCTGTGATTAGTAAGGGATTGGTTAAGGTGGGATGAGAGTGAGAAGGGAAGGTTGAGAACCACTGCTCTAGACCCAATTGTGACTGGAATATTTTGCTTGAGAAAAATCGTCATGGGCCCATTTCCTTTGTAGTTCTGAGACCGTGCACATAACGAGTCAATGACAGATGATTAAAACAGTGGTTCCCAACATTTTTCTTTCCACTCACATCCCACTTTAAGGAATCCCTATCCCATTAGTGCTCTGTGATTAGTAATGAATTCCTTAAAGTGGGATGTGAGTGGAAAGAAAAATGTTGGGAACCACTTGGTTAGATAAATAAGCTGCAAAATTTAGCTCGTTATTTAACGTGTCTTTACAGGCAAGACCCCCCCCCCCCGCCTCCAGTTCTTCCTCTGGTACATTGACGATTACATCAGGGCTGCCTCATGCACCTGCGATGAGCTCGACAACTTCATCCACTTTGCAGCCAACTTCCACCCCAATGTCAAACTCACCTGGTCCACCTCCAATAACACATTCCCCTTTCTGGATCTTTCTGTCTCCATCTCAGGAGACAAGCTTACCACTGGTATGTATTAGAAACCCTCCAAATGCCACAACAACCTGGACTACATGTCCTCACACCTTTCCCCCTGTAAGGTTTCCATCCCCTTCTTTCAATTTCTCCTTCTCCTCTGCATCTGTTCCCAAGATGAGGTCTTCCAGTCCAGATCTTCTGAAATGTCTGCCTTCTTCCACAAATGGGGCTTCCCCTCCACCACCATCAACTCAGCCCTCACCCACATCATTTCCTTCTCATCTACCATGGCCCCCTCTGCCCCCTGATGTAACAAACATCAAACTCCCCTCATCTGCACCTACCACTTCACCAGTCACCGCATCCAACACATCATCTGCCAGAATTTCTGCACTTTACTACAGGATCCCACATCCGGACACATTTTTCCCTTTCCTCCCCTCTTGGCCTTCTTCAGGGACCACCCTCCATGATTCCCTCATGCCCTCATCCCTCCCCACCCATCACATCCCCAGCACCATCCCCAGTGGCTGCAGGAGGTGCAACATTTACATCTACACCTCCTCCCTCACCATGGTCCAGGGCCCCAAAGAGGCCTTTCACATGAAGCAACACTTCACTTGTATATCCAGAGGACTGATTTACTGCATCTGATGCTCCCTTTGTGGCCTTCTCTACATCGGAGAGACTGGTCGCAGACTGGGAGATTGCTTCGCTCAGCACCTCTGCAATAACAGTGATCTCCCAGTGGCCAATCATTTCAATTTCAGCTCACATTCCCAGATTCACAAGTCTGTCCATGGCCTTGTGTACTGTCCCACCCAGAACACCATCAGATTGGAGAAACGCCTTATTTTCCATCTGGGCACCCTCCAGCCAGATGGCATTAACATTGACTTTACTGCCTTCTGCTAAACCTGCTCACCTTTTCTCTCCCCTCCCCCTTTCCCATTCTCCCCTCCTTTCCCCCTTACCCATTCAGTTCTTCCTCCTCCCCATCAGCTGTCCCCTCCCTCCCCTCATCATCTCCTACCTTTGCCAACCCCTCCCCCTCACTCTTTTTATGGACGCCTGCTGGCATTCTCTCACATCTTGATGAAAGGCTCAAGCCCGAAGCGTCGGTTCTGTATCTTTGCCTTTGCTACATAAAGGATACGGTTGGACCTGCTGAGTGTCTCCAGCATTGTGTGTTTTTTACTTCACCTACAGTGTCCACAGATTTTCATGATTTACCTCAAGATGCATGTTGACCTAGAGTCACGTGATGGAGTAGTGGCCGGTAGGGTAAGACCAGCCCTCTCCAGAAAAGATGAAAAAAAGTCAAGGAAAGAAAAAGTTCAATAAATATAAAATATAAGAAATAAAAGAAAAGTTGCAGAGGAGAAAGAAGATGGCACCTAAGAAAGAAAAAGTAAAAACAACGGGTAAAAAAAGAAAAGTCACTGGAAAAGAAAGAAGGCCTTACCTGCACGAAGGAACAGGGAGCCGTGGTGGCGAAGAACATCCGTTCTCCGAGGTTGGTGCCTGTGGAATCACGACCCCCCACCCCGACTGGTGGACTGCAAAAATGGTTCTCTGAGCCAAACAAAAGTGTGGAACTGCACAATCAAAGGTAAAAGAAAACACCGATGGGAGGAGGGGTCAGCCAAGGAGTGGGCAACCATGGCGCGACCAGTTGAGGGAGGCCTGACACCAGGGAAGTTGAGGAAGGCCGCAAGAGAGGGAGTGAGGTACCAGGTGAGAAAGAAAGTCGATGGGGTGAACGGCAAGAGGAGCAGCAGCGGGAGGCCTGACAGATGAGCAGCCCAGAAGGGGAGGACCAACAGCAAGAGGCTCATCAAGAAGAGGCCCAACAAAGTGATACAAGCAACTCATCAGGAAAATCATAAGATACAGATACAAAGAAGAGAAGAAGAGGACACAAACACAGGTACAGACACAGAAGAAGAGGAAGAAGAAGAAGAACAAGATCTTCACAGAGAAATAAAAGGTACAACAGATGGACAGAATATAGATAAAGCTTTTTTTGAAGAACAAATGAGAGCATTAAAAGATTGGTCGTCATTAGAATTTAGTGCAATTAAAAGAAAAATGAAAAGAACAAAAGAACAGAAGATAAAATGCAAAGTTTAGAATGGGTCATGACAGAAAGAGGGAAAAGAGTAGAAAATGTGGAAGAACGAGAAACAGCTGTAGAAATGGAAGTAAACGACTTAAGAGGAAAATTGGAAGAAAGTGATAAAAAAATTAAAGAGACACAAGAGTTGTTATCCTGGAAAATTGATATGTTGGAAAATTATAGTAGGCAAAACAACATGAAAATAGTGGGCCTGAAGGAGGGTGAAGAAGGCACAGATATGAAGGAATTTATAAAAAGATGGATCCCAAAGGTCCTGGGAATGACAGAAATGCAGAAAGAAATGGAAATAGAAAGGACACACAGAGCACTAGCTCCGAAACCGCAGATACATCAAAAACCAAGATCCATCTTAGTGAAGTTTTTGAGATATACGACAAGAGAAAATATACTGGAGCGGGCAAGGAATAAAATTAGAGAAGATAATAAACCATTGGAATACAAGGGTCAAAAAATATTTTTTTACCCAGACATAAGTTTTGAACTTCTTAAAGAAGAGGAAGGAGTTTAATACAGCAAAATAACCCTATGGAAAAAAGGTTATAAATTCATGTTAAGACATCCAACTGTGCTTAAAATATTTATACCCGGGGAGCAAAACAGACTGTTCTCGGATCCAGAGGAAGCACAATAATTTGCAGAACGCCTGCAGGTCAGTAGGAGAAATGAAGAGTTGTAACAAGAATGAAGAAATGTATATGTAAAGAACTAAAGAGGGAAAAGAGAAGGGAAGGAAGGAAGTGAGGGGAAAAAGAGGGGGAGCTTTGTTAAATATGTTAAAAAAAAGTGTTGTCTGAGGGGGTTGGGGGGGGGGAAGAGAATAACCGTCACTGTGAAATCAGTTGACACTTGCAAACAAGATCATAATCCAAATAGAAAGGGGAGTTGTGGTTGCCCAGCAAGGGATAAGGGGCAACTCAGAGAGGGAGGCATTTGGGATTAAGGTAATATTGGGTGTGGGAATTGTTGGAGTATTTTATGTTTTAAATGTGTTGTCAGACATTGAGTTTAAAAAGGGAAAACTGAGAGATAAAAATGGTGAAAAGGAGGATGGAGGTGGTGAGGAAGCGGAACTGAGGTGTAAGCAAGATATAAGATGGCCACGTTGAACTGTATGACTATAAATATTAATTGAATACATAACTAAATTAAAAAGAAGAGGCTATTAAATTTACTGAAAAAGGAGAAAATAGATATAGCATTTGTGCAAAAACACATCTAACTGAAGTGGAACATAACAAATTAAAGAGAGACTGGGTAGGACACGTAGCGGCAGCATCATATAATTCAAAAGCTAGAGGTGTAGCCATATTAATTAATAAAAATGTACCAATCAAGATAGAGGAGGAAATAATAAATCCAGCAGGGAGGTATGTAATGATAAAGTGTCAGATACAATCAGAATTTTGGAATTTGCTCAATATATATGCACCTAATGAGGAGGATCAAAAGTTGATGGAGGATTTTTTTTGAAGATTGTAGATGCACAAGGAAATATATTGATAGGAGAGGATTTTAACCTTAATTTGGATCCAATGTTGGATAGAATTGGACAAAAGGCAAGCAAAAAGAATAAAGTAGCCGAATATTTGGTTAATTTATGCAGGAAATGTAACATGGATATATGGAGGAGGCAGCACCCAAGAGAGAAGGAATATTCATATTATTCGAGTAGGAATAAAACATACTCAAGGATTGATATATTTTTGTCATCAGCCCATATTCAATGGAGAGTTAGGAAAACTGAATATAAAGCTAGATTGCTATCTGATCATTCACCCCTGTTATTAGCAATAGAATTGGAGGTCATCCCACCAAGAACATATAGATGGAGGTTAAATTCCATGCTACTTAAAAGGCAGGAATTTAGAGAGTTTATTGAATGCTAAATTAAAACATATTTTGAAATAAACATGTAATCAGTGAAAGACAAATTTATATTATGGGATGCAATGAAAGCCTTCATTAGAGGTCCAATAATAAGTTATGTAACTAAGATGAAAAAGGAATACAAGCAGGAAATATAATGAAAATTGTATAATGTCAATTTGGAAAATGGAAGAGAGCCTGAAAATACAGCAATGGTACATGGAAATGAATAAATGTATTCCATTGGAAAAATAACATATAATTTAAAAAATAAAGTCACATTATTTGAACAAATTTGGGAACCATACATGGAACATCGAGAGGGCTTGCTTCGGACCTCCACCCCCTAAAATGATAAGAAGACAAAACAACTTGATTCGGTGTGTAAAAGTAGATGACACATTTTTCTCGTTTATTTTTCATCGTGTGAAGACATTGTTTTATGGTTTTATTGTATTGTATATGTTGAATATTTATTGGTTTTGGAGGGGGTGGGAAGGGGGGAGGGAGGGTAGGGGGGAAAAAGGGAGAAAATGTCACTGTGTATATTTACTGAGAAACATTTGTATATATTTTGGTTGATATGGTTCACATTGTGAAAAATAAAAAAATTTTTAAAAAAAGATGCATGTGGACCTTTGATGTCTGAGTTCCAAAGGTTGTCATTGCCAGAGGGTCGTCGTGGGGATGAGCTCACACTACTACACAGATGTTCTTCATGGCGTGTGATTCAAACAGTCTCTGACAACTAAGTCTAACTCCTGGCCTTCACATGTTGCAGAGTTCTTATGCCCGGTGGAGCTGTTCTCACTGACAGGAGAAGGTGGGCCACTGGTGCCTCAAAACCAGTTGTTCTGGATAGATGGGGCTCGTTAACTATGGAGGGTCACATCTAGGAGAGGCAAAATTCTGATTTCTGAGTCCCGAAGGCAGCTGACTGCTGTACCCTGCACCGGCATGGCAACTCCTGCGATGGTGCTGGCACCAAACTGTATTGACCTTCACCGTTCCTTTGGGCCTGTCATTAGAGTGGGGAGGGGGTCCGTCCAACTGCATGGGCAACATAGGGATCTCCGTATCAACTCTGCCCTGGCTTGTACCTTGGAGAGGCTACTCCAGCTTCGCATTAGGGTGCAGTACCCAGGGTCGACCATGACCAGCGGAGGCCATGCAATGCTATCTGACTAAACGGGCCTGTAGCACTGCATGGGTTTACCACCTGTGCCAGAAATATGCAGCACCATATGAAAACGGATGTTAATTCTCATGCAATGCTGATTTCACGTCACCTCTGTACCAATTGTATCAGTCCTGTCTGCTAAATCACACTAACAACCTTCTCTTCAGTACCCTTAGTAGGCCCTTTCGAGCTGCCCTGTAAAATGGGGTTAACCAGCCAATTTGCCCAGTTAGTGCCCCACTCAAACGGCAGCTTGAAAGGGTCCAACGCGGTCACCAGAGAGTGATGCAAGCAGCCAGAATGCTCTCCACAGTAGACCTGGAGTTTTCAAGTCTTCAGAGACATTCCAAATCTGTTAATATGATAGGGGAGAAGAGGAGGGGGTTTTTGGAGAACATATTTCCTGAAAAGAGAAAGGAGGAACAAAGCTCCTAGCAATTGTTCCAATACACCATGTCCATTTTGGGATAATTTTCTCTACATTTCAGAGAGAAGCAATATTTCTGTTGAGTGCTTTGGTAAAAAACTAATCATCAAATTTTTCCTCAATTTATTTGGCTCTGATTTGCCCAAAGCTGGCCCCTGGGATATGACCAATGCCCTTTGAGGTGCATCACACCTCTATGTTTGAATGGTGATGGATATTCTGGATTCAAGGAGAAGGCAACTTTATCTTGGCAGGGATCTCGTGTGGGGGCGATTCAAGATGGCATGTTTCCATTTGACTCCACCCATTGTCACCTCAGAAGACTGCACATGAAAATGCAGAAACGCACTGCAAAGTTAAGTGGTTTCATTCCATCAGTGCACAGTTGGCCTGTGATCAAACCAAAGGATTTCATGGCTAATACCAGACACTTGGAGAGTATGCATCATACCCTACACTTATACCATTTCGATGTGGCCTTGATCTATCAGCTGCCTTGCCAGCCCAACGTGTCCCTTCTAATCAAGCTCGGTTTTTTATAATGTTCTTTGGAGAGAACCTCCTTCTAGTTCGCAAGATGGAAAAATCTGAACAGAATAAAGTATAAGGAAAAGAACACTTAAAAATCCCTTACCTTAAAAAAAACATGATGGTATAAGCCAGTGGGTCTCAACCTTTTTCTTTCCACTCACCTCCCACTTTTAAGTATTCCCTAAGCCATCAGTGCCCTGTAATTAGTAAGGGATTGCTTAAGGTGGGAGGTGAGTGGAAAGAAAAAAGTTTGAAAACCACTCTTTTAATCGTTCCTCATTGACTCATTATGTGCACGGTTTCAGAACTCCAAAGGAAATGGGCCAATAGCAATTTTTCTCCAGCAAAATATTTCACTCACAATTGGGTCTGGAGCAGTGATTCTCAACCTTCCCTTCCCACTCTCATCCCACCTTAAACAATCCCTTTCTAATCACAGAGCGCCTAGGGAACACTGAAAGTGGGATGTGAGTGGAAAGGAAAATGTTGCAAACCCCTGGTTAATAAAACTATAACTGGACTAGTATTACTGTGTTTGCTACCCTTCAATGTTTAGTGCACATTTACAAAACTTTTCCTTGCCAACAGTTAAGAACGCATATTTTATTAGTTTTACTTGTCCTCTAGCTCTTTTCTAGTTTATTTTGAAATGATAATGTGGTTATTTTGTGTTTCCCTTTCATTATTCTTTGAACATGGCATTCCTCCCTCCTATTTATATCCTGTAATCTCCTCAGAGCATGTAACCTGCTGTTACAGTTAAAATCACAGCAATGGTCCTTTTCACGTCCTTCCCATATATTCCTCCCACGGACATGCAGCTGGTGAGCACGTAGCAATGTTTGTCATTTCACTTTTTAATTCCAAAGAATGGCTTTTCTCACTACATTTCAATCTTCAACATCTGGAGACGATACTCTGTGAAAGAACAGAATTTGGGGAAACATTCACAAAGCTGGTTGAACTCAGGCCACAACTGATAGTGAATGTGTCAGGCTGAAGCCCCTTCCTCGAGAAATGAAGAGCAATAGATGGTCAATGCCATGAGTCTCAGCCCTTCATTAGAAAGGGCGATTCTTTCCAAAATTTTAGAGAGGAATATCTAGTTCTGTGTTTTAAGACATGGCAAAAATTACAACTGTTAATCCACGGTTTAACAATAAGTTTCAGAGTACAAAAAGAAGTTTTTGATTTGTAGCTAATTTTATGCCTAACCCTTTGAGAAACAGTATTGTTTGTAGTGTTACCATAGTGACCATGACATATGTTGTAATATCTCAGCGGGCCAAAAGGTTGGGAGGAGCTAGTCTTGTGAGCATTGCCATGGGATTCTCCTCTGTGTCACGGGCTGCTGGCACAAACTCTGCTGGAACCATCAGTGGAGTGCTATATACCGACTCTGCAGAAGACAAGGCTGTCTTCTTTGTGGATGCCAAGAAGCACCCATTGGAGCTGGTCCACCCAATCAGGGCCTTATAGGTGCACCATCAGATGCCAGTGGAAACAGTCTACCAGGCCATTGGACTGCGGATGGTAGGCTGTTGTGTGGTGCAGCTGGATCCCAAGTAGCTGTGCCAGGACTGACTATAAGCTAGACATGAACTATGACCCTGCCTGTATAAGATGATGCTGGCTGGCAGGCTACCTAGCTTGCGATGAGGGCTCTGGCACAGGACTCCATGGACATGTCAGTAAGGGTACGGCTTCTGGCCACCTGGTGAACCTGTCGACCACAGTGAATAAGTATCTTGCCCCCCCCCGCCCCCCCCCCCCCCCCCCCCGGGAGACTGGTAGTGGACCGACAATGTACACATGGATATGCTCAAACCTCCTGTGCATTGGCTGGAAGGGTTAAAGGGGAGCCTTCATGTGCCTTTGGACTTTGTATTCATGTCTTGGGGCAGCGTACAACCTGGTTGCATAGGCGGAAGCCAAACAAATCTATCTGCCTCCAGTCAGGTGGTTGCCCGAATGGATGGGTGGGCTAAACCATGTAACGTGTTGAAAACACAATGCCTCCAAGTAGCTCTACCAATGGGCTGGGATTGGCCGGTGGACATGTCACAGAGGAGCTTGCTGCATGTTGGGCCATTGGGGATGTCCTCAAGTTGTAGGCCCAAGACTGCAGTGTGGTAGACCAGCATTTCTTTGTCCAGCTGCTGTGTCTTGGCGAGCACTGTGTAGTCCAACCCTGGGGACAGGGAATGCTCCGAGTGGATGGAGGTGCGAGTCAGTGCATCTGCCATGGCGGTGTTTTTCCTGGAGATGTGTTTGACGGTGGTGGTAAACTCAGAGATGTATAACAGGTGGCGTGCTGCCGTGCCAACCATGGATCAACACTTCGGTGAATGCGAAGGCAAGGGGTTTGTGGTCCATGAAGACCGTGAACTCCCACCCCTCCAAGAAATAATGAAAGTGCTGGATGGTAAGGTAGAGGACTAGCATCTCCCGGTGGAAGGCTCTGTATTTCATCTCCAGAATGGCAGGTGCTGGACGAAGAACGCGAGTGGTATCCACTGACCCTCAATTGGGAGGGTCAACCCTCAAGTTGTTCCAGCATGCTGCCAACTGCTGTGTTGGAAGTGTCAACCATGAGGGCTATGGGCACATCCACCCATGGGTGCACCAGGAAGGTGGTATTTGCAAGGGCAACCTTGGCCTGCTTAAATGCCGCTGCTGACTCTGTGACCCAGGTAATTTCCTTGGCCTTGCCGTACACCTGGCTGAATAGGGGTCACATGATTCAGGCCGCTGATGGTAGGAAGCAGTGGTAAAGTTGATCATACCCACGAACTCCTGTAGGCAAGGGAACCGCTCCATGCCGGTTGCTGCATTGCCCATGAAAATCAATGGCTGACAGCCTGAATTGGCACTTCATGGGGTTGATGGCCAGGCCGTATTCACTCAGGTGGCAGCAGAGTTGAAGCAGGTGTTTTAAATGCTCTTGGTGCGAGCGGCTGACAATCAGGATATTGTCTAAGTAGATGAAAACAAAATCTAAGTCATGCCCCATCAAGTTCTTGAGCCACTGGAATGTCTGTGCCATGTTCTTGAGTATGAAAGGCATCCGTAGGAACTCAAATAGGCTGAACAGGGTGATGAGGGCCGTCTTGGGAACATCACTGGTGTGGATGGGAATCTGGTGATACATGTGAACTTGGAGAGGATGGGTGCCCCACGCAAATTGGCTGTAAAGTCCTGAATGTGGGGCATTCGGTAGTAGTCAGCCATGGTGGTGTCGCTGAACCTTCTGTAGCACAATGCGCAGCAGAGAAGCCAACGGTCTGTCAGAGCATTGGACAATCCCCATCTCCTCCATTTTCTTGAACTTCCTGGCGAGGTGGAGTTTGTTGGGCAGGAGCCTGCGTGCCCGGGCATGTAGTGGTGGTCCTTGAGTGGGAATGTGGTGCTGTACACTAAGGTTAGGGGCGTCTGTGGAGATTTGCGGTGTAATAATGGTCAGGAACTCTGCTAGTACTCTAGCAAATTCATTGCCTGACAAATTCACAGAGTCCTGGTGTGGGGGCAGGTAACTTGGCTTCACAAAACAAGAAGGCCTGGAAGGTCTTGGCATTTACTAGGTGCTGTCCCTTGAGGTCCAGTAGGAGGCAGTTCACCCGGAGAAATCTGCACCAAATTTGTAGTCAAAGGGCACACACCACTAGAGATTTTGTGTGTGTGTGTGGGGGGGGGGGGGGGGGGGGTAATAAGGAGGGAGGGAAGGGAGAGCAAGGGTGGGGTTAAAAACGACATGTAATTATTTCAATTTTAAATGTTATCAACATTTGTTTATTAATTACATGCATGGAAATTTTTAAATACATTTTTTTTAAAAATAGGACACACCAGGCTGCAGCAGACCAGTTGGAAACTGGCTGAAGGAGAAGCAAGATGCCGAGGGTGGGCAGGGCTCCTGATGGGGTTCCGGGGTGGGGGGAGGGGGAGGTGCCAAGGGCTTCCTGATCATGTCAGAGATCTGGATCTGGAGCTTGGGTTGCCGTTGGTGTGGACTGAAGGCCATGTGGCTGCAGAGGCTGTGGGAATGCTGGAGGCGAATCCAGGGACTCCATTTTGCTTCTCGCTCTCTTTACCGTAAGGAGCACCAGGCAAGTTTTGCCGATGGCTAATCTTTGTCTGCCAAATTGCAAGTTTGTGGAATATTGCATCTGTTTTATTAAAATAATCTTCCAATGAAAATACCCACAGAGAATTTCCAATCTATTCTATTTCAAAAAATCAACACCTGATTTGGCTTTTGAGATTCTAATACCATCACTTGATATTCAATGAAATTAGCATTGCTGAGACCCAAGAATATATATTCCGAGGGATTTCTATTGCCCCGAAACACATCTGCCACATGAACATTGTGAACACAGCGGCAGATGGGTACCTTTACAGTGAGAAATAAGGTGAATTGCCCTCCATTGACTTGGGGGAATGCAACTCCGACATAAGAACCTACAAATCAGAAGCAGGGCTGGCCATTACATCAGTAATTAAGATCATAGCTGATATTTTACATCAATGCCACTAATTTATAAATGTTCTAATGTTACAATGCTCACATATTGGCATGGGTTGGACAAACTGATTGTTTGGATTATTGGAATGAACGAGTTGGGCGATTCACCATCCTCAAATTCTGGCTTCCAAGCAATTAAACAGTCCACTTCATTCCTGGGTTACTTTCGGGGTACTCCTGCCTATTTGCCAAAAATAAATAAGTCCTTAACAGCTGATATCCTGTCCAGTCTTCAGTGATTGGTTGGTGGGCCACCAGTAAGCATCACGTGTGGCATGTCCATGACAGCAAGTCATCCATTCATTATTTTACATACCTACTTGGTTTAGAGAGTCAATTTCAGCTACAATGGCCATATTGTTTAATTCTGTCAATATCCAAAGGTTTATTGACCATTGCTTTGAATATCTTAGACCCCCAAGCCCACTTGGCTAGAGAATTTCAAAGAGCTAACCACAATCCTATTAAAGCAGACTTGAGGGGCTGAATGGCTCACACCTGTTCCTATGCACATGCTTGTATGTTTATCTACTTGTATCTCCACTTTCTTCTGGGGGAAGAAGCAAGATGACACCGTTTTGGACAAAGCACCCACTTGTGCAGCAAATGGGAATCGGCAGGGTCAGGCGCTGGGTGATCATGGTGCTGGGGAGTCAGCACGCTGTGTCGAAGCACACTCCTCCAGGAACGCAGGCTGCAGGTGGAAGGTGGGGCTTCCTGAGAATCTGCCCATCAAGATTCTGGGAATGGTGATGGGTAGCCAGAGCTCAAGGGGCAAGTTTTGGGAACTGGGAAGGGCGTTGGGACTGTTTAAAAATCACGTGGGTGTTTTGAGTAAACTTTTTCTGTTACTGGCATTCACTATGTGGGCCTCAGTTTTTGGGCTCCTGTAGTTGGTAATTACAGACACCAAAGTTGGTGACCTCGACGGAGTTATAACATTTTTAGAACTCGTTTATTTTTCCTTCATCGGCATATGGAGGAACAGTCAGCAACTGCCAGTTCTGGGTCAGTGGCTGGGTTATCAGAGCCTCTCCATGCAGTGGGAATCTACCTCATGCCATTCTGGGCTAATCAACCTCATAATTGGCTGGGTCTGGCTGAAGCTCAGTTTAATCTGAGAAGTATTACTTCAGAGGATACTGTGATGTAATATTTGTAGATGTATGTGGGAGATAAATTGATGAAATTATAGTAGGTTACATATACACACACACATTTTAAAAACAGATCTTATTTGAAATACTGAAGAATTCATATTCAGTGACTTTATAGAAACTATGAAGAATGCGAAGCACATTTCACAAGTAGGTGTTAATTGAAATGATGTCATGAAATGAATGGACTGGAGACAATCTGGCTGTTGAAAGCTCTTTGCAAGTGTTTTAACAGAGTGCACAGAAGGTCACTCTGAGGTTCTTGTTTACCGAAAAACAACAAATGGGAGCAGAGAACTAACTCCTATTGTTTGCTGGAGAAGGAGGGCTTTTGCAAGTGAGAGAGAGAAGGACAGGTAGCTGGCAGTTGGAATCTGAGATGGAGAGAGACAGTCACAGCTGAAACAACCAGGAGAAGCTTGTTGGAACAGAAATAGAAACTGCAGAGTGGCAGATGGCTGGAAGTGCTCTCTATCTGATGTTTCTCTTGGAATAAGTGGAACAGAAAGGAACTCTATGATGGCCTGAAAGAAAGAGGTTATTATCTGGAGAACCCCGAAGTGGCAAGTTTCATCAGCAAGTCAATGAGGTGACTAATGGTGGTACCTCAGTTGTGGAAATCCTGGAACAGCAAATCTCTCTCTCCAAACCTACAAAGAACCTTCCTGAGCAGTAAACATTTACCTTTCAAGCACCAAAGTCTGGTGAACTTTATACATGTTAAATTCTGTCCCCAGTATAAGAATTGCCTGCAACCAGAGAACTTGGAAGAATGAGAAGTGAGATTGAACTGTGAACCAAAGAACTTTTCTTAAATTTACACACACATTACATACACATATGCTTAGAATTAGAAGGAGGTTAAGTTGGGTTAGTTAGGTAAATAGAAATAAGTTAAAGTTTGATTCTATTTTCATATTTGAAGATAATTAAAAACAACTCTTGTTTAAGTAACTACTTGTCTTGGTGAATGTCTATTTGCTGCTGGGTTTTGGGGTCCTTTGGGCTCGTAACAATACCAAGTTCTGACATATGGTCAGTGCTTTGGACCCAGCAACAGCTGCAAAGGTCAGTTCTTTTGCTCAAAATCCCCCTTTGGAGCATAAATGTACCATGTTTCATCTCCATCTTCTGGAGTCATTAGAGCTCAGTAAATATGAATGAGCCATTCCTCTTTTAAATCTACTGGGCCTTGGAGATTGTAATCCATCAGACGTAATGCACGAGATGACAGCTCTGGCAGACAGTCACACTAATTGCTTTATGTTTTTGGCCCTTTTTCTCTGTAAATTGCCAGTGTGTGTTTCATCAGCCATCTCTCACATAGATTTCTCTGCCCTTACTTGGTTGCTGGAGAAACTGACCGTTATACCACACTCCGCAGCCAGGGTCATTACAGTCGCAGAAAGTATTTGCTATTTCCATTGAAGTGGCTGAGCCGTCCGCTCCATCTGAGGAAGGAGCCATGGCTGGTGTGCGGCGGAAGGACTCGAAGACTAAGAAGAAGTACTGCTCTCATCATCGGCTTTGGGGAAAGGATGCCTGCCATTGCATTCCCCCATGTCCATTCCTTGAAGGACTTGGGGAAAATGATCAGACTGACCGCCGTTAGTGGCCTTGGCAGTTGGCATACAAAAGGGCCTGCCATATATTGTGGATGTTTGCACTTGGCAGTATTTTCTTCTTGCCTCCAGTGCGGCATTTAGTCTGGTTCCACCGACTGACTTTGAGAAACATCACAATGAAAAGGGTATCCACCCCCCCAAACCCAGAAGCAGCCAACCGTCCCCCAATAGCCTGTTATGGCACCCGGATGGTGACTATTCATACGGACAAAGCCGTCTTCCAATGGCGGTGTACAATTGCTGCAGCAGGCCAGCCATTGCTGGGGGTGGATTTCCTGCGGGCTCATGGGCGCTTGGTGGACTTAACATGAAGCGTCCTAGTTGATGTGGGGTCTTTTCAGACCCGCCCCTTTGTGCTCCATCAGCACTCCTTTAGCTTTAGCTGTGCATGCTTCAGGATCTTCGTGATGCCACCATCATCACCCTGTACAAAAACAAAGGCGAGAAATCAGACTGCTCAAACTACAGGGGAATCACGTTGCTCTCCATTGCAGGCAAAATCTTCGCTAGGATTCTACTAAATAGAATAATACCTAGTGTCGCCGAGAATATTCTCCCAGAATCACAGTGCGGCTTTCGTGCAAACAGAGGAACTACTGACATGGTCTTTGCCCTCAGACAGCTCCAAGAAAAATGCAGAGAACAAAACAAAGGACTCTACATCACCTTTGTTGACCTCACCAAAGCCTTCGACACCGTGAGCAGGAAAGGGCTTTGGCAAATACTAGAGCGCATCGGATGTCCCCCAAAGTTCCTCAACATGATTATCCAACTGCACGAAAACCAACAAGGTCGGGTCAGATACAGCAATGAGCTCTCTGAACCCTTCTCCATTAACAATGGCGTGAAGCAAGGCTGTGTTCTGGCACCAACCCTCTTTTCAATCTTCTTCAGCATGATGCTGAACCAAGCCATGAAAGACCCCAACAATGAAGACGCTGTTTACATCCGGTACTGCACGGATGGCAGTCTCTTCAATCTGAGGCGCCTGCAAGCTCACACCAAGACACAAGAGAAACTTGTGCGTGAACTACTCTTTGCAGACGATGCCGCTTTAGTTGCCCATTCAGAGCCAGCTCTTCAGCGCTTGACGTCCTGCTTTGCGGAAACTGCCAAAATGTTTGGCCTGGAAGTCAGCCTGAAGAAAACTGAGGTCCTCCATCAGCCAGCTCCCCACCATGATTACCAGCCCCCCCACATCTCCATCGGGCACACAAAACTCAAAACAGTCAACCAGTTTACCTATCTCGGCTGCACCATTTCATCAGATGCAAGGATCGACAATGAGATAGACAACAGACTCGCCAAGGCAAATAGCGCCTTTGGAAGACTACACAAAAGAGTCTGGAAAAACAACCAACTGAAAAACCTCACAAAGATAAGCGTATACAGAGCCGTTGTCATACCCACACTCCTGTTCGGCTCCGAATCATGGGTCCTCTACCGGCACCACCTACGGCTCCTAGAACACTTCCACCAGCGTTGTCTCCGCTCCATCCTCAACATCCATTGGAGCGCTTACATCCCTAACGTCGAAGTACTCGAGATGGCAGAGGTCGACAGCATCGAGTCCACGCTGCTGAAGATCCAGCTGCGCTGGATGGGTCACGTCTCCAGAATGGAGGACCATCGCCTTCCCAAGATCGTGTTATATGGCGAGCTCTCCACTGGCCACCGTGACAGAGGTGCACCAAAGAAAAGGTACAAGGACTGCCTAAAGAAATCTCTTGGTGCCTGCCACATTGACCACCGCCAGTGGGCTGATATCGCCTCAAACCGTGCATCTTGGCACCTCACAGTTTGGCGGGCAGCAACCTCCTTTGAAGAAGACCACAGAGCCTACCTCACTGACTAAAGGCAAAGGAGGAAAAACCCAACACCCAACCCCAACCCACCAATTTTCCCCTGCAACCGCTGCAATCGTGTCTGCCTGTCCCGCATCGGACTTGTCAGCCACAAACGAGCCTGCAGCTGACGTGGACTTTTTACCCCCTCCATAAATCTTCGTCCGCGAAGCCAAGCCAAAGAAGCATGCTGCCAACCGCAATGAATATGCAATCCTCTTGTCATAGTATCCCTCCTTGTTGATGCCTAACTTCCATACCTCCCATACAGCACATGGAGTGGAACATTTCATTACCACCACTGGTGCTCTGGTCTATGCGAGACGTCTCGCCTTGGCAAGGACCCTCTGTTCTTCCATGCTCCTAAGTAACCGACCATTAACCCTGTACTCAGCCTTCTGGTTTGTCCTTCCAAAATAAGGATTGAAATCCATCTGCCACTCTTCCGCCCAACTCGGCACCCTGTCTATATCCTCTTTTTTTTTGTTGCAAATTTCATCTATTGATCAAAATAATTCATACAGTAAAAATACAAACAAATACATACTATTTTAGGGTAATCAGGTGTAGTATTTACATTGGACCTAGGGGGCCAAGAGTGTGTGTTCACAAATGAACAACTGAAACCGGCACACACTCAAGAATGATCACGTCACCTCTGAAGCATCCCAGAGGATGCCCCAGGCTGAACTACCAGCACGAACCTGCATCTGGCAGCCACGATTCTGGGTGAGGGGGGGTGTAGCAGGAGCCTCATGCGTAGAACAGAATCGCACACAGCCACAACAGTTAACCAAGTGAATTACCAGAGCGCATAGCCTCCAACGATATTCCAGTCCTCCAGCTCCAGGCCAGGCACCAGCAATTAGGAAAAACACGTTAATAAGAGCCCGTGCTCTTTACGGCACCTGACATCCAAGGCTGGGAAGTGACATCACTACCGCATCCCAGAAGGCTCAGCATGAAACACGCAGAGGGAACTATAAAAACTGTGGTTAAGCACAATAAAGGTACTGATTCCTGACTCTACTGTCTCCAGTAGCATTTATTGCTACTTGCCTAGTGTCATCAGATAGGCCACTACAGCACTTGGAGATGAGATCTTGCATTCCATTCGAAAAGATAACATATAATTTCTGTCTATATCCTCTTGTAACCTTCAACAATCTTCAGCTCCATCCACAACTCCTCCAACCTTTGTGTCATCCACAAACTTACTGACCCATCCTTCCGTCTCTTCATCCAGGTCATTTATAAAAATCACAAAGAGAAGGGGTCCCAGAACAGATCCTAGCGGTACTCCACTAGTCCCTGACCTCCAGGCAGAATACTTTCCAACCACTACTACTCTCTGCTTTTTCCGTGCAAGCCATTGAAGGAGGAAGGTGAGATGGGGTAAGAATTGTAACCCTATTTAACTCCCACGGTACTGTTCTTCCACGTGATTTAAGGATTTTGGTGAACTACAGCCCCAAACTGAAAATTCCATGAGGGATCCTCCCAGTTTTGCTCCAACTCTCTTCAGATCATATAACTGTACAAAAACTGGATATTTCACAAAATTTTCTTCAGTCATTTTATTTCCAAGAAACTATTCTTCCTAGAAAACATCTGTCAGCAGAGTTAGTCAAGTGAGAACAAAGAACATGATCTTGTGGAACGATTCTGTAGGCATTTAAAGTCGGCACTTAAGCATCCCCAGGGATAGGCGCTTGAGACCAGTCAAGTTAAAGATTTGAGTGAGAAGACCATATGTTAAACTTCTAAATTCTTGGTAAAACAAACCAACTAGGATTATGAGGGAGGAGGTAAATAGGGTGAGAACATGGAAAATTAAATACAAAGTGGTTCTTGTGTATAATAAACTGGAGCACCCAAAGGAAACCCATGCAGACAAGGGGAGACGTATAAAAGTTAATGGACAATTTAATGTTATTTTGTGACACTGAAAAGGATTCTTTGACTTTGGTGTCAAAGGATTACAGGACTGTTGCCTTAGAAGCAGAATAAAGAGACTACAGTCTGTAAGGAGTGCTGACACATAACTTAAAAGCTACAAAGACAGTGTTATCTCTTTCTGGATAGGACGGTCCACAGCTGTTTGAAGGTGAAAAGAATTAATCAAAAGCTTTATGAGTTTCTGTTGAGTGATCAGAGGAAATTGCTACAGATTCCAATGAACAACGTGTAAAGCTGTTTCCAATTCACGAGAAGACGTGAAACTGCACGCCGGCATTGGTAATATTCACTATATAAGCAGCCTCATTTCCGTATGAACTTTGAGAAAGGACTCAGCACTGGAGGAAAGTCACCAATTTTTCATTGTGCCCTTTTCTCTGGCTGATATTGTTGCATTGAAGTTTTAAAAACTGTATTTTAAACTGGTTTCTGTGGTTCCCTGCTGTGTTATTTATTCACAGATAAGTTTGCAGTGCGGGCAAACTTCTACTCAAACTCCTTGCAGGCAGCACAGGATTCGAACCCCTGGTCCTGTTTGCTGGCGCTAACTGCTACTCCTTATGGGAAGTAACACAGAAATTATTCAAGGGAACCCTCACCAGATAATCAACATTTTGATTGAGTTTTATAATTCTTGTCCAGAAACTTGTAGGAAGAATGTGGTAGCAGAACTTTGGCCAAGTTTACTGAGGCTGCATTATCAGCCGCAGACTTTTATTTAAATCTTGGCAAAATAGGAACATACAATATTATTATGTCCAATTTAAAATTATTGGATGATATTCTGCTCCTCCAAAAACCGAGTTTAGCCACACATACAATAGAGCCCACTCTATAAAGGGTTAAAAAACCTACTCCCAACTAAGACTAAACAGTTCAGGCATAGGGACCTTCTGACACTACCCCATCCACCTCACTATAGCCCCGGACACCAAACACCGCATACAGCATACAGCCTGGTGAAGCCCACATCCAAAGCCAGGGAACCAAACACCACACACATGAGCAATCACCAGAAGAGGGAGCCCCACATATCCACAGGAGAGACCCAATGGAATCCGGCCTAAGACATACAACCAATACCCACAATACAATCAAATCCCCCTCATCTCTTCTCTCTGCCTTTTTCCCCCTTCCTCTTCTTCTCCTTCTTACCCCTCCATCACCACACCAATCCCTGACCCCAACCACCCCACCCCACCCCAATCCAGTCAACAGTCCACTACCCAAGTACTAATCCACTGGATGACAACCACGAGACTAGGATGTGCCCTGAGGTGTGAGGCAATTGAGCAGCAGGGCCGAGGATCACCGATGAAGGGATTCACCAACCGAGCCATCTGGTGGACTCTCCAAAAATTTCCAACCACCCAAACCCACCCCAACCTCCTCGAACAACCCCCCCACCACACCCGCACCTTGCTGCACCCCAACTGAATACCCCAATAAACTCAAATCCTACCATAACACCCTCCTTACACAACCCCTAACACCACAGGGACACCCTAAACTAGACCTTAAATCTGCAGACACCAACTCCAAACACACCACAACATCCACCATATAACTCCCAACCCTGACTCCCCCACTTACCCTGGCTAAAAAAAACCCAGGTAACCAAGGACCAAACCACCCCAGTAACCATAAACCGAAGGAGCCTAACCTGAGTTTCCCCACCAAGCCTGAATCCCACCACACTTACCCCACTAACACCCCTTACCATTACTCCCCAACTAACCCAGACCCCCACTCCCAAGCCCCCCACCTCCACAGCGGAACTCCCAGACCAGGGAACAGGAGGGAGCACAAGCACACCCCAACCCCAAACCAACCACACCTGAACCCCCCCAAATGACCCAAACAGGAACCCCACACATGGCCTCATACCTCACAGCAGACCCAGACACTGGGCAATACAGACTCCCCAGGCCAGGACACAACCAGAGAGCATAAAGGCATTCTTACCCGGTCTTAACCTTATTCCAAACCCCCAAATAACCCAAAATTAATTTCACATGGGCCTCAAGGTCTGGCAGCAAACTCCACCAGGCACTGCTTGAGGCAGACTCTATAGGCCAGGACACAACCAGACAGCATAAAGGCACCCTTACACAGACTTAACCTTAAAATAAACCCCTCCAAATAACCAAAAATTAATCCCACATGGGCCTTAAGTCCATCCGGCTAACTCTGCGAGGCACTGATCAAGAAAGACCCCCATGCTAAGACACAATCAGGAATATCAGAGGCAACCCTACCCAGACTTCACCTTATCCTAAACCCCCAATAGCCCAAGATTAATCTCACAGGGGCCCTAGGGCCTTGCAGCAAACACCACCAGGCATTGCTTAAGGCAGACTCTCAAGACCAGGACACATTCACAGATCACAAAGGCATTCTTATCCAGACTTAAACTAATCCCCCCAAATAATCCGAAATTAATCTCACATGGGCCCCAGGTCCATCTGGCTAACTCCGCCAGGCACTGATCAAGGCAGACCCCCCATGCCAGGGCACAATCAGGAATCACAAAGGCAACCCTACCCAGACTTCACCTTATCCTAAACCCCCAACAACCCAAAATTAATCTCACATGAGCCTCAAGGCCTGGCAGCAAACTCCACCAGGCAATGCTTGAGGCAGACTCCCAAGGCCAGGACACAACCAGAGAGCATAAAGGCACCCGTAGCCAGACTTGACCTTAAAATAACCTCCCAAATAACCCAAAATTAATCTCACAGGGGACCTAACTCCATTCGACTAACTCTCCCAGGCACTGATCATGGCAGACCCACCCCCCCATGCCAGGACACAATAAGGAATCACAGAGGCACCCTTACCCAGATTCAACTCTATCCAAAAAAACCCCAAACAACCCAAATAGAAGTTCCACAACAATGCCAATTCCCACAACAGACTCCCTGGGCCAGCACACCCATGATGAATCACAGGGACACCCAAACACAGGCCCAACCTTACCCTGGCTCCCCAATTAACCCAAACAAGAACCCTACACCAGCCCTCAAACCCCAGCATAGCAAACCCAGACACTGGGCAAGGCAGACCCTCCAGCCAGCACCCACAAGGGGGACCACAGGGACTCCCTAACCCAGACCCATCCTTACCAAAAAAAACCCCAATAACCAAAACAGCAATCCCACACAAAATGTAAAACCCCACAGTAGACCCAGCCAGTCAACGGATGACGCAGAAACCCACCGGAGAAGAAACGAGGCCAGCAGGGACTAGAAACAGACACAGTGTAATGAAAACATGGGGCAGCACAAAGTGGCAGTTCAGAGTGATGCAGAACCCCAGAGAGGGGAAACAGGTGAACACAAGGGGGATGATGATCCCGCTGCCCGCATATTGACATTCCTTCCTCACAGCAATGATTTGGGTATCATTTTTTATAAATATAAAACACAAGATTATAGGTTAGCACAACATTGTGGGCCAAAAAGATGTGCATTGTGATGTTTTGTGGTTCTATGTGCAGTTTTACAACCAATACAAACAATTTTGAATTAAAACCAGTTTCAAAACACTTGGCAATCACATAGGATTGAATGGAAAGAGAAACAGATTAATCTTCAATAATCCTTCACAGCTGGAAAGGTGAGAATATAACCGAATGGAGATAATTTTGAACATTGGTAAAACAGGGCTCACAACCAGCAATTTTATGTTCTTAATGGAGTAAAAACTGGTAACTGTGGGCACTGGCTGAGTTCACAACTCTCTGTATAGTTTTCTTCTTGTTCTGTGCATCAGCACCTCCGTACCACATAGCGATGTAGCCAGTCAGAATTCTCTCCACGGTAGGAATTTTCGAGTCTTTGGCAACGTACCGAATATCATCAAACTCCCTCACAAAGTATAGCCACTGGCGAGCCTTCTTCGTGACTGCATTGGCATGGAGGCCGCAGGAGAGATCTTGGCCCCCAGGAATTTCTTAACTCTACACTGCTGACCCTTCGAAGAGGACTGGTTCATGTTCTCCTGATTTCCCCCTCCTGAAGTCCCTAGCACATTAGGTGCAAGGTGGTTGTTGTGGTGACACCACTCAACGAGCTGATCTATCTCACTCATTGCCATCTGCAATTCTGCCAATGTCTGTGGTGTCGTCACCAAAGTTAACTTCCTGTTGAGAGTTCAAAGGAAATGCCAGGTCGGGTAGGTATTCATATAGACAAATATTCGTGTAGGTAATTACAACCCATTTATTTTGGAAAATATGATACAAACAGTAAGTCTGAGGATCTGTAGAGATCAGGCCTTTGAAGTCACTCAGGGAGTTATTGCATGCTTTTTGAAATCTACCTTTTCTTCATTAGTCATGAATAAAGTCCCTATTGTATTGTGAGAAACATTGTCGCCTAATTTGCACACAGCAAGCCCCCACAATTTCTAAAATTTCTGGATGTTCTGTTTTTCCATCAACCCCTCTTCTTTGAAAATGGTGCAGTGAGATCTTTGGTTCAAGGACCTGTCACATTTGTGGCCCGAAATGTGAAGTTAATAAAACATCGAACACAAGTTTTATCAGGTAAACTTCTCAGTGTCTTTATTCTCCAGTTCCCTTTGTTCTCCTGCTTGTGCTCTTATCTCTCTCTCATACCACGTGACTTCCGGTACATCTCATACATATTCATTATTATGACAGGACCTTGTCCTTTTTTTTTCACAACTTTATTTATTCATTCAACAAGGTTATTACAAACAGTAGAAAAAGTACATATTGTGAACAATAAAAAAAATTTATAAGAAAAGAACCCCACCCCTCCCGCTCTCAGCCATCTCTCTTTAGGAGAGCCAAAAAGAAAGAAAACTAAAATATATTTACTAAAATCTAATCAAAGTAAATTTAAATGTAAATATTCTGAATATAAAGATGACTTATTAAGAAAAAAAGGAATAATTATCATGTAAAACTAGGTAATTTTTTCCATTACCACACAAGTTTTCATCTCATTATGCCATCTATTAATATCAATCACATTAGCATTTTTCCATGTACTTGCTATACATTTTTTTGCTACAGATAAAGCTAAATATACAAAAGCAATCTGAAATTTATCTAATCCCAAAGGCTTCAACTTACCCAACAAAAATATTGTCAGGTTTAAAAGTATTTTAATCTTATACAAATGTTCCAAAAAACAATTGAATTGCTTTCCAAAAAGATTGTATATGTACACATAACCAATCAGCATGAAAAAAAGTTCCAACTGAATTACCACATCTAAAACAAGAGTCTGATTCACTAAAACCATATATTTTTTTTAACTTTTCAGGTGTTAAATACAATTGATGTAAAAAATTGTAATTAACCATTGCATAACGAACATTTATCAATCTAGTAACACTATCATGACAGATATCTAACCAATCATCCTCAAAAAAAGTAAAATTAATATCCTTTTCCCATTTAATCTTAGATCTACCCATCCCTTTTTTTCCTACTCTCCTGTAATATTTGATACATCAATGAAATATATCCCTTCTTTGGTGCAATCACAAGAAAAGATTCAAATTTAGTCAATTTAGGTAAAGTCATATCTCTACCAAATATTTGTTTTACTAAAGATCGAAGTTGATAAAAAACAAATAAAGAATTCTCATTAATACCAAAATCTTCCCTCATTTGATTAAAGGATAAAAATTTACATTCTTTAAAACAATTCCCCAGATTTTTTATACCTTTAGATTTCCAATGTAATAAACATTGATTATGCATTGAAAAAGGAATAAGTTGATTATTATATAACAGTGTTAAAGTCAATAATTTACCCTTAGAAACTATTGTCCTATTTTTTTCATCCATAACTTCATTAAATGTTTTAGTATAGGCACATTATATTGTTGTAATAAATTTAAATTCCACTGAAACAAAAACTGATGTATTTCAAAAGGGGCTGTTCCAAATCTATTAAAGAACTAATAAATTTAAATTGAGCTGCCTCATAATAATTTTGAAAATGTGGTAAACGTAATCCTCCTAATGCATATTTCCAAGTTAACTTATTCAAAGTTACTCTTGGAAATTTATCCTTCCATAAAAATTCCCTAACCATTTTATTTAAATCTCAGAAAAAATTCTTAAGTAAACACGGAATTGACTGAAACAAATATTGTATAATTCATTTTAATTGTATTTATTCTTCCAATTAAATTTATAGGAAGATCCTTCCACTTAATCAAATCACCTTTAATCTTTTTCATTAACAGTACATAATTTAATTTGTATAAAGATTGATAATCAACATCCACAGTTATACCCAAATATTTAATTCGATCAGTCCACTTCAAATTAATAATATTCTTATAAACTGAATAATCTCCTTCACCTATCGGTAAAATTTCACTTTTTTCCCCAATTAACTTTATATCCAGACAAAGATCCATATTGTGTTAAACACTCCATCAAGTGTAAAAGTGACTGAGCTGGATTTGTTAAATACACCAGTTCTCTTTCTTTGGCTTGGCTTCGCGGACGAAGATTTATGGAGGGGGTAAAAAGTCCACGTCAGCTGCAGGCTCGTTTGTGGCTGACCAGGCCGATGCGGGACAGGCAGACACGATTGCAGCGGTTGCAAGGGAAAATTGGTTGGTTGGGGTTGGGTGTTGGGTTTTTCCTCCTTTGCCTTTTGTCAGTGAGGTGGGCTCTGCGGTCTTCTTCAAAGGAGGCTGCTGCCCGCCAAACTGTGAGGCGCCAAGATGCACGGTTTGAGGCGTTATCATCCCACTGGCGGTGGTCAATGTGGCAGGCACCAAGAGATTTCTTTAGGCAGTCCTTGTACCTTTTCTTTGGTGCACCTCTGTCACGGTGGCCAGTGGAGAGCTCGCCATATAATACGATCTTGGGAAGGCGATGGTCCTCCATTCTGGAGACGTGACCCATCCAGCGCAGCTGGATCTTCAGCAGCGTGCAAATAGATTAATTTTATACTCCTCATCTAAAACTCTCATACCTTGTATCTGTGTATTTTGTCATATCAGCTGTGCTAAAGGTTCAATTACTAACGCAAACAAAGCTGGAGACAAAGGACAACCTTGTCGAGTTGAACAAGTTAATTTAAAAGATTCCGAGATCTGACCATTTGTCAATACCCTGGCTATTGGTTTATTATATAAAGCTTTAATCCAATCAATAAAAGAAGGACCAAACTTAAATTTCTCTAAAACTTTAAATAAAAAGTTCCATTCAACTCTATCAAAAGCCTTTTCTGCATCGAGAGATATCACCATCGGATGGTCAGAGCACTGTCGATATTTATTAATCAAACTAATCACTCTAAGAATATTATCTGAAGCATACCTATTTTTTATGAAACCTGTTTGATCAACATGTATCAACTTAGGTAAAAATTTAGCCAATCGATTCACTAATACTTTAGCTATTATTTTATAGTCTACATTTAACAAAGAAATTGGTCTATGAAGACACCTTCAACAGATCTTTATCCTTTTTAGGAATTATGGTAATTAAGGCACTAGAGCATGATTCAGGTAAATCATAATGTTCATTAATCTGTAGTATCACATCTCCAAAAACTGTAGATAAATCATCATAAAATTCAACCGAAAACCCGTCATCACCAGGCGATTTTCCTTTCAGCATTTCCAACATAGCCAAATTAATTTCTAAATCAGTAAAAGGAATCTCCAGCTCCAATATATCTTCTTCTCATACCAGTAATTTCAACATCGATAAAAAGGCAGTCAATTGATCCACTCTCCTGTTTTTCCTCAGAAGTATATAATTTCTTATAAAATGAGTAGAACTCATCATTAATCTCACGATGTTTGTAAGTAACAGTCGAACTTCGTCTAACTGCATTAATAACCCTTGATACCTGCTCTTTCTTTAACTGCCATGCAAG
The DNA here is from genome assembly GCF_036971445.1 of Narcine bancroftii. Classification (NCBI taxonomy): domain Eukaryota; kingdom Metazoa; phylum Chordata; class Chondrichthyes; order Torpediniformes; family Narcinidae; genus Narcine; species Narcine bancroftii. The sequence goes on along the minus strand of NC_091469.1, from coordinate 317,913,853 downwards.
TACCTTATGTGCTTTCTCACCCCATTCATAATACCGTTGTTTAGATCCATTAATCAAGCATTCAAATTGATAAGATTGCAACTTATTGTATTTCAATTTCAATCGAGACAACTCTATTTTTTGATTTTCTGTCACATCTCTCTGAAATTCCTTTTCTAATTCATCAATCTGTTTCTCTAATTCGAGGTTCTCGGTCAAATAATAATTTTTAACCTTAGAGGTATAACTAATTATTTGGCCTCTCAAGTACGGAATTAACATTATCTTCCAAGAAGAGATTGATTTGTTTTTAAAAAAAAATTCAATAAATTCCACTTTTTTTAACAACATAAGCTGCACAAATTTTTTTCAGATTTTTTAAAAAATATAACAAAGAATGATCTGAAATTACCCTACTTTTATATTCTGCCTGCAATATTTTCCCCTGTAAATGTGCTGATGCTAAAAAAAATCAACTGTAGAAAAAGATTCATGTCTAATAAAAAGAGAAATCCTTCTCTGCTGGGTTGAGACGTTGCCAAATATCTACTAAATTAAAATCTTTCATCAAAGCTCGAATTTGAATTGCCATTTTAGATTTTTTAACATTTTTTGGAAATTTATCTAATAAAGGTTCCAAAACACAGTTAAAATCTCCTCCAACAAGAACATTTTCATTAGCTTGTCCCAGAAGCAAAAATGCATCCGAAATAAATGCTTCATCATCCACATTCAGTGCATAAATGTTGAGTAAATTCCAAAATTCATTAAAAATCTTACAATTCAGTTTAAGAATACGTCCTGCATTCATTTCCATTGATTGTAATTCAAAAGGTAAATTTTTATATATCAAAATTGCTACTCCCTTAGCTTTAGAGTTAAACGAAGAAAAAAAACCATGTCCAACCCAGTCCCTCTTCAATTTCATCTTTCTTTTTCATTCAAATGTTTCTCCTATATAAAAAAAATCAATTTTCATCTTTTTGATATATGCCAAAACTCTCTTACGCTTGATCGGGTTGTTTAATCCTTCAACATTAAAAGTAGCAAATTTCAAATTTGACATATCTAATACAATTACAATTATCTAATACAAAAATAATCACAAAATTAATAATAACAAAGAATTTTTTTTTAATATATAGGACCCCCAAATTAAAATTTATAGGCCCTCCAAATAAAAATAATATTCGTTAATAAGAAAAAAAACCTACCAAAAGGTAGTGACTCCCTAAAAAAACTGGGTGTGGATTACCCACTAGTGACTGATGACTAACAGAGAAATTAGTGCAATCCCCTCCTCGACAGCTAGCCAATCAAAAATATTAACATATTCCAAAAAAAAATTCAGCTTTGAGATTCCAGTCCAGATGGTGAACTCATTTCAAGAGTAGATGAACTCTTTCCATTCCTGTTCTTTCCACTTCTGCCATTTTTCCCATTTCCAAGATCATCAGATTTTCTTTTAGGAGATAATGGTGGACTTCTTCTTTGTCCTCTGCCATCTGGTAGCGAATTAGCAAAAACCATTGCTTTATGCTCACTCTCAAAGAATTGAAACTGATAGTTTCCATAAAACACTTTCAATACAGCAGGGTAACGAAAAGCAAATTTGTAACTTTACGCCATAAAACATCTTTAACTGGATTAAATTCACATCGGCTTCTGATGACATCTTGACCCAAATCAGGGTAGAAGAAAACTCTACTATTCTGATTCATCATTGGAGCTTGTCTTTGTCTTGTATTTTGAACTGCAAGTCAAAGAATTGTCTCTCTATCCAAACAGTTCAAACAACGAACTATCACAGCTCTTGGGGGTTGACCAGGTTGTGGTGTTCTTCTTAAAGCTCTATGTGCTCTTTCTAATAGCAATCCATCAGGAAAAGACTCTTCCCCTAACATCTGAGGAATCCAATTTTTAAAAAATTTGACAAGATCTTGACCTTCTGGCAAACCCACAATTTTCACATTATTTCTTCTGCTTTGATTTTCCAAATAGTCTATTTTTTTTGTAAATTCTCTTGCCCGGGCTCCTAAATCTTTAACTGATTTTTCCACCTTTACTATTGTTTCTGTATTGGATTGTACTTGTTGTTTACATTCAGAAAAGGAAGTTTCAAATTTTTTTAGTTTTCCCAATTTTCTTTAGCTTCTGCCTTAACCACAGTTAGGTCTGAACTCATATCAGTATTCATTTGAACCAGCTGGTTCAATTGACCAGTAATGATATCCAAATAAGAAGCAATACCTTCAAACATCATATAAATAGGTTGAGATGCAATTTGGAATGCAGAATCTGGTTCCGTAATTTGTAACTCACTTTCTTCCAGCTCTTCTTCCATTTCCTGTACAGTGGCAGAGTAAGGTAAGTCCTCTTCTAGTTGTACATCAAAAGGCAGCATTCTAGTTGTTTTGCTGCGGGTTTGAATACCCAACGACGATCCCCCAACTTCCTCAGGAGCTCGTCGCTGTCCTCCCCTGCAGACCATTTTTTAATAAAATTACAGAATCCTCCGTAATTAGCAGCGCTACTCATGTCCACAGTCACTATAGACTGCGTGTCTAGCGTCACAGTCCTCTTTCTCCGCGCTCCCATCTCTTCCAATGGGGTTATTCTTTGCAACAAGCCTCCAAGCTCGTGCCCAACTTCTCGGGAGCGCGCTCCTTCCTCCGCAAAACGGGTCGGACCAGCGCCATCTTGAGATTGGTGAGTGGCTGTAACTTTAACTTTTGTCCCCACCGGCGATCGTTGAGACTTGGGGAATCGCTGAAATCAAGTCCGAGACTGCTTCAAGTCGTTTAGGCCCCAATTCTTCTACACTTATTTCACAACTGTATTTTCTTTTGTAACTGAGACTTACTTTTTTTTACATTAGCAGCCATAATGGCTCACCAAAATATCAAACTAAAATTTTAAAATTAAAAATAAAAGGGTTAAAAAACAGGTACTTAAAAGACACCAGAGAGGACATGGATTACGCGTTTAGTCTCTACGCCAATTTACCACACCCCCTAGGACCTTATCCTTAATGCCTGATCTAACTCTCTCTGCCAGACCTGGTGCTCCAAACCCCCTCTCCAAGTGTGGCCTTGGCCAGCTGGGCATTTCAGCACTTTCACTTTCAATTTGACATCTTCACTATTTTACTTTTAGGTCACTTACTGATTGTTGCAGATCTGTCCATGATAGCAATGGCGTGGGAGGGAAACAGGGCAGCCAATTTACAGTAAGAGCACAACGCTGGAGAAACTCAGCAAGTCAAATTGTATAAAGATAAAGATGCATAACCAACATTTTGGGCCTGGGCCCTTCATCAAGGTGCGAAGGCATCAAGCATTTCAGGAGGAGTTGGAAGGTGCAAGACCACAAGCCTGTCTGTCAGCAAACACCATGTGACAACTGAGACATGGCTCCTGCTGAGGAACATTCAGCATACATTTTTGGCATCTCGTTTAAAAATACACTGACATAAACAGCACCAGAGTCGCAGCACTGCCCAGTGCAGGCCGGTAAAAAGACTCTGAAATGCTGGAGGAGCTCAGCTGGTATTTTCAGCATCCATAGGAGACAAAGATATATTTCTGACATTTTGGGGCTGAGCCAGAAGCAGGAAATCTCAGAAAGCCTCAGAATTCAAATGATGGGGGAGGAATCCAGACCAACAAAAGGTGTTAATTGCATGTGATCAGGGGTGAGGTAAGAATTTATCATGTTTGTGTAAAGGGAAACGAAATGAAGAGACAGAACTGGGGAAAGGTGACGTGGAAGAAGCAAGGGGGGAGGGAGGGGGTTTTAACGAAAGCCAGAGAAATCGATACTAAAGCCATCTGGTTGGAGGATTGGAAAATAAGATGTTGTTCCTCCAATTCAAGGGTGGTCACAGTCTGGCAGTGCATTGAAACCATCGACAGACAGGTCGGCAAAGGAATGGGATGGAGAATTGAAGTGGGCGGCCACTGGGAGATCCACACTATTGCGGTAGACAGAGTCGAGATGCTCAGCAAAGTTATCTCCCAGTCTGTGCCCAGTTTCTCCAATGTAGAGGAGACAATGGGAGCACTGCTTGCAGTAGATGTGTTACTTCACTTGGAAGGTCTGTTTGGAGCCTGTTTTCTTCACTTCTCCGGCTGTATTCTACGGACTGCCCTCAGCTCGATGCGCAGGTACCAACAGACCCTCGCTCTCTTGCTACCACAGCTCTGGACCTCATTCGCCATGATCTACAATGGACATCTCCTACACCATCTTCTGCCGGATCCATGCATTCAACCGCCAATTCTACATGCACCTGGCATCCATCAAGGATCGGAAGCTCGCGTCCATGGAGACTGCCGTCTCGGTGAGCTCCCACACAAGTCTCCTCTCTAGCCCTGATGGTTTACAGGACTGAGCTTCTGATGCAGATCTCTACCTTGGCCTCAGTAACCTATAGGACAGAGCTCCTGAGACAGGTCACCATCTCGGCCCCAGTGACTGACAGGATCAATCCTCTGGCATGAACTTTCACCCTGAACCCAGTGGCTGACAGAACTGTGCTTCAGATTCAGGTTTCCACCTTGACCCTATGACCTACAGGACTGAGCCTCCATTGTGAAGTCGCACACAAGCCTCTCTCTCCCCACCGTCTGACTTTCCCAACCCTCCCCTCCCTCTCTTGGGCCCTTTCTACTCACCACCTCCTGAAACACCCTATCCTCCTCCCCTCCCTGACACCCTACTGAACCTCGCCCTAATCCCTGCCTGGTCTTCACCATCCCCTCCGACCTTCCTGTCTCAGAGATTGAACACTCTGTCCTCAGTAGAGGCCTCACCTTCGACCCCCTTCACCCACACCTTAATGAGTTCCACGCACACCATGATGATGAACTCTTCTTCCATCAGTTCCATCTTCATGCTTGCATCGATAACCACGATTCTCCACCCCCTCATCTTTTTCCTCCTCCTAGACATCTCATTCCCATTTTCTACCTGCTTTGGACCTTTATATTTCCAACTGCCACTCTGAAATCACTACTCCACTCACTCATTCTAATCTCACCCCCCCCCCCCCCCCGAATGCGTGGCCTTCCATTCTTCCCACACCAATCTGAACCTCACCATCAAACCTGCAGACAGGGTAGTGCTGTTGTGTTCTGGCACCCTGACCTCTATCTGGCTGAAGTCAGACAACAACTCTCAGACACCTCCTCTCAGGGTCCCACCAAAACTCATCAAATCACTGTATCACACACCATCTCTGATCTCGTCACTTCCAGCCATCTTCTAGCACAGCCTCCAACCGTTTCGTTTCCCAACCCCATATCACCCGTTTCTACCTCCTACCCAAGACCCAACTGCCCTGGCAGACCCATCGTGTCCGTGTGGTCCTGCCCCACCGATTTGGTCTCCATTTACTTTCACTCTGTTTTGTTGCCACTGGTTCAGTCCATCCCCACCTACATCTTCCAGTTCCCTGAACTCAAGCACCTAATATTTACCATGGACCACCCAATCCCTATACACCCCCATTTCCCACAGTGAAGCCCTCAAAGCCCTTAATTTCTTCCTGGACAATAGAACCAACAAGTCCCCCTCCACCGCCACCCTCTTCTGGCTGGCAGAACTTGTTCTCACCCTCTAATAATTTCTCCTTTGACTCATCCTACTTTCTCTTGGTTAAAGGGGTAGCCGTGGGTACCCGCATGGGCCTCAGCTATGCCTGCCTTTTTATTGGCCATGTGGAGTGATTCATGCTCCAAACCTACACAGGCAAGGCCCTTCAACTCTTCCTCCACTACATTGACGACTACTTTGGTACAGCCTCATGCATCCATGATGAGCTCGTCAACTTCATCCACTTTGCTGCCAACTTCCACCCCGAACTCAAATTCACATGCTCCATCTCCAGCAACACTCCCCTGTTCCTTGATCTGCCTTCATCTCAGGAGACAAACTCTTGGCAAAAGTCTTCTACAAACCCACCAACTCCCTCAGCTACCTCCTCCCACCCTGTCTCCTGTAAGGATTCCATTCTATTCTCTCAACCCCTCTGCCTCTATCACATCTGCACCGAAGTTGAGGGCGTCTGTGCCAGAACATCAGAGATGTCCTCCTTTTTCAAACAATGTGGCTTTCCCTCTACCACCATCAACTCAACCCTCACTCGCATATCCTCCATTACCCACACATCTGTCCGGGCTCCCTCCACCCCCACATACACAAGGACAGGACTCCTCTTGCCCTCACCTATCACCCCTCCCGCCTCTGCATCCAACACATCCTCCTCCGCCATTTCCACCACCTATTACGTGAACCCACCACAAGACACATATTCCCCTCTCTGCCTCCCGCAGGGACCACTCCCTCTGTGACTCCCTTGCCCACACCTCCCTCCCCATCAATCATCTCCTCGGGACCTCCCCCTGTGACCGCAGGAGATGCTCCTTTTGCGCCCACACCTCCTCCATCAGCACCGCTCGGGGGCCCAGAACAGCCCTCCCAACTGAAGGAATGTTTCACTTGCGAATCTGCAGGAGTCGTCCATTACATGCGGTGCCCCCGCTGTGGTCTCCTCCACGTCGGAGACTGGGTGACGCCTTCATCGAGCACCTCGGCTCTGGCCGCCGCAATAGCGTGGATCACCCCAATGTCCCATCCCATTCCCTCGCTGGAAGGTCTGTGACGGTCTCGTGCACTGCCAGACCGCCCGGAAATCGGATGGACAACCCCTCATCTTCCGTCCGGGCCCCCACCAACAGATGCCATTGACATCGACTTGTGTGGCTTGGCTCAACCCCTTCTTCCCGCGTGTCTCTTGTGGCCCACTCATGATAAATTCTCCCCTGGTCTCAGCCCTTTGTGGGTGTGGATTCCTCCCCCATGGTGGGAAGTCGGAGATTTCCTGCCTCTGGCTTCTTCCTTGAGGCCCGAAACGATAGCCATGTATCTTTGAAGACCGGCTAGGTTGGCGGGGTCGGTCCGCGCAGGCCGGAAGCGGAAGTGGTTCCGCTGCAGGCGGAAGTGGCTGTGGTCGGGCCGGCGGCGGGCTGGGTTCAGGTCCCCGGGGCTCACGATGGACCCGAGCGTCCTCGAGCAGGACGCCGTCAGGTTCGCCCAGATGGCGGTGAGGAACGACCACAGCGGCCGCTTCACCGAGGCCGTCTTCTACTACAAGGTGAGGCTGGGGCTCCGGGGCCTTCCCGCGGCGGGGGTGGTGTGGGGGGGGGAGGGATCCCCGGGTGGTGTGGGGGGGGGGGAGGGATCCCCGGGTGGTGTGGGGGGGGGGGAGGGATCCCCGGGTGGTGTGGGGGGGGGGAGGGATCCCCGGGTGGTGTGGGGGGGGGGGATCCCCGGGTGGTGTGGGGGGGGGAGGGATCCCCGGGTGGTGTGGGGGGGGGGAGGGATCCCCGGGTGGTGTGGGGGGGGGAGGGATCCCCGGGTGGTGTGGGGGGGGGAGGGATCCCCGGGTGGTGTGGGGGGGGGAGGGATCCCCGGGTGGTGTGGGGGGGGGAGGGATCCCCGGGTGGTGTGGGGGGGGGAGGGATCCCCGGGTGGTGTGGGGGGGGGAGGGATCCCCGGGTGGTGTGGGGGGGGGAGGGATCCCCGGGTGGTGTGGGGGGGGGAGGGATCCCCGGGTGGTGTGGGGGGGGGAGGGATCCCCGGGTGGTGTGGGGGGGGGAGGGATCCCCGGGTGGTGTGAGGGGGGAGGGATCCCCGGGTGGTGTGGAGGGGGGGAGGGATCCCCGGGTGGTGTGGGGGGGGGGAGGGATCCCCGGGTGGTGTGGGGGGGGGGGAGGGATCCCCGGGTGGTGTGGGGGGGGGAGGGATCCCCGGGTGGTGTGGGGGGGGGGAGGGATCCCCGGGTGGTGTGGGGGGGGAGGGATGCCCGGGTGGTGTGGGGGGGGGGAGGGATCCCCGGGTGGTGTGGGGGGGGGGAGGGATCCCCGGGTGGTGTGGGGGGGGGGAGGGATCCCCGGGTGGTGTGGGGGGGGGGAGGGATCCCCGAGTGGTGTGGGGGGAGGGATCCCCGTGTGGTGTGGGGAGTGTGCCCTTGAGGGAGGGTCGGGGTTCCAGCGGGAGGGGGCTTCCTGGGGTTGGGGAGGAATGGGGCTCCAGCGTGGGGTCGGGGCACGGTAAGGTGGAGGCCGCACTGATCCAGCACACCTTCAGGCAAGGGGCTGCTTCCCCTTCTCTGCCCAGTTGGCTGCTGCACCATCTGATGATGTTTAATGTCAGTGCACCATCGTCAACCCCAGGCATTCCCCGCCCCCTTCCCATTTTCCAGCATTCCCTGCTTTAATCCTTGCATCATTTTACTTTTGGATTACTTGCTGATCTGTCCAGGACCTTTCAAACTGTCGTGTAAAACGGGGTTAACCAGGCAATTTAAGATATAAAGGGCTCAAGCCTGAAACATCAGTTATGTATTTTTATCTTTGCTGTACAAAGGGCACTATTTGACCTGTTGAATTTCTCCAGCGTTCAACCATGGTGTCTGCGGACTTTCGTGTTTTACTTCAGCCTTCAATCTGCGAATCAGATTAGTCCGTAGTTGTCAGGAACGAGATGCTTGACAGGCATCTTCAGAGTTGGAAAAAAGCCATTGTCTGCATTTGGTTCAGTAAGAGGCAACTCACATTGCAGTTGGCGTTTAGCTACTGTATAATTTATCTGTCGAAGGCACGGTTGGCGTAGTGGTTAGCACAACACCATAACAGCGCCAGTGATTGGAATCCGGGTTCAAATCCTGCGCTGTTTGTAAGGAGCTTGTACATTCTCCCCACGTCTATGTGGGTTTTCCCCAGGGACTCCGGTTTCCCCCCACAGTTCGAACAAACCCGGTGTATAGGTTAATTGGGTGTAAATTGGATGGCACAGGTTTGTGGGCCAAAATGCCTTGTTATCATGCTATATGTCTGAATCTAAATATCTTAAAAAATCTAAAGGGTCCATTGATAGTAGATCTGTTTTTAATTGATAAGGGAAAGTTCTCTTTACTTCTTTCCTGCCCCCATTTTTGTTTACATTTATGCAGTAATAGAAATCCTGTTTGGATCTGAAATACGCAAATGGGCTGGAGGAATTCAGCAAGTCACACAGCATCTATAGGAAGTAAAGGGTCACCAATGTTTCAGGCCTTTCTCCTTGGGGGAAAAAAAATAATGATACAGACACTGTGACTGTAGATAATATCAATGACTTTTCCATTCTCACATTTGATTTAAGAAACCTTTTACCCATTGATATTTTATTTGCCAGAAGGCTCATGTTCTGCTCCATATTTAAGACCTTTCAGTCACATCAATGTAAATTGTTGGATGGTGCTTCTCAGAAAAGTAATCAACTATTTGATAATGACCTGCATAAACTGTTAGGGCAGCTAACAAATAAGTTTTAGATTCTGTCTTTAAATGTTTTAAACAGGGATAAAGAATGGGAGACATTTTAAGAAGACATTTCAGAGTCCAGGACAAGGCAGTTGAAGAGGAAAGAGGTATAAAATGTTAGTGCTCCACAAGTCAGAATAGGAGGATGCAGACATCCTAATGTTATTCGGCTGTGAGAAACTAAGTGTCCGTCTGATAGCTCCGGTGATCCAGGATTCGACTCTGAACTTTTGGTGTTCTCTCTGTGACCAGCTGGCTTTTCTTGAATGAGTGGGTCGTTAAATTAACTTCCCATTGTGAATTGTCCCTCATGTGCCGTGATGTGGAAAATCCTTGGCAGGGGTGGGGGTTAATGGATGGGAATGTAGGGAGAATAAAATGGGTTAGTATGGGATGATTGTAAAAATTAATGCATGAAGGTTGGCACTCAGAGCGCCCAAAGAGTATATTTTCAAGAAGCATCTATCTATAATTTAAATTTAGACAGACAGCACGGTAACAAGCCCTTCAGGCTCACGAGCCTATGCCCCCCCCCATTAACCTCAGATACATTTTGAACAGTGGGAGGAAATCAGGACCCCCCCCCCCCCCCCCCCCCCCCGGAAGAAATCCACACAGACATGGAGGGAATGTTTAAACTCCTTTACAGAGAGCATGGGATTTGAACCCCAGTCCCGATCGCTGGTGCTGTAACAGCATCATGCTAACCAGGCTGTCAATTTTAGAGGACAGTCCTAGTTTATTGAGTCAGCCCTGACAGTTATTATTTTAAGCTCTGGCAGCATTACAGTATACCAGTTTTGTGCTTATCCAGTCACCCTTTTTGTTTTGATTTGTGAAATGTGGACCACATTGATTTGACTCAATGTCATTGGAAGAATGAGAACACAAAGCGACTTGAAAAGTAAATTGGCATTTTAAAAAAAATTAAATCTTGGATTACAGAGATAGAAACAAACCATGATACATTTCTTGACATAGACTACTAGAATGGCCAGGAGATTATGAGTGTGCATCATCAAAAACTACAAAATGATGCATTTTGGGAGGATAATCAGTAAGAGGCTCTAGGAAATCTACAGTGAGTACAGGAGCAAAGTCCTGAATGTGGATAGATATATGCATAAATCTTTGGTTGGGGTAGTGCAAGTGTTGAGAAACCATGGGATCTTGGCCATTGTAAATAGTTTTTTTTTAAACTTGAAATTATAAAGCACTTGTTCTACCACATATGAAGTTTTACCTTTTCTCACTTCATGAAGCATCGAAGTGGGAAGAGGTTGCAGAATAGATTTATGAGAAGGGCTGTGGGGAATAGCACGTGTTTCATGAAGGGCTGGAGATAGCTAGGATTGTTCACCTTAACAGAAAAGCTTTTGGAAGATTCAAGATTATTGTTTCAACATTTATAAATGTAAAAGAAGCAAAAGAGAGCCGTCTCCCCCCCCCCTCCCAGAATCACTAAGTGTCCATGAATTCACCTCCAGTGCCCCTGTAACCTCTGCAGCCTCCTCAGCCACTTTCAGATGGCCACAATACCCGACTGTAAAGCTGCACATTATACTCCTGTGCGGCTGTCGGGTGGCCATCTGAAACCAGAAAAGCCGGCCAGGCGGTCTACTTACTTGTCCCTCCTCCAGAAGAAGGTATAATATCCTGCTTCGAGTCTTGGTCTTGAGTCTGGAAAGCGGCCCGGGCTGCCAGGGGGCGAGCTGATGACTTTGTGGTGACGTCGTCAGCCATCGACTCATGAGACCAGCAGCGTTATGCCTGGAACTGTCAAGAATGCCTGAGGCAGTAACTGGCAGCAGTAGATGAGGCGTCCGGGGCTGGAGAGGGAGGCAAATGGTGCAGGTGAAGTGCCGGGAGGTTGTGGAGGGAGGAGAGGAGATATGGTGCAGGTGCCTGGAAGTTGAGACTGGAAGGGGCAGATAATGCCCGGGGTGGGAGTGTGAATGTGACTGGGGCGACGCGTTGGCAGTCAGTAGGCTTTACCTTGTGGCAGCCAATAACTTTCCAATGTCTGTATTTATCCCCGTGGGAATGTCTCGCTTTCTCTGACACGTTTCTCTCCCTCGCTGTCCCTGTCTTCCTTGATTCTTGTCCTTCCCTCTCTTCATCCCTTTTCTCCCAGGGATACATCAAGCATCTACTTGGGTTGTGAAACTTGATTCTCTTCCTTCCCCGGCTTCTCTCCCTTGCTCTTCTTCACTCGCCTCTTTCTCTCTTGTTTCCTCGCCATCCTGTCACATAATCTCGGAGCCAGTGTCCGTATTTGTTTTTCTGTCTCTGTCCCTTTGCCCCCAGCCCTCCATTCCTCTCTGCCCCCTTCTCCCTCTCTGGTCCCCTCCCACCTTTTGCTTTTCTGCCCCTGTCTGTGTCTGCCTTGTAATTGCACTTTAAGTCATGACGGTCTCTCTGTCTGTCACTCGCCCCCTCCTTCTCCTCAGCCTTCTCCATTCCAGCCCTTCTGAGAGCTAGTGCACATCCTTTTGAGTTGGTCCTCTCTGGGTCTAACTCCACATCACAAACCTTTCCTTTCCTTATTTCCTTCTATTTTACTTTAGCTGATCTTTTTAATCACGCCCCATCTTTCTCTCTCACCCTCCGCCAGTTCTTTTACTTGTGTTTCCTGAGACCAGCAACTGGAGAAACACAGCAAAGCTAATGATACATAACCAACGTTTGGGGAAATACCTTGATGAAGGGTCCAACGTTCAGATTTATCTTTAAAGTACGCTGTTGAACCTGCTGAATTTCTCCAGCATTGTGCTTTTACTTAAAACAAGGAAGCCTACAGATTCTGGGTATAATGACTTTACATATAGCAAAGCTAATGATACATAACCTACGTTTGGGGAAATACCTTGGTGAAGGGCACATACCAGAAACGTTGGATATGTATCTTTATCTTGCTACATAACATACACTGACCTGTGAGTTTCTCCAGCGTTGCGTTTATACTTTAATACTGCAGATTCTGGGTGTAATGTCACAAAAGCCTTTAATCCAAAACCTACTGCCTTGAAACAAACACGACAGCGAGAATTCTTACTCACCATTAATGATTAGTCAGACCATCTTTTATTCCTGTTTCGAGGTTCTCTCCTTCGTCCAGAGGGAGACTGGCAGCGGGAGTCGGGTGGGTGGGGAGGGGGGACTGGCAGCGGGAGTTGGGTGGGTCGGGGGGGGTCTGGCAGCGGGAGTCAGGAGGGTGAGGGAGGGGGACACTGGTAGTGGGAGTAGGGCAGGCCTGAGTTGTTTGTCAGGCCTGCCTTGACGCTCTGCTATGACGTGAGGTCAGCATGGGCGGGATTAGGCACCTGTCCGCAGTAGACTGCTTTTGCTGCTAGGCGGCTAGCAGTCAGCTGGCACGTTTAGGTGCCAGAAAGCCGTCCATTCTGTGGCCACCTAAATGTGCCAGCTGAACTCAGCTAGCCTCACCTGCAGGTGCCTAATCTTCTTCTAAACACCTAAAAGAGGCTTCTGACTCCAGTCTTATCGGCCACCTGAGCTCCAGATCCAAACCTCTGACATGATTGGGAAGCCTTCAGGGCCCTCAGAACCCACTCGCATCCCGGTTCTTGTACCTGGTAACCCCCTATAGCCGGTCTTGAGCCAGTCTCCAGCAGTTCACAGCATGGTGTGAGTTCTTTGACCACAAAGTCACCAGGAACCTGTAGCCTGTGTAGCTTCCTTGCCTGGTGTCGCCAACAGCCTACTGTCCATGTGTTCTTCAGCCGCCGAGCCCCTCACTGGACCCCTGCTGGGGCCACCATCTCATGGGTCATCTCTGCTTCTCCACAAATGGAGGCGGGAGGATGGGGGGGTTATCTCCTCTATCAGTGTTCAAAATAATGCAGGTTTATGGGTGCAATTGTCGAGGTTCAAAGGACAAAGATTTAAGGGGACTGAGCTGAAAATAGTGAAAGAAAGCAGGAATTTATTATACACTGAATGATTAACATGAAATACGTTGTCTGACAGGGTGGTGAAGGCACAATGAATTGGATTTATCAAAGGAGAAAAGGTCACTAAAGCATTAGAGGGGGGGGATTGAGAGTGGAGATTAACTGCTTTGCTCTGCAGAGAGCTAGCCCAGATTTGACAGGACAAATGTCCTCTTCTGTGTCATTACTTCTCCACAATTCAATTCTGTCCAGTTGCGTGATTCTAGTTAGTGCTGGATGAAAAACAAGCTTATAGTGATACGGTTGATGCTTGACCCACTGAATGCCTCCAATAGAATGTCTTTATGCTCCAGATTCCAACATCCGTAATCAGATATGTCTCCAGATTTTGATTCCTACCTCGCTACAGGTCATGGCACTTTGCCGTGCGGAATTTGCCTGCTGCACATCAATACATTACAAAGCATGTGAAACAACAAGGATTCTGCAAGGAACGATAAGCATGCAAGGCTTTTCCTTTTGAAATTTGGTCTTCAATAAAACAGGTTTTCTTTTTAGGAGGCTGCACAGGCATTGATATGCGCTACCATGGCTGGATCAAAATTGGATGGGATACAGGAGAAGATTAACGAGTACCTGAGCCGAGTACAAGCTCTTTACTCTGCAGGTTTGTATGGTTTGTGGGTGCAGCTATTGTAGTATATCGACATATATTCTTGTGCACATTTCTGCATTTACAGTACAACTCCGATTATCTGAAATGGTCAGGACCAGACCTATTTCGGATGACTGAATTTTTCGGATAACTGGTCATTTTTTTAAAACAGTCCAGTAGCAACAGCCATCGCTGATTCCCCAGGGAGGCTTCCCGGGCTGGTGGAATACCCTCTGGTGAGTTGGTGGGGTCCTGTCTCCTTGTGGGCTCGTTCTAGCTTTGCGTCCTGGTTCTCGATGTTGGAGCCCGACACTGACCCATTCTTCGCCTGCGCACACTCCCCCTCCCAAATGCCACCAACGATCACTGACACTTCCCCGCTCTTTCCCGAGAGCCTGAGGTCCCCACTCCTGCCCGGGACCCCGCTCTCCTTGATGACACTGGGACAAGGGATTCTGCCGGCCCTTGCGGCTCGGAGACAGCGGCCCGCAGTTTGAGAGGGAGAATTAGAGAGAAAAGTCAATAGGGGAAAGTAAAGAAGAAATGGGAAGAGAGAGGGGAGGGAGTTACCTGAAACAAGGACGATAGTCATTCTAATTTCGTGTCAGGTGAATTTTTTTCAACTTGTGAGGTCAGTTCAGCTCCAGAAAAAAAATTTCAGATAAATGAGGATTTCTGATTGTTTTGGATAATCTAATTTATCTGATATTTTTCGGAAGTGAACAGACGTCACTTCCGAGCCCAAAAAAATTTCAGCTAAATGAGGATTTTGGATAATTCAATTTTGGATAATTCAATTTTGGATAATCGGAGTTATACTGTACAAAAACATTAAAAATTATTACATGGTGTTTTTTTTAAATTTCCCCATCCTCCTCCCATTGCCCCCAACAGCCTGATAGAAAAGAAAGAAAAAGAGAACATCTGGATATTATTTAAGTAAAAACTTAGTAAAACTATCAAATAAAATCTACTATATCTTAATTTTAAGAGTCGGAAGGTTCAAGTTGGGCGATTACAACCTAATTCCTAAACTTTGAAAATATGGATTCCAAACCTTTGAATAATTTCAAATTTATTCCGTAAATTATATGTAATTTTAAAAAATGGTATCCAACTCCCTATGTCAGTCTGGGCATCTACCCATTTCCAAATGCACATCTGACTTCCAAGTTACTGTCATGCATTTTATAGCTACCAATAGGGCTATTTTAACAAGTTTTTTTGATATCTATTCAATTTCAATTCTGTGTCAAAAATATTTCCACGTTTTTTAAAAAAATTTGGATCTTGAGGAAACTTTGGTAACTTTTTCCAAAAATAAACCCAATACTATCCAAAAGAATCCTAATTTTGAATGTTAAAAAAATTTCCACGTAGAATGTAAAATAAAGTACCTATTTCTTTATTACATGTAAAATATTTACCTGAAAAATTAGAATTTAATCCATTTAATTTCTGTGGAGTAAGATAGTTTACGTAAAAAATTATATTGTACCATTCTGTACCAGACTATTTGTAGTCCTGACAAAGTTCTAACCAAGTTTCCTCTTGAATATTTATTTTTGAATCTTCCATCTTTGTCTTGGCTTATGAACTTCTGCTTTATTCATTCCTTTTTTAAAAAAAATTGTATATATAATTGAAATAAATTTTTTAATATTTATATCTGTGATTAATTGTTTCAAATAACTTTGTTCAGGTAATATCAAATCTGGACCTAAATTATCTCTTAAATATACTTTTAACTGACAATAAGAAAATATTATATTGTTTTATATTCCGTGCTTACTTTTCAATTGTTCAAATGTCATTAAAGTTGTTCCTTGAATGAATTGTCTTCATTGTTCAGTTCAAGCACAGAAGAGCAAAGGTGTCCACCTGAAGACAAAGCAACAGATGGATCTGGAGCGTGCTCACTTCCTCGTCACACAGGCATTCGAAGAAGATGAGAGGGGAAACACTGACGAGGCTATAGAACTATACACTGAAGCTGTCGAATTATGTCTGGAAACAGTAAGTTAACAGAATCATAAAATAAATCAGCAGTGAAGGAGGTCCAGCTCGTAGACTTTGTGTCGGTGTGTCAGAGATTAGTGTATCAGATGCACTTCAGAAACCAGATTGTCTCTATTTTTCCCCCTAGGCAAATGAAACTTCTGATCAAGCGCTGCAGGCTAAATTGAAACAGTTAGCTCGACAGTCTCTGGACAGGTGAGTCACTTGCTTCCATCTGGAAATTTTCAAATTGTTGGAGACCAGCACGGCTAGTGTAGCGGTTAGCACAACACTGTGGCAGTGCCAGCGACCCAGGCCCGATTCTGCCGGTAAAGAGTTTGTATGTTCTTCCCATCACCTGCGTGGGCTTCCTCTGGGTGCTCCGGTTTCCTCCCACCCTCCAAAAACGGTAGGGACTGTAGGTTAATTTGTGTTTTATTTTGGGGGGGCCATCGGCTCATGGGTCATAAGACCTTTTACCGCGCTGTACTTCCAAATTATATTTAAATAAATAAAGAACTTTTTTTTCTGAAGAATGTGTAAGAAACCTATTGAACGTTGCATAATGTGATACAGTTGCAGACCTGTTCCAGTATGGTCACCAGGTTAAAGATCAATTCCCATGCATTTTCTATCCCACTGGCCTCTGAGTGAGGTGTTATTTGATGTTGAATTAGCCATATTGTGTACTATTGTCTCACCTATGAACTGGCCAATTTTGCATTCACTGAAAACTGCTACAGTCAACAGTACTGAAATTACATTTTTTTTAAAATGCTGAATGTGTGTTGATGGTGCTCAGAGACTGGTGGTGAGTTCCAGAGTATGACCTGATGACAAAGAGTCTACAAAGATGCAGATCCAAGATGGAATGATGTATGATGTTATAGAAAATTTGGGAGAGCATGGTGCTCACATGTACTTGCTGCCATTGCTGCCCTTTCAGAGGATGGATGTTGTGAATCTTGGAAATGCTTTATAACTAATTTTGTTGTCTATTTCATTTAGAGCTGAAGCACTAAAGGATGCTGAATCCAAAATATCTCAGGAAAGGAAGCAAGCTACTGGAAAATCAAGTCAGCCGGTTCGAACCTTCCTTCCACTGGGATCTGATTTTTCTCTCAACGATAAACCACAGATGCCTAGAGTTCAAGCTAATCATTTGTCAAGCCAGGGTCAACTTTACTCTTCAGAAGAAATTGAGGTTTTACGGTGAGATTGGCTTAAAATTAATATCATAAAATGCTTCACATCAGTATAATTAGAAAAGCATGATCTTTCTTCTTTTGGAGCATGAGAGTTTCCTGAACCACATTCTCAGCCAAAAGAAATATTTGAACGTAGGAAGTATTGTCTTGTGAGAAATGTGGCATGAATTGCACATTTAAATTGCATAAAGACAGAATATATCAGAATTTTATTTGGTCAGCATCTTTGCAGCAAGAATCCCACGCTGTCTGTAAGGTGTTCGTATTTTCTTTCCGTGATTTTCCCTAGGGGCTTCAGTTTCCTCCCACCATTTGAAACGTACAAGGGATGTTGGTTAATCAGGTGTAATAAGGTAGCATGGGCTCATAGGGCAAAATGGCCTGTTACCCGTGCTGTGTCTTAATATAAAGAATAATCTGTGGGAAGAGTAACCATTACCATATCAGGTCCAAGACTCTGTCAAATGACTCTGCCTCAGTCTTCCTTTCTTGGAGCATGCAAGAGATATGAACTTGTGTTTCGCCACTTGCCACTCTGACTTTGCCACATTTCATTGTCTTGATCTCAGAGTGGAGAGGCATCCTTTGCATCTGGCCACTTTCAGTGCTCTTGGGCAACTCGACTAAATGGTGAGCTGAATTCACCATGGTTCAGCTCAGTGTTTCAGACTAATAACTTCTCTCTAGAACCACCCCACGTAGCCCCTTTAAAGATTTTCTGCACTGAATGGAATGCAGGCACTCAATCTGAAAACATAGCTGTACTTTACTGTATACTAAGTTCTGTTTCACTTACTTTTCACACAAGCAGCTTGGGTCCATTAATTGGAAGAAAATAAATTTTATGATTCATATAAACACACAAACGACAGATGCTGTAACCAATCTGAAGGAACTCAGTAGGTAAGGCAGCATCCATTGGTAGAAATGATCAGGACAGATCCCCTTTACATTTCGAGTTGGGACTTTTTACCTACTCTCTACCGAGATATTGTGATATGCCTAATGTGTGTAATTTTGGTAAGGTGAATTTGCTTGACTTTTAAACATTATCCTTCCATTTAATGGCTTTTTCTTTTCATTTATCTTTCAGCAAAACATCCAAGATCAATGGAATGGAATATGTCCCTTTCATGAGTGTGGATCTTAAGGAGCGGTTTGCGTTTCCAATGCCATTCTCGTAAGCTGATTGCATTCTTATCTCAAACTATTGTTAGAAACCTGAAGTTTTTTTTAAAACAGATCAGCCTTTGAACTATTGTAGTGTTGTCAGTGTGCAGGATGGAACTGATATTAATTGTGGCTGGAACTCGGAACAAGCAGGTTTTGATTGAAATTGAACTATCAAAATGTAAGACTTAAGTGATTATTTGAAAATGTTGTATCTACTGTTTAATTTATTATGAACCACTGATCCCTTTATTTTCAAAATTTAATATTGAAACGTTGTTTTCTGTTAATATGCGAGAAAGGTATCCAATCACCTCAACATAAAATGGGAGAATATCTCATATCAACTCAGGACACCTTTCAGCCCATCAAATCTGTGCCACCTCTCCAAACAATTGCAACCACCCCACTAAATTTTTGTAGCCCATTCCTTTTCAGGTGCCCATGAACTCCATCCTGACTCCTACCATCCCATAAATGTGGTCTAATTTGGAGTGACCAATTCTCTTAGCAACCCGAAGGTCTTTGGCGCATGTGAGGATACAAGCCCCTAGGGTGATCCACTTGCTTACAAGGAGAGTCTCACAAGATCTGTGAGAATCTGACATCTGGCATGGTTGGCGTAAGGGTGATGCCTTTACAGTGCCAGCGATCGGGACTGGACCCCGCGCCATTTGTAAGGAGTTTGTACGATATTCCCGTGTCTGGGTTTTCCCTGGGGGTTCGGTTTTCCTCCCACTGTTCAAAAATGTACCGGAGGTGTAGGTTAATGGGGTGTAAATCAGGTGGCACAGACTCATGGGCCAAAATGGCCTGTATCCATGTTGTATTTTTATATCCAAAATTTTAGTTTTGTTTGTTTTAATGAATAACTAGTAGATAATCCAGCTGTATGTGGTTATTGGATGCAGTAGAAAATGTGTTTTGCAGCAGTTCTGATTCATTTTCCAGTCATACAAAGCCGAGAGGAAACTTGGATTTTCTCCAACTTCCCAGAGCTGCCAGGCATTTTATTTTAATTTGGATACATTGCTACATTGGCAAAAAATAATAGGTGTTACATGTTCTATGATCAAATTTTGCAACGTTTTAATATTGAAAAACTAATAAAATGCTTCTAATGTGAATTCATAAAGCAACCCAACATGGTTGGCATAGCAGCTAGCGCAACACTGTTACAATGCCGACAGTCATGACTAGGTTTCTAATCCCGCGCTGTCTGTAAGGAGTTTGTACGTTCTCCCTGTGACTGCATGGGTTTTCCCCGGGGGCTCCTGTTTCTTCCTACTATTCGAAACGTGCCAGGGGTTGCAGGTTAATTGGGTGTAAATTGGGCGGCATGGACTCTTCAGCCCAAATGGCCTGTTACTGTGCTGCATGTCTAAATTAAAACTAAAATTAAATTATTTTTTTATGTAGTCAGAGGATGTGAGCTGAACTGGCAAACCCATCAATTGATGACCCTCCACCGGGCCTTGTTAAATTGGTGGTGAGCCCACAATTCAATGGTGATGGTATTTGCTTACTGCTCAGATTTAAAACAAAACTGATGCAGGAAGTATTCAGTAGGTCAATTGGTATTGTTAAAGTCAGCCCGCACTGTAATAAAACAAACAGCAAAAGAAAAGCAGACCCAATTAAGCGTACATCAGTTTCTTTATTTCACCAAGCAGGAGTGAGGAGTGGTAAGAAAGAGTTTAGTAACTCGTTCTCTACGCTGAACCCACACTCAAAGTGTTCATCGTACTTTTATACTCCTTTTGGGCAGCAGTCTGCATGAGACCTTTGCAAGTTTCAAACGAGTTACACACACCTGGCAATTTTGTGTTTACAATAATGAAAGTCAGAGTGTCCCTAATGCAAGGCATATTGAATATTTTGTGAATTAGCAATGATAAACAGGAGGTCATGTTAAAGCAATCATGTTTCCACCAACTCGTAAACAGCTGTAGCTGCTGCCGTTTATACTCATCTGATCCATTAACCCTCTGTTAAGCATATTTGTTAAATTTATTCTTTCACATTATCAGTGGAAAGCAAAAACAGATGAGATTTAAAACCAGAGTTTAAAAACCTGAAATGTTTCACTTTGCACAGATACTTCCTGGCCTGTGGTGTTTAGAGGATTTTGATAGTTTTAATTAATAAAATGCTTCTAATGTGAATTCCTAAGCAGTTAGCGCAACACTGTGACATACTAGACCATTTCATGTGAATTCCTATGTTCTAGGAAGCATAGAAGTCGATATTGAAACATACACCTGCCCTGACTGAGGCAAAAAAATTCCCATTTTGCCCAGGTTGCATGATATCCATTAAAATCCCCATTATCTGGAATTCAAGGAGCAGGCAAAAAAAATTGCACAAAATAAATAGGTTAAATATACGAACGTTTAATAGCGGTGCCCACCGCAGTTAGTTTGCTAATCATGCAAAATGCAATCTCAAACAACTGGAAAATTCACTTATCTGGCAGCTACCTATCCCCATAATTGCCAGATATTGGAAGTTTTACTCTATAAATATTAGGCCAGGAAATCTTTACCCTTTTAAATTGTGCCAGGCAATCTTTTAATCCAATGGGAATTTAATATCTTAAAGAAGGCCTCTATAACAGTGCAGTTCTGTTTCAATACCCAAGTGTTAGCCTGGATTATGTGCTAAGTTCCTGAAGTTGGATTTGATCTTCCAATTCTGGCAGATGTGAGTGCTCCAATTACCCTAGACCACTTCTGTGCTTACAAAACAAGTCGTTATCTTGTTTACCACAACTGTAATACCACTAGAGATTTAGATCGATGAACTTCATTCCTCGAAGCATTCTCGAACAATGCTCTGTTGCAAGAAAAGGAAATAAAGCTTTTGTATTTTCATTTGGTATTTATTTTAATTTGGAAATATGACATTTTTATTGATAGGGGAACAGTAATTTGTGGAAAATACAATTTAAATTATATTTTATTTAAAATGAGTCCTTGGCTTGAAGCTACTTGGGATTCATTCCCTGTGGTGCTCTTGAACACCACATGTCCCTTCTCCAGGGACACTTGTGCACGAACACGTCTCCAGACAAGCAGAATTAATCCCTAAGCCCAGAACCCGGCCAGAAGTCCTAACCAGAAAATTTCAGCCTGCGCGCCAAATTAAAATGTTCTCATTCACGGTGTTTAAAAAGATTCCTTGATCTGGGAAAAGAAATCAAGTAATTCTTTTTTTAAATTAAATTTAAATGTAGACAAGCAGCACCATAGCAGACCTCTTTGACCAATTAGTCGGTGCTGCCCATATTATACCCAATTAACCTACAAGCCCACGGTACATTTTGAAGGAGCCCACGGGGAGAACATACAAATTCCTTACAGACAGCGCAGGATTCGAACCCTGGACCCGATTGCTGGTGATGTAACGGAGTTGTGCTAACTGTGCCGCCCTTTCAAATGGATTCAATTCTCGTTTTGGATTTTATTTTGCATTGTGCTTCCATCTGTCCTAATGGCACACTCTGGTCCATCACAGCAGGCACACCTGGCCCACGCTGATCCACTGTCCTTTGGCACATTTGATTTACCACATTGATAATTTTTAAAAAGTTATTAAAATTAAATTTAAATTTAGATGTTCAGCACGGTAACAGACCATTTTGGCTCACGAGTCCATGCCACCCAATTTGCAACCCAATAACCTCCACCACCCCGGTACATTTTCAAACAGTGGGAGGAAATAGGAGCCCCCAGAGAAAACCCACACAGACATGGGGAGAATGTACAAGCTCCTTAATGTTAGCGCAGGATTCGAACCCCGGTCCCAATCACTGGTGCAGTAAGGGTGTTGCACTGACCGCTATGCCAACCCTATGTGGTCTTAATGTTGATAAAATCTTAAGTAGACAAAGAAATGTTAGAGGAACTCAGTATGTGAGACAGCATCCATGGGTAGAAATGGCCAGTCAACGTTGTGGGTGCGAACCATTTAACAAGACTAATATAGAATAGGTGAAATGACATAATGTTTGGGATAAATACACATTTTTCTTTGCTTTCTCCCTGTGCTCCATAGTTTTAAATTAATATGGAATTCACATGGAATTAAGTGCACATTCCAGATTTTATTCAAGGTTAATTGTGTACATTTGGTTTGACCATGTAGAAATTATAGCATTTTTTTTATACCTAGTTCCTCATGTCAGGGCACCATAATATTTGGGACATTTGGCTTCACAAGTGTTTTTTGGAGAACTCAGGTATGTTTCATTGCTTTATTGGTGCAGGTATAAGGGAGCTGGGCTTCTAAACTTTTGATCACCTGTCGTCTGCAGCTGTCATTTTTCAACATGAGGAAGCCATTATGAGGCTGAAAAACAAGATTAAAACAGTAAGAGACGTTGTCCAAACCTTACAATTAGCAAAATCACCAGTTTGGAACATTGTTAAGAAAGAGGGTACTGGTGAGTTCAATAATCGCAAAGGGACTGGTAGTCCAAGGAAGACTCCACTGCTGATGACCGAAGAATTTTCATCATAATGAAGAGAAATCCCCAAACGTATATCCGACAGATCGGAAACACTCTTCAGGGGGCAAGTGTGACGGGTCCGTGACTACTATGTGCAGAAGACTCATGAATAGCAAGTAATACAGAGGGTTCACTGCAAGATGCAAACATGGCAAAGGTGGTTCCCTTTGGATCTTGAGCAGGTTCTTTACGCCTCCAGACTTCGCTCTTGCTATCACTTGGTCTCATCTGTCCACAGGACCTTTTGCCAGAACTCTGTAGGCTCTTTTAAATACTTGGCAAGCTAATCTGGCCATCCATTCTGTGGTTTGGGCAATGTCTCATACAATTTCATTATTTTTCAACCTCATAATGGCTTCTTTGAGTTTCATATTGAAAAATGGTAACTATTGACTACAAATGTGATTGAAAAGTTTGGAAGGGAGCCCAGCTCCTCTTATTCCTGCACCAATGAAGCAATTAAACATACATGAGTTCTAACAAACGTCTGTGAAGCCAAATGTCCCAAATATTATGGTGCCCTGAAATGAGGGGACTGTGTGTAAAAAGTGCTGTAATTTCTACATGGACAAACCAAAATGTATAAAAATAATCTTTAATAAAATCTGAAATGTGCAGTTTAATCACGTGAATTGTTTGATTACAAACTTGAAACTCTGGGGCACAGGGGAAAATAAAGGGAAAAAAATGCTTGTGTCTCAAACATTATGGAGGGCATGGTATATAAAGTGGGGTGGGGAAGAAACGGAGTAGAGGTCTGGGGTTGTAGAGTCTGAGCAGGAGGTCAGAGAGGTGCACAGAGAAGCATCTGGAACTTTTGTGTTTTTCTTTGCCAAAATCTCACTAACTCAGACCTTGAGTCATAAACCTTCCCTGTCACACTGCACTGTTCTGAGAATCCATAATGCTGAACTATTCTAAGAATCCAGCCCAGTGAAGAAGATGTTTTGCATTAAAGAACCCTCTTTTATTTCTCTAGGGACCGAGCTGGCAAATTGGTGTTGTCACCAAAACAGCAAGCACTTTTTTCCAAGTGGGTGCGGCCTGAAGACCTCTACAGTAACCCCACGATGATCTACACTATATCTAGTTTCAGTATAAAACAGGTTAGTCCTTTAGGGTTTGGTTGTCTGCTTGTATTTAATGCCAAAATTTAAATTAAAGCTCATTAACATCAGGCACAGTTCTAGAAGCACTTCTAATTGGCTGGAAATTCTCAGATCCAAAATGTCAGTAATGTATCTTTACCTCTTCTGGATGCTGCAAGACTGGATGAGTTTCTTCAGTATTACTGTATGTTTTTAACTGCAATCAGTGTCTGCAGACGTTTGTATTTCACTCTGAAATTCTCTCCTGCCAAGTCAATGCAGTATCTCAAAGCAGATTCTTGTTTAAGAAGTGATGAACCAATGAAGGAATAGTGATAGGTTAAATATTAATTTGTAGCGTTCGCGCTACGCGAGTGTGGAGAAGAACAACACACACATCAAAGCCTTAGAAAGCGAGATGGGTTTATCGCTCTGCCCATCGTGTTGCATTATCCGTAGCCTTGGGCATTCTGCCCGTGTCACGGGAGAGGCATGGAGACTAAATTCAGCCTGATATGCTGGTTTCAGGCAGTCAGCGGTAAAAGTCTCCTCCTTACTGCTGATGTCCCTGACAACACTGTAGGGCACCTCATAGGGTCATTGTAGGGATGGCTGGTGGACGCTCCTTTGCACAAATAGGTACTGACAAGTCTTTAAGTCCCTGGGGATGTTATGTTTTGGTTGGCCATGTGATGGGGGTTGCCATAGGATCACGGACCCTAGTTTTCGCCGCAAGTTCTCAAGGGTTGCCGAAGGGTCTTCTGGGTATTTATCGGGGGCCAGAAACACCCCTGGAATGATTAAGGGCATGCTGTAGACCATCTCCGCCGCTGAGGCATTGAAGTCCTCCTTCGGTGCGGTATGAATCCCCAACAGGACCCAAGGTAATTCATCCACTCAGTTGGGACCCTTGAGCCCATCCATCAAGGCTGCCTTCAGGTGTCTGTAAAACCCCTCCACCAACCCATTGGCCTAAGGGTGATATGCCATGGTGTGGTGGAGCTGTGTCCCCAAAAAGTTAGCCAGTGCTGCCCAGAGATGAATTGTGTCCTCCTGTCCGAGGTTAGGTGCTCAGGTACCCCGAATCTGGACACCCATGTGTCGATGAGTGCCCTGGTGCAGGTTTCTGTGGTGTTATTAGCCGGCGTGACCTCCTCAGGCCACCTTGTGGAGCAGTCAACCAGGGTCAGGAGGTATCATGCCCCACGGGAAACTAGTAGCGGCCCCACTATGCCAATATGTAAGTGGCTGAACCTGCGTCGCATTGGTTTAAAGGTCCGTGTGGACGCTCTCGTGAGAACTTGCACCTTGGAGGACTGGCATTTCATGCAGGCCTTGGCCCACTGGCTGACCTGGTTATGGAGGTCATGCCGTATAAACTTGTTGGCCTTCATTTTGACCATAGCTCGTATTGCCGGTTGTGCCATGTTGTGGATGGCGTCAAAAACCTGATGCCTCCATGCAGCTGGAACAGTGGGACTTGGGTTGCCAGTGGGGACGTTGCACAGCAGTGTCAGGTTACCTGGGTCGATGGGGACATCCTTGACCCTGAGGCTGGAGACGGCTATCCTATATGCGGGGATCTCAGGATCCTGCTGCTGCGCTTTGGCGAGGGCCATGTAGTCGACCCCCTGGGACAGAGCATGGACCGACTCAATCACGGGGCATGATAGAGCATTGGCTAAAACATTGCTTTTCCCCGTGATGTGCTGTAAGTCCCTGGTAAATTCGGACACGTAGGACAAGTGTCTCTTGTCGGGCCGACCAAAGGATAGTGGCTTGTGATCGGTCAAGACCTTGAAATGCTGGCTTTACAAAAAGTAATGGAAATGTCTTCTCGCCAGGTACAGCGCCAACAGCTCTCGGACGAAGGTGCTGTATTTGAGCTCGGGGTGACGGAGGTGCCTGCTGAAAAAGGCCAGGGGTTGCCACTGGCCCTCAATGAGCTGTTCCATCACACCCCCTACCACTATGCTGGAGGCGTCAACTGTCATGGCAGTAGGTACCTCCGGTCTGGAGTAGTCCAGGAGGGTAGTGTTGGCCAGCACATCTTTAGTGTTCTGGAATGCCCTCAAAGACACATTGTCCCAAGTATTGTCCTTTGACTTGCCCACCATCAGCGTGAAGAGGGGGCGCTTGATGCGGGCCGCTGCTGGTATGAATCTGTGGTAAAAGTTTATCACACCAGTGATTTCCTATATCTCTTTTATCGTGCGTGGCTTGGCAAAGATCTGGACCACCTCAACCTTATCGAGGAGAGGGATAGCCCTGTGCCCCAGGAGGTCTATGGTGTCCAGGCCGAATTGGCACTTTGCGGAGTTGATCGTCAGCCTGAACTCACTCAATTTGGTGCACAGTTGTATCAGGTGGGTGACGTGGTCTTTGTGATTAAGGTTGGCGATGATGCATTCATCAGCTGCTGGAAAGTTTGTGCTGTGTTCTTTAGACTGAAGAACATGTGGAGAAATTCAAACAAGCTAAAGGGGGTTATAATCGGGGTCTTGCGGCCATCCTGGAGATGAACTGGGATTTGGTGGTATCCCCGGATGAGGTCCACCTTGGAGAACACCCGTGCCCCGTGCAGGTTGGCAGCAAAGTCTTGGATGAGGGGCACGGGGTATCTGTTTGGTGTGGTGGCCTCATTGAGGCAGCGGTAGTCTTCACATGGTCTCCAACCCCCTCCCCTGCTGATTTGGGCACCCTGGGTGGGAGAGGCCCAGGGACTGTCAGAGCGCTGCACAATCCCCAGCTCCTCCATTTTCTTCAACTCCTCCTTTGCGAGGCTGAGCTTTTCGGGAGGGAGTCGGCGTTCCCTGGCATGGAGCCGGGTTCCCCCCCACCTCGGTCAGTATGTGGTGCCTTACCCCGTGCTTTGGCTCGGCTGGGGAGAACTGTGGCACCACTATCGAGGGAAACTCCACCAGGAATCAGATGAATACATTTTCTAAGAGTGTTATAGAGTCTAGGTGGGGGGCGGGTAGCTTGGCTTCCCCCGAGATGGATTCTGAAAGTTCTGTCGTGCACTAAGCGCGGTCCTTTGAGGTCAACCAGCAGGCAGTGGGCCCGAAGGAAGTCAGCCCCCAGGAGCGGTTGCGCCACTGCCATGAGGGTGAAGGTCCGTGTAAACCAGCTGTTGCTGAACTGAAGGGGGAAGGTGCAGGTCCCAAAAGCCTGGATGGAGGAGCTGTTGGCTGCCCTCAGTGCTGGGGCCTGCTTGCAGTTGTCAAAGCCTTCAGAAATTAGGACGCTTATCTCGGTGCCAGTGTTGACCAGGAAACGCCTGCCAGACAAGGAGTCCCAGACGTAGAGGAGGCTATCACGTGGGCCAACTGCCTCAGCCATCAACAACGGTTGGCCAGGGCGTTTCCCAGAAAACCGCAGGGTGGGTGACATTGACAGGACCCGTCGCTGATGATAGTAACAGAACAGTCTCGGCATATTAACTTGCCTTTCCACTGGTCTTGATATCGCAGGTGGCTGTTCGTGGGGCTTGCTAATGTGGTCTATAACAGCGCTGGTGTCCTCCTTTGCTCTCCAGAGCATGTCCACCCGGGCTGCGATCCTCCGAGGATCTCTGAAGTCCTCGTCCGTGAGCAAGGGTCGGATATCCTCAGGCAGCTGCTTCAGAAAGATCTGCTTGTAGAGCAGAGAAGGCTTGAGGCCCTCAGTCAAAGCGAGCATCTAGCTCATTAGGGTGGATGGGACCCCGTATCCCAATTTGTCCATATGCAGCAATCGGGCGGTGCACTCCTACTGGGTGAGTGGTCCCGAACGTGCGGGTTAATAGCTCTTTGAGGACTGCGTATTTGCTTTGCTCTGGAGGCTACCATGTCCTGATCGAGGGGGCTCATAATGTAGAAGTAGCGGGTGTTATAGGTGGTATTACAAGATCAAACCAGCAACCACAAAGGAGGCATATCACACAGGGGTAAAGATGAACAATTACTTTATTAACAAAAAAAAATCATCTTCAAATTTTAATTCAAAATTCCCCCCCCCCCCCTTATCACAATGCCACTGGTAACTATGCAAATTTCTATAACAGTGTAAAACTAATAAATTCCCCAGCCTAAATATAACATATGTAGTTAAAGTCTGTTATATTTCCAACCAGCCCACAGAAAAACTTAGACACAAAACAAACACAACTCACAAAACTTCAATCTCAACCGAAGCAAAGATCATAAATAAAATTCTGTTTGTTTGGTAAACTGAAGCCAAGAGATCTTTGAGAGAGAGAGAGAGAGAGAGAGAGAGACAGATCACAAAATTTGAAGTTGTCTTGTGTTGCTTGCAGAGAGAGGAACAACTGACTTGGTCTGGATCCTTCTGGCTGCCTTCGGAATGTTCATCCTTTTTGAAATCCCAACATTCTAAACTGTCCTCCAGACCATGGCTCATGCTCTGGGCTTCCTTCCAATCCACACCCACACCCAGTGGTGGTTTATCGTCCAAGACCAGAAATTCTGGGATAATTTTCTGCACATGCTCAGTCCGTCTCCCACGCTCTCAGCAGTCCACCTTCACCTTGGCTCTCTAAGGCAAACTGTCACTTTTTAACATAAAACCACACACACATAGGCCAATACTTGCGCTCCAACCGGTGCCACCTGTCCATGTCCTACCACATAACCTAAATAAATTACAGTGGCATGTCCAAACTCACTCTTGTGCAACTTCATTGTGAGATGTGCTTTCACCATTCTCTGAAATAACTGCTCTAATTCAAGCATGTGTTCTTCCCATGTATTACTAAATCATCGATCGAGGCTCCTGTGTGCTCTAAACCCTGAATGACTGCATTAATCATTGTCTGAAATGTGCCAGGTGCATTTTTCATCCCGAAAGGCATAACATTATACTCCTACAATCCTAAAGGTGTAACAAATGCAGAAATCTCCCTGCCTTTCTCTGTCAAAGAAACACACCAGTATCCTTTTAAGAGATCAATCTTTGTAAGAAACTTAGCCTTCCCCACCTTATCTATGCAATCATCTATTCTGGGAATAGGGATCGTATCAGTCTTGATGTCACCATGTTTACCTTTCGATAATCTCTACAAAACCTAATTGAACCATCTTGCTTAGGCATCGGAACACCAGGTGAACTCCAATTTGAACTTGATTTTCAGATGATGACATTTTTGAGCATATAATCCACCTCTTGATCCAACAATCTGCTTTTTTCCTGATTCTCAGTAAGGATGCTGCTTAATAGGCTTAGCATCACTGACCTCCACATCATGATAAGCCACAGTAGTTCTTCTTGGAACATCTGAGAATATATCCTTAAATTTCATAAGTAATGTCTTCATTTCTTCCCTTTCTGATTTAGTTAAATGCATTAACTTGGTATCTAAGTTTTGCTAAACTATAGAATTTTCCAGCCTGGGGCTTATCACTTTCTGTGCTCCATGACCTTCCATGAAACTTATCTCCTCCTTACTTTCCTCTATAACTAGAACCTTGGTTGGAATCCTAGTCTCCTCCTCAGTCATTTTCTCAAAGTAAGGTTTAAGCATGTTCATGTGACAGACCTTTGACGATCAGGTGTCTCAATATAGGTGACCTGGTTAATTTTTGATTTCACCTTATATGGTCCTGAAAACTGAGCTCTCAAAGGGTTTGATTGCATTGGAAACAAAACCAATACTTTGTCGCCAGGTTTAATGTCCCTAATTTTTGCTTTTTGATCATACCAAATTTTCATTTTCCCCTGAGCAGTTTTTAAATTTTTCCTTGCCATCTCGCAAGCCTGATGTAATCAGTTTTTAAATTTGAAAACATAATCCAACAGATTTGATTGTATATCATTATGTATCCGCTGTTCCTTCAACAATAGTAATGGACCCCTGACTTCATGACCAAACACCAACTCACATGGACTAAAGCCAAGATACTCCTGAGTTGCCTCTCTAACAGCAAACAATAACAAATGGATTCCTTCATCCCAATCCTTTTTATTTTCCACGCAATAAGCCCTCATCATATTTTTCACAGTTAAATGGAACCTTTCCAAGGCCTCTTGACTTTCAGGATGATAGGCAGACGACACAATTTGATGGGTTCCCAATTCATACCACACCTGTTGAAATATTCCAGAAATAAAATTACTCCCTTGGTCCGATTGAATTTCCCTTGGTAGGCCAAACAGTGTGAAAAATTTTAGCATAGCCTTCACAATTGTCTTTGCTTTAATGTTTCTCAGGGAAATAGCCTCTGGAAACCTTGAAGCTGTGCACATGAGTGTTAACAAATATTAATTTCCTGCTTTGGTTTTTGGCAATGGGTCAACACAATCCACTATCACTTTTGAGAAGGGCTCCCCGAAAGCAGGGATGGGTTGTAAAGGTACCACTGGTGGTCCTTGATTAGGCTTGCCCACCAGTTGACAAGTGTGACAGGCTCTACAAAAGTTCACAACATCCTTTCTTAATTTTGGCCAATAAAACTGTTTCCTAATCTTGGTTCTACCATCTTCTTCACTCCAAGATGACCTCCTAAAGGTGGACTATGAGCCAACTTTAATATTTCATTCCTGTAAGTTTTGGAAATTACAACTTGCCTTATTACCACCCAGTTTTCATTGGCAGGTATTACTTGTGGTCTCCACTTTCTCATCAATATTCCATCTTGAACAAAGTAACCTACTGGCACAGTTTCAATTTCATGGTTAGACAATATCTTATCTCTTATCCCAGCGAGATCAGGATCATGCTTTTGTCTAGCTATTAATTCTTCTCTTGACAACAGCAAAGCTGGATCCTTGGGTTTGTCCTCAATGCTTGCCTCCACTACAGGATCATCACAGACTTTCTCTACCTCTACCTTTTTTCTCTAGTAATGGGACATGCAGGGTAGATTTCCAAATCCTTTTCGGACTCATAAACCAATGGCTTACTTGTGAGTTTCACCGCAGGTATGACTTTACCCTCTGCTAAATCATTCCCTAACAAAAGAGAAACTCCGTCCACCGGCAGACTTGATCTTATCCCTATTGTAACTGGGCCATTAACTAAGTCTGATTTCATCACTATTCTATGCAAAGGTATCAGCTCTGCTTCATCACCAATGCCTTTAATTAAATTCACATCTCCTGTATCGGTCTCCGCACCAAAATTCAAAACGTTCTTAATACAAGCGATTGAGCTGCTCCAGTATCCCGCAAGATTTTAACTGGCACTTGATTGGATCCTTCTTTAACCGAAATGAAACCTTCAGTCATGAATGGTTTAAAAATATCCCTAACTTTCTCACTGAACACAGGCAGTTGGTACCACCCCTTTCTCTTTCTTCCTTTTCAGTCCAGGACAATTTGCTATTATGTTCCCTGGCTTCTTACAATAGTGCCAAATAACACTCGAAATTTTTTTCTTCCCGCATTTCTCTTCCTCTCTTTCCCCATTTCTCTTCCTCTCTTTCCCCATTTCTCTTCCTCTCTTTCCCCATTTCTCTTCCTCTCTTTCCCCATTTCTCTTCCTCTCTTTCCCCAGTTCTCTTCCTCTCTTACCCATTTCTCTTCCTCTCTTGCCCAGTTCTCCTCTTCTCTTCTTCTCTTCCCCCATTTCTCTTCCCCATTTCTCTTTGTCTCTTTCCCCATTTTTCTTCCTCTCTTTCCCCAGATTTCTTCCTCTCTTCCCCAGTTCTCTTCCTCTCTTCCCCAGTTCTCTTCCTCTCTTTCCCAGTTCTCTTCCTCTCTTCCCATTCTCTTCTTCTCTTCCCCAGTTCTCTTCTTCTCTACCTGCATTTCTCTTCCTCTCTTTCCCCATTTCTCTTCCTCTCTTTCCCCATTTCTCTTCCTCTCTTTCCCCATTTCTCTTCCTCTCTTTCCCCATTTCTCTTCCTCTCTTTCCCCATTTCTCTTCCTCTCTTTCCCCATTTCTCTTCCTCTCTTTCCCCATTTCTCTTCCTCTCTTTCCCCATTTCTCTTCCTCTCTTTCCCCATTTCTCTTCCTCTCTTTACCCATTTCTCTTCCTCTCTTTCCCCATTTCTCTTCCTCTCTTTCCCCATTTCTCTTCCTCTCTTTCCCCATTTCTCTTCCTCTCTTTCCCCATTTCTCTTCCTCTCTTTCCCCATTTCTCTTCCTCTCTTTCCCCATTTCTCTTCCTCTCTTTCCCCAGTTCTCTTCCTCTCTTCCCCAGTTCTCCTCTTCTCTTCTTCTCTTCCCCCATTTCTCTTCCCCATTTCTCTTTGTCTCTTTCCCCATTTCTCTTCCTCTCTTACCCATTTCTCTTCCTCTCTTTCCCCATTTCTCTTCCTCTCTTCCCCAGTTCTCCTTCTCTTCTTCTCTTCCCCCA
Organism: Narcine bancroftii; assembly: GCF_036971445.1. NCBI lineage: Eukaryota > Metazoa > Chordata > Chondrichthyes > Torpediniformes > Narcinidae > Narcine > Narcine bancroftii. The sequence continues at coordinate 317,881,669 of NC_091469.1, read as the reverse complement.
TTTCTCTTCCCCATTTCTCTTTGTCTCTTTCCCCATTTTTCTTCCTCTCTTTCCCCAGTTTTCTTCCTCTATTCCCCAGTTCTCTTCCTCTCTTCCCCAGTTCTCTTCCTCTCTTTCCCAGTTCTCTTCCTCTCTTTCCCAGTTCTCTTCCTCTCTTTCCCAGTTCTCTTCCTCTCTTTCCCAGTTCTCTTCCTCTCTTTCCCAGTTCTCTTCCTCTCTTTCCCAGTTCTCTTCCTCTCTTTCCCCAGTTCTCTTCCTCTCTTTCCCCAGTTCTCTTCCTCTCTTACCCATTTCTCTTCCTCTCTTTCCCCATTTCTCTTCCTCTCTTTCCCAGTTCTCTTCCTCTCTTTCCCAGTTCTCTTCCTCTCTTTCCCAGTTCTCTTCCTCTCTTTCCCAGTTCTCTTCCTCTCTTTCCCAGTTCTCTTCCTCTCTTTCCCAGTTCTCTTCCTCTCTTCCCGTTCTCTTCCTCTCTTCCCGTTCTCTTCCTCTCTTCCCCAGTTCTCTTCTTCTCTACCCGCATTTCTCTTCCTCTCTTTCCCCATTTTTCTTCCTCTCTTTCCCCAGTTTTCTTCCTCTCTTCCCCAGTTCTCTTCCTCTCTTCCCCAGTTCTCTTCCTCTCTTCCCCAGTTCTCTTCCTCTCTTCCCCAGTTCTCTTCCTCTCTTACCCATTTCTCTTCCTCTCTTTCCCCACTTCTCTTCCTCTCTTTCCCCATTTCTCTTCCTCTCTTTCCCCATTTCTCTTCCTCTCTTTCCCCATTTCTCTTCCTCTCCCCCAGTTCTCCTCTTCTCTTCTTCTCTTCCCCCATTTCTCTTCCCCATTTCTCTTTGTCTCTTTCCCCATTTCTCTTCCTCTCTTACCCATTTCTCTTCCTCTCTTTCCCCATTTCTCTTCCTCTCTTCCCCAGTTCTCCTCTTCTCTTCTTCTCTTCCCCAGTTCTCTTCTTCTCTACCTGCATTTCTCTTCCTCTCTTTCCCCATTTCTCTTCCTCTCTTTCCCCATTTCTCTTCCTCTCTTTCCCCATTTCTCTTCCTCTCTTTCCCCATTTCTCTTCCTCTCTTTCCCCAGTTCTCTTCCTCTCTTACCCATTTCTCTTCCTCTCTTTCCCCATTTCTCTTCCTCTCTTTCCCCATTTCTCTTCCTCTCTTTCCCCATTTCTCTTCCTCTCTTTCCCCATTTCTCTTCCTCTCTTCCCCAGTTCTCCTCTTTTCTTCTCTTCCCCCATTTCTCTTCCCCCATTTCTCTTTGTCTCTTTCCCCATTTCTCTTCCTCTCTTACCCATTTCTCTTCCTCTCTTTCCCCATTTCTCTTCCTCTCTTCCCCAGTTCTCATCTTCTCTTCTTCTCTTCCCCCATTTCTCTTCCCCATTTCTCTTTGTCTCTTTCCCCATTTTTCTTCCTCTCTTTCCCCAGTTTTCTTCCTCTATTCCCCAGTTCTCTTCCTCTCTTCCCCAGTTCTCTTCCTCTCTTCCCCAGTTCTCTTCCTCTCTTCCCCAGTTCTCTTCCTCTCTTTCCCAGTTCTCTTCCTCTCTTTCCCAGTTCTCTTCCTCTCTTTCCCAGTTCTCTTCCTCTCTTTCCCAGTTCTCTTCCTCTCTTTCCCAGTTCTCTTCCTCTCTTTCCCAGTTCTCTTCCTCTCTTTCCCAGTTCTCTTCCTCTCTTTCCCAGTTCTCTTCCTCTCTTTCCCAGTTCTCTTCCTCTCTTTCCCAGTTCTCTTCCTCTCTTTCCCAGTTCTCTTCCTCTCTTTCCCAGTTCTCTTCCTCTCTTTCCCAGTTCTCTTCCTCTCTTTCCCAGTTCTCTTCCTCTCTTTCCCAGTTCTCTTCCTCTCTTTCCCAGTTCTCTTCCTCTCTTCCCGTTCTCTTCCTCTCTTCCCCAGTTCTCTTCTTCTCTACCCGCATTTCTCTTCCTCTCTTTCCCCATTTCTCTTCCTCTCTTTCCCCATTTCTCTTCCTCTCTTCCCCCATTTCTCTTCCTCTCTTCCCCCATTTCTCTTCCTCTCTTCCCCCATTTCTCTTCCTCTCTTCCCCATTTTTCTTCCTCTCTTTCCCCAGTTTTCTTCCTCTATTCCCCAGTTCTCTTCCTCTCTTCCCCAGTTCTCTTCCTCTCTTCCCCAGTTCTCTTCCTCTCTTTCCCAGTTCTCTTCCTCTCTTTCCCAGTTCTCTTCCTCTCTTTCCCAGTTCTCTTCCTCTCTTTCCCAGTTCTCTTCCTCTCTTTCCCAGTTCTCTTCCTCTCTTTCCCAGTTCTCTTCCTCTCTTTCCCAGTTCTCTTCCTCTCTTTCCCAGTTCTCTTCCTCTCTTCCCGTTCTCTTCCTCTCTTCCCCAGTTCTCTTCTTCTCTACCCGCATTTCTCTTCCTCTCTTTCCCCATTTTTCTTCCTCTCTTTCCCCAGTTTTCTTCCTCTATTCCCCAGTTCTCTTCCTCTCTTCCCCAGTTCTCTTCCACTCTTTCCCAGTTCTCTTCCTCTCTTTCCCAGTTCTCTTCCTCTTCCCGTTCTCTTCCTCTCTTCCCCAGTTCTCTTCTTCTCTACCCGCATTTCTCTTCCTCTCTTTCCCCATTTTTCTTCCTCTCTTTCCCCAGTTTTCTTCCTCTATTCCCCAGTTCTCTTCCTCTCTTCCCCAGTTCTCTTCCTCTCTTTCCCAGTTCTCTTCCTCTCTTTCCCAGTTCTCTTCCTCTCTTTCCCAGTTCTCTTCCTCTCTTTCCTAGTTCTCTTCCTCTCTTTCCCAGTTCTCTTCCTCTCTTTCCCAGTTCTCTTCCTCTCTTTCCCAGTTCTCTTCCTCTCTTTCCCAGTTCTCTTCCTCTCTTTCCCAGTTCTCTTCCTCTCTTTCCCAGTTCTCTTCCTCTCTTTCCCAGTTCTCTTCCTCTCTTTCCCAGTTCTCTTCCTCTCTTTCCCAGTTCTCTTCCTCACTTCCCGTTCTCTTCCTCTCTTCCCCAGTTCTCTTCTTCTCTACCCGCATTTCTCTTCCTCTCTTTCCCCATTTCTCTTCCTCTCTTCCCCAGTTCTCCTCTTCTCTTCTTCTCTTCCCCCATTTCTCTTCCCCATTTCTCTTTGTCTCTTTCCCCATTTTTCTTCCTCTCTTTCCCCAGTTTTCTTCCTCTATTCCCCAGTTCTCTTCCTCTCTTCCCCAGTTCTCTTCCTCTCTTTCCCAGTTCTCTTCCTCTCTTTCCCAGTTCTCTTCCTCTCTTTCCCAGTTCTCTTCCTCTCTTTCCCAGTTCTCTTCCTCTCTTTCCCAGTTCTCTTCCTCTCTTTCCCAGTTCTCTTCCTCTCTTTCCCAGTTCTCTTCCTCTCTTCCCGTTCTCTTCCTCTCTTCCCCAGTTCTCTTCTTCTCTACCCGCATTTCTCTTCCTCTCTTTCCCCAGTTTTCTTCCTCTCTTTCCCCAGTTTTCTTCCTCTATTCCCCAGTTCTCTTCCTCTCTTCCCCAGTTCTCTTCCTCTCTTCCCCAGTTCTCTTCCTCTCTTTCCCAGTTCTCTTCCTCTCTTTCCCAGTTCTCTTCCTCTCTTTCCCAGTTCTCTTCCTCTCTTTCCCATTTCTCTTCCTCTCTTCCCCCATTTCTCTTCCTCTCTTCCCCCATTTCTCTTCCTCTCTTCCCCCATTTCTCTTCCTCTCTTCCCCCATTTCTCTTCCTCTCTTCCCCCATTTCTCTTCCTCTCTTCCCCTATTTCTCTTCCTCTCTTCCCCCATTTCTCTTCCTCTCTTTCTAGATTTTCTTTCTACTCTACTTGGATTATCAGCAGTATTCCCTGGTGTCCACTTAGACTTGTAGGTTAAAGCATATTCCTCTGTGAATTTAGCAAATTCTTGCCAAATAACACCATTTTTAATCTCCTTAATCAGAATGTTTTCCCTCAATAAATCAAAGTTATTTTCTACTTTAATTGCGGCCCACCAGCGATCAAAACACACAACCTTCCTATAAGCAAAATCCAGGTAAGATTGGGTTGCTGCTTTTTTTAAACTCTTAAACTTTTGTCTATAAGCCTCTGGGACTAGTTCATAAGATCAGAGTATAGCCTGGTTTACAAATTTGTAATCAGCTGCTTGTTGTACAGTGAGACATGAGTATACCTGTTGGGCTTTCCCTTTAAGAACACTTTGTAGCAGGAGTGACCACTGGCCTGGTGGCCATTTTAAATTTACACCTACTTTCTCAAAATGCTGAAAATACTGCTATTTCAGCTTCCTCAAATGGAGGAACTAACCTCACTTCTCTACTAACCAGAAACCTCTCCTCCTTACCAGCATGTGGGTTTTGGGCTTCTCCCTCTCCTTGCGTTAGGGTCAGCTTTAATTTAGCTAGTTCTAGCTTATGTTTCCGTTCTTTCACTCTCCTCCCTTGCGGATGCCCTTTCCTCCATTTCTGCCTTCCTTACTGCTTCCCGTTCGACTTTCATTTCTGCCTCTCTTTTTTCCTCTAACTCTAGTTTTCTCAAAGCCAACTCTACTTCCTCTGAAGTTTTCTCCTTTGGAAACTGTTCTAATGCAGCTTCTTCAAATAACCCCTTCCCTACATAGTGCTTAATAATCTTTTGGGCAATTTCCTTTTTTTTCATCCCAGTTCTTACATTAAGTTTTAACTTGCCAACTATAACCATCAGTTCTGACTTTTTAGCCATTTTTAAATTAACCACTGAAGGGTTAGCTATGAACTGGTCAATATTCATAGTTACTGGTTTTTCTGCTAGTGATTTATACACTCACTGTTTATTTTTAATTTCAAGCTGGAGGTTGAACTCAGACGGCTGATAACTAAGCACGTCAATTGCCCCTAAAGCTTTCCCAGAATGTTGGGAGCCTGAGTGAGACCACACCGAGTGGATGGTCACTGGCTCCACCTGGTCCTTCATCTTTGGGTCCAACTGCCGGTTGGATCTGTTGGGGTCAACAGTCTAGTATCTGCGTTGCACGAGCATGGAGAAGAACGACACACGTATCAAAGCCTTGGAAAACGAGACTGGTTTATTGCTCTGGCCATCATGTTTATATGACCCCCTGGCACTGACGTCAGAGCTCTGCGTCATCAGAGCACTGGCCTGGGATTGGCCAGGGCTCCCACCAGATTTCCCCATCTTTCTCTCTTGCGGGAGGTTACCTGGGTCGACGACCAGTGTCACTCCCAGGCCTGCGCAATCGCTGCATTCATCGGCCATTTTGTGGTCCAGTCTGTGTCTGTCTGCGAGCTGCTACAAACTCAGTAACAGCTGTTTTTCAATGCCACAGCAGGGTGGTATAGAAGGACAGTTATACATTAGGAACAGTCAGCCCAAAAAATTTTGTTTACTGAAATTTTCAGCTTTTTTTCACATGTATTGGTGTTGTGCGCAGTCATTTCCTCTGGTTAAGAGTTTTAATGCCAGTTCTCTGATAGTAAGTCCCAAATCTATAAATACAGGGAGTCCCTGTGTTAAAAATACCCAATTTTCAGATAACCCATACTTACTAACCAACAAGACGGCTGGAAGTAGAATGCACCAACTACCGGATCGAGCGTGGTTGAATCAGCATCACGAGAGAGTAGCGTACCACATATCGCAAGCTCAGGAACAGATTCAAGATTGAAAAGTAGAGTCCTATATACTCTTATTTTGTCTGGTTTACAACTGGCCTGTGAACCAATAGTTTGATGCTTCTCCCTCCTTGGGTTAAAGGCAGCTCGAAATGAACAGATGCTTCTTCCCAGCTGATTCCACCTCCAAGTATCACGTGGCAAAAATCCTAATACACCTGTACTGCATTTGTACTATTAAACCCCTCCCCCGACTCTCCAGCATCAGGTCCATCCTCTCCCAACAGTAACCATCTTCATCATCATCTCCTACATCATCCAATTATGTACTGTATTTGGAAGTGTTTCCTAAGTGATTTACATGCACAGAAAGGTAAAAAATTTATACAGTATATGCTATATAACCAGGATGAACTTTTGACTGACACTAAACAAAGACTGTATGCACTTGTTCCGTCCGACTTGCCTAAAAGTTCGAGTTAAAGACCGACCTCTGTTTCGGAACTCGTTTTTAACCTGGGGACTGCCTGTTATGGCATTGGATGACTGCCACCTGCAGTACTTATTTGGGAAAGCACCTAGACGTGCGCCTTGAAAAGCAAACTAACACTGGAATTTTGAGAAGATGAAGGATTGCTGGAGGAACTCAGTAGGGCAGAGAACATCCGTGGGCAGACGTGGCCTGTCGCTGTGTCGAGTGGAAACCCTAACTCAAGTCTAAGAATTACACACATAAAGGGGGAAAGAAGCCAGGAGAGGGGGCAGGTGGAGTGCCAGAACATGGAACATTGCAGCCCAAATCAACAATCTAAACCTTCCCTACCTCACACCTTTATTTATCTTGCATCCATGTGCCTGTCTAAGAATCTTTTAAATATCCTTATTGTAACAGCCATCACCACCACCTCTGGCAATGCATTCCATGTAGATGGAGAAACCATATAGGTGAAAATGTAAGTACAGGAGTAAGTGAAGAAGAGGTGGAATCAGATGGGGGTGGGGGTTAGCTTAAATTAAATAAATTAATGTTCATGCTATTGTGGCTGTAAACAAGGAATGTAATGTGATGCTCCTCAAGCTTACATTGGGCTTCACCCTAACAACAGATGACGCTGAGGGCAGACACTGTAGGAATGGTTTGGTGGGGGGGGGGGGGGTGTGAAAATGGTTGGCTACGGGAAGCTCAAGTTTAGACCAACAAAGGCGTTCAGCAAACAGTCACCCAATCCGGCTTTGGCGTCATCGACATGGATGAGGCCACACTGAGCATACAGAGTACCGTGGATCAGGTTGGATATAAAGCTCTGCCTCTCCTCGAGGGTCTGCTTGTGGCCCTGAACGGAGGTGAGGATTGAGATGTAGGGACAGGGTTTTGCACTTGCTGCGGTTCCAGCAGGGAGTGGGTAGAAAGTTGGGCTGGGAGGGAAGAGTAGACTAGGAAGGCAAAAAAGCAGAGAGGGATGGAGAGGAGAAGATGGGATCACGGGGAAGTTGGCAGAAGTGTCGGAGGGTAATGTGATGGAGGCTGATGGGGTGGAAAGCAAGGACCACAGGGATTCTGTCCTAGTTCTGCCTGCGGCAGAAGTACAGGAAATAATAGATAAGGGTGTTGGCTTAATCAGTGACAGTAAGGGGGAATTTATAATTTGATTGAAGTATTTTATGCCTTTGCTTAACCACAGTAGTAGTCTTTTGTTATTTCCTAATCCGCAAGCACTTAATGACTCTTGGAGGAATTTAAATTTGGACATACAGCAGGGTAACAGGCCCTTTTGACCCATGAGCCCGTGCCGCCCAATTACCCCCAATTAACCTAAACCCCCGGTACGTTTCAAACAGTAGGAGGAAACCAGAGCCCCCGGGGAAAACCCACAGAGACACAGGGAGAACATAGAAGCTTATTACAGATAACGCGGGATTCGAATCCCGATCACTGGTGCTGTAAAGGCGTTACAGCTGTGCCAACCGTGCAGCCCTTTTGCTTCTCCTTTCTCTGACTGTAAGGGGCAATTTCTGGTGAACCTTCATCTGCCTTCCAGGAAACTAAATGCAATTTTGGGAAATATTACATTGTTTTATTTCAAGAATCTTGTATATTGAATCTAACAGATACTTTAATTCTTTTCCAGACTGTGGTTTCGGACTGTTCATTCGTGGCCTCTCTTGCCATTGGTGCTGCATATGAAAGGCGTTACAATAAAAAATTAATCACAAGGTTCGGTTTATTTGCTTCACATCTTTTGTTGCAGCTTGGTGTTGTAGTTTGTAAGTTGCTGTTTTTGAGCAGCTCATTAACTTTGAAATGGCTTAAAATTTTAGGATATTTTGTATCCTGAATGTTGTCTTCATATATTGTAAAATGCAGGTTGCTGTTCCTTGGAAGTTGAGTCATTTTAAGGACAGAAGTTGAGCTCAGCAAAGCGTGCTAGCAGATGTACCTGTTGTGACGACATCTGCGGGGGGAGGAGGGGTGATCATCGAGCAGTTAAGATGTGGCAAAGAATCCTAGGGTGATGTACACTTACTGTCTCTGTACTTCACAGCAAGTCCAACACAGCTTTTTAAGGGGACAGTTGGAGGAGAGTTGGCAGCAATGATTCCATTCTGCTCCCAGATACCCGCGGAGTGACATTTGCAAAAGCTTTGGGCACAATTGCTCCTATTTCCCTCAGGCTGGGATTTTAAATGACTTAAAAAGTGCAGGGAAAAAGGAATTATAGGGGGAGTTGAATATTGAAAATGTATCCTTGCATGTTCAGAACAGACTCTTTTATCTCTTATCATTTGATCTGCAGCATTATTTATCCTCAGAATAAAAAAGGAGAACCGGAGTATAATCCTTGTGGGAAATACATGGTGAAACTTCACATCAATGGAGTTCCCAGAAAGGTAATGCTGTCTCCACATCTCTGATCATCAAAAGGAAAGCTGCCTAAATTATTGTTTTATCTCTTTCCATGCTTTGCTTGGTATTTTGAGCAATTAGCTGCTGTTTTTACACAAACCTAGACACTGTAAAACTGAGTCCTTAGATTCAAAATAAGAATAGCATTAAATCCAAAGAAAGGCCATTTAAATTGGTCAGGGGAAACAAAAAGCCGAAGGACTGGGAGGAATTTGGACGCCAAAGCGCTTGATCAGAAAAGGGAAACAGAATACAAGAAGAGACTGGCAGGGAACAGAAAAGCTGATTGCAGAAGCTTCCATAGTCAAGTCAACTTTATTTATCGTTCATCCCGTGCTCGCACAGTGCGACAAAGTAGTATTTCTCCAGGACCACGGAGCAAGTTGGGAAAGCAGTTAACACCTTAAAATACTATGGTTCTAAGATGTATGCACTGAAGGACCACTGTGCACTATCCACATCGGAACTGAGAATTCAGGAGCCTGATGGTTTGGGGGGGTGGGGATGGGATAAAGCGGTTTTCCACTCTGAATTTGAGGGCCTGAGTGCTACGGAACTTTCTACTTAATGGCAAAAGAGTTTACATGCGGGATGTGTCGAGTCTTTCTCAATTTATTGCTTTCCGTCTGCTTTGAGTATAGTAGATGTCCTTCATGCTAGGAAGAGGTTTCCCAATGGTCTTTTCCGCTTACTTCACTGTTCTCTGCAGGTATATTAAGGGAAAGAGATTAGTTAAAGCAAATGTAGGTCCCTTGCAGTCAGAATCGGGAATTCATAAGGGGACCAATTCAGTAGATGCTTTGGTTCAATCTTCACTCTGGAAGATGCACCTGGAGAAAGCCCACGCAGACCCAAGGAGAATGTACAAACTCCTTGCAGATAGCGCCAAATTCAAACTTGGGTCTGTAATAGTGTTGTGCTAACTGTGGCACCCCAGTTCCTGCATTTTGGATCAGTTCCTTTAGGCTGGAAGGTTGCTCATATGACACCACTTTTTAAGAGGGTGTGAAAAACTGGGGAATTAGAGATCAGTTGCCCTGACATCAATGGTGGGGAAAATACTGGAGTCAGTTGTTAAAGATGTCATTGCTGGAGAGGAGAGAGGATTTGTTCAAGTCAGCATAGATTTACAAAAGGAAAATCATGCTTGACAAACCCTCCAGAATGTTTTGGAGATGTTACTGGTAGAGTGAACCAGTTGACGTAGTGTATTTGGAGTTTCAAAAGCTTTTAGTAAAAATCCTGCCCAGGAGTCCAAAGCTAGAGAATAAGGCAATGTACTGGCATGGCTAGAAAACTGGTCATCTGACAGGAAGCAGAGGGTGGTAATAAATGGGTAGTTTTCAGATTGACAGGCATTTAGTGCTGGGACATTATTTACTATATTCGTGATCGAGATGAAAGGATTATATGTAATCTTCGTAGATGACGCTAAGCTGGGTGGCAGCATGAGCTGTGAGGAAGATTCTGAGGGTCTCTAGTGTCATTTATAGACAGATGAGGTGAACTGGCAATGGTATGGCAGATGCAGTATAATGTAAACCTATGTGAGATTATACTCTTTGGTGGCAATAACAGGAAGGGAGAAGTAAAATATGAAAATCTGCAAAGTACATGGTTGAAATAAAAACACAAACTCAGCAGGTCAGATTATTATCTGAATGGTGAGGGGTGGGGGGGGGGAGTGGAGGTGTAACGAGACCACGGTGCGTCAGTCACTTTGGTCAGACTACAGGTGTAGGAGGTGAAGAGAGTAAACGGTATGTTGGGGTGAAACACAATGCTGGAGAAACTCAGCAGGTCAAACAAAGATAAGAATACATAACCAACGTTTCAGGCTTGAGCCCTTCATCAAAGTATGAGTAAAATGTGGACAGGTGCCCGAACAAAATGGTGGTGGGTAGCGAGGAGCTCAGTTCCACAGGCAGGTGGATAAGGGAGGGAGGGCACACCAACACACAGCCTACTGACTATGATGCCATTTTATCTGCACGTTCATTTCTCTGCTTGTACACACGCCTGTTTAAATCAATTGCATCTGCTGCCACCTTCTCCCCTACAGCGAGCACCTACCACTGAGTAAAAGAAAAACACCTGGAAAATTGCCTTAAAGTATTCCACTCCTATGCCTTCTGGTACTTGGCATTTCCACCCTGGAAAAGCGACCCTATCTCCCTTGTCTCATAATTCGATGTACTTCTCTCGGGGGTTTCCTTCAGCCACTGACACTCCAGAGAAAGCAGTCTAATTCTGTTCACCTCTCCTCCTAGCTAATTCTCTGCAATTTCAGCATCAGGCCTGGTGATGTGATGAACATAACAGTGCACAACACTTCAAATGTGGCTGACCAAAGTTTTATACAACTACAGCATGACTTCCCAACATTATATCCTGTGTCCCAACTGGCTGTTGGCCTTCTTTAGTACCCCATTCACTTGTGGTGCCACTTTTTGAGAGTTATAAACTTGTATTCCAAGATCCCTCTGTACATTGGTATTCCTAAGGTCCTTCCATTTATTTAAATTGTAAATTTTACCTCCCAAAAGGCAACAATTCACAATAAATGATGCATCATTCCCAGAAAATGGCTTCACTACAGGGTTGTAAGGAGAGCTTTTGGCATGTTGGCCTTCAAGTGTTGAGTGCAGAAGTGAGATGTTGTATAAGACATTGGTGAGGCCAAATTTGGAGAATTATGTACAGTTTTGGTCATTTAACTACAGGAAAGATAGCAATAAAATTTAAAGAGTGCAGAGAAAATTTACTAGAAAGTTGCCAGGACTTGAATGGAGTTACTGGGTAAGGTTAGGACTTTATTCCCTGGAGCGTAAAAGAATGAAGGGAGATTTGACAGAAGTTTGCAAAATTATAATGGATATCAAAAATGCAAATAGGCTTTTCCACTGAGGGTAGGTGAGATACAAACCAGAGGACATAGGTGAAAGGGGAGAAGTTTAAGGTGGGACATCAGGGGAGTTTCTTCACGGAGAGTGTAGTGGGTGTGTGGAGCAAGCTGCCATCAAAACAGATGCAGTTTTAACATTGAAGAAGTTTGGACAGATGGACTGGGTACAGGTTAGTAGGACTCAGGGGCGGGGGGATGAATAATAGTTCAGCACAGACTAGAAGGGCTGAAAAGCCTGTTTTCTATGCAGTAATGTTCTAATTCTCTGGATAAAACTCCATCTGCCATGTCTCTGTCCATATTTCCAACTGGTCCACATCTTGCACAAGTATGCTTACAATCCAAACTGGCAATTTCTGAGTCACCTTCAATATTTGGTCACAAGCAACAGAGGGCCCAGGACTGATTCTTGGAGAACACCGCTGGTCACATGCCTCCAGTCAGAAAACACCACCACTACCCTCTGTATTCTGTAGTCAATCCAATTTTGAAACTCATCTCCCAGATCATCATGAATCATGATCTCAGATGAGTCCACCATGAGGAAACTTGTCAAGTGTTTAATTGAAGACTATGTACTATCCTTTCATCAACCATCTATGTTGCCTCCTCTAAAAACCCCATTCTAGACGTTAGCTACCCCCAACCCCCCCCCCCACAGTTGACCATTCCTAAGCTTTTCCAGATGTGAGTAGATCCTCTAAGCATCTTCCAAATAATTTCCCTGGCATGCTGGTCGTTTGCTCGCCACCGTTGCACATCCCAATGATGACCTTTGCTTCTTTACAGTCATTGACTAGATTGATGATTGAGCTTCGTTTTTGTAAACATTTCATGACTTGGTGACCGTTGCCAGTTCTCCTCATCTGTCTATAAATGACACTAGAGACCCTCAGAATCTTCCTCACAGCTCATGCTGCCACCCAGCTTAGCGTCATCTACAAACATTACATACAATCCCTTCATCTTGATCACGAATATAGTACTTTGAATCACTGACTTGCCACAAGTGTGATGTTGAAATGTGGTTTAAGAACACACATGAATGCTGGAGGAACTCAGCCAATCTCTTAGGAGGTAAAGACATATTCAGATTTATTGTCAGTACATGCATCCCTGAAATTCTTATTCCTGTGGGCAAACAGAATTACCACTTATTAAAGTAAACAAACTGACTAATACAGAGAGGGAAAAAAAACAATGAAATGCAAGATTCCTTAAGTGAATCCCTGATTGAGTTTGTCGTTGATGAGTCTGATGGTGGAGGGGTAGCAGCTGTTCCTGAATCTGGTGGTCTGAGTTTTGTGGCACCTCTATTGACACCTGTTTGAACAGGTGGGTACCATGCCCTGTTGGAGTAAGATGATGAAGATATCCATGAATACATCGGCAAGTTGGGCATCACAAATTTTTAATACTCGGCCAGGTACTCCATCCGGACTGAATGCTTTCCTCAGATTCACTCTCCTGAAGGCAGCCCATATGTCATCCTCAGATACGGATAGCGGAGGACGTGGGGGTGCGCAGTGGTAAACACCGAACTTTACAACTTGTTCGTGACAATAGATTCTTATTCTGATCAAATCGCGTGTAGAAGGCACTGATATAGTCTGGGGGTGATGTTTCGGGCCTGAGCCCTTCCTTGAGGAAGGGTTCAGGCCCAAAATGACTAATAAATCTTTACTTCCTGTGGACACTGAGGCTGGCTGAGTTCCTCCAACTTTTATGTGTGTTTTTACTACAATCAGTGTGTACAGACTTCTGTATTTCAATGAAATCTGGTCGTTTCACTTTCTCAAATGTGTTCCAAAACAGGTGATCATTGATGACTATTTGCCAGTGGATCACAACGGTGAGATGCTGTGTTCCTATTCCAATAACAAGAATGAACTTTGGGTCTCTTTGATAGAGAAGGCCTACATGAAGGTTATGGGAGGCTATGATTTTCCAGGTTCCAACTCTGTAAGTATCTTAACTTCATTTTCCCACACCTCAGTTCTCCCGAGAAGAAACAACGTTGCTTATTCTTGTATACTAAAAGATAACATAACGGCAAAATAAAACTTTGTACCTATAATAAAAGTCCAAAAATCCAGACCACCCAAGACTTTTCGAAAACTCTCAACTTTTTTCAATTTAGTGGCTTTTGTGTGCACATGTACATGCACAAGCATCACAGATGCATAGAAGTTGTGGAAATGAACAAGTAGATTTTTGTATTTTATATGAAAAAATGTTTCATTAATAACCTAGCAAAATTTACTTGTTCATCTCTTCTTCATTCTCTTTAAATTTGTATTTTAAAAATGACTGCCCAAGAATCCAGAAAATCAGGACCCTGAGCAGTCCGGATTTTCGGATTTGTACTGTATGACCTCAGTCAGCTGCTTTTTGCCACTGTACCTTCATTTATGTTAGTGATTCCCAAACTGGGTGCTGCTGCCCCTCTGGGGGTGGTGGAAAGATCCAAGGGGGCGGTGAAGAGAAAAGGGGCGGTGAGGAAAAAGAGGGTGGTGAATGTTTGTTGACATGCTTTGGACAGGACACACACCACATGTCTGCAAGGGTCAAGGCTCCAGGTTGGTAAGAATTTCAAATGATCTTCAAGTTTTAATGTACATTTAAATTATGTATAAATACACTGCCACCTCCCCCCCCATTTTTGGCCTCAACCACCTGCCCATCGACTTTCCACCGACTGATCCTCTGAACGCTCGCCCATCGTGCACCCGACAGCTGGTCCTTGCCCTGGCCACCTGCCCATCGAGCTCCCAAAACAGCTCGATTGTGGCTCCTCACTCCAGCCGCCCATCCAACGGCTGATCCTCCCCCCAGCTACCTGCCCACCCATTGAGCTCCCGATGGCCCAAAGACAATGTAGTTACAGTTGAGATGTAAATTTACCCTTTCATATTGCTAAATTGGTTTATGAAAAGCTTGTATATAGTGTTAGATTAGTTGTTAAATGCCCCTAATGTTTCTACTTCCACCACCATCTCAGCCAAGGCATTCCAGGCACCCACAACTCTCTGTGTATATAAAAAAACCTTACCCCTGATGTCTCCCTTAAACTTCCCTCCCTTAACTTTGTGCATATGTTCTCTGGTGTTTGCTGATCCTGCCCTGGCAAACAGGTGCTGGCTGTCCACCCTATTCCAAGCCTTTCATAATCTTGTAGACTCTATCAAGTCTCCTCTCATCCTTCGTCGCTCCAAAGAGAAAAGTCCCAGCTCTGCTAACCTTGCCTCATAAGACTTGTTTCCCAATCCAAGCAACATCCTGGTAAATCCCCGCTGGACCCTCTCATTAGTTTGGCCAGAACTGAACACAATATTCCAAGTGTGGTCTCAGCAGAGATTTGTAGAGTTGCAACTGACCTCTCTACTCCTGAACTCATTCCACCTATTAGTGTCCCCCACGAAATATTCATCCAGAAAGTCGCGAGGCATGGAAATATGATTTTACATGTGTGGTTGAAGTTCCCGGATTTCCACCCAGTGATACTTGGATTGATATCTCACTTTGAAAAATCGCCTGTAAATGGTGGTCATTGTGATTTCTTTCCAAAAACATGATGAAATGTTGGAGTGAAACACAGAAGTCTGTGATTGTAGTCAGAACACAGAACTGGTAGAGAAACTCACCTGCATTTTGCTTCTACCTTGGAAGAAGGGCTCAGGCCTGAAATGTCGGTAATATATCTTTACCTCTTCTGGATGCTGCGAGACCAGCTGAGTTCCTCCAGCATTTCTGCTTCTCAACTACGAAATTTTGGATCCCCTTTCTGCTTTTAGTTGAAAAGAAATACTGACATTTCAAACAAATGTTAATTTAATCAAATCTTCAGAAAGAAAATAATTCAAGTGATTCGATTAAAAAGTGCAGTTGTGCTTAGATTGCATAACCTAATCAATGCATCAGAACCAGTTTTTAAATTTAATTTTTAAAGATTTAGACATACGGCCCACGAGTCGCTGCTGCTCAATTTACACCCGATTAACCTACACCCCATCCCCCCATAACAGTGGGAGGAAACCGGAGCACCTGGGGAAAACCACACAGACATGGGGAGAACGTGCCAATTCCTTACAGGATCTTGCTGTTAATCATGTGACCTAGTATTTAAAAATTAAATGTTTCACTTTACACTGTAGAACATTGATCTTCATGCCTTGACTGGTTGGATACCAGAGCGAATAGCCATGCACTCAGACAATCAGAAGTTTGATTATGAGGGCACCTTCAAAATGCTTTATCAAAGGTAAGCAGAAACCGCTTCAGAGGCATTAGTTAACATATTTAAATGGCTTCACTCAGCAGTTTAAGAACACTGCTTTTATTCAATGTCCAAATCTAACAGGTTTCACAAGGGTGATGTTTTAATTACCATAGCAACTGGAATAATGAGTGAGGAGGAAGGAGAACGTTGGGGGCTAGTACCCACACATGCATACGCTGTCCTTGACATCCGGGAATACAAGGTAACAAAATATTTTCAGGGGCGTCAGATAGAAGGGTCAGCCCATCCGTGCACAGATGCATCCCTATAATGGAAGCACTGAGAGTCTCTCGGGATCACCTGTCTATTTAATAACTTGATTTTAATGGGACTGTGTAAAACTTACCGTTGGCACATATTGGGGTTCCAGGGATAATTCACAAGGGTACCAGATGGTTACGTTGAGGGAGTTTGAGCTACACCTCCCAGAAAATGCTGAAAAATAACCATGTGCTTTCCAAATGGATTGTCCCAAGTGAAAATGCCAGAAAGGATCTTGAACTTGCATTGAATATTGCAGGGTGATGTTTTGTAATATTCGAAATTCCTTAGTAGTCATGTAATAATACAGAAAGTATAATATTACGTAATTTCCTTCTGCCTGCCGTAAGGCAGACAAAGAGTTGCCATTAGTATTGCCCAGTGCCTTTTAGAGAGGCCAAAGAGACTCCCTTCAGAGTCACTGAGTGTCTGTGGATTTGCCTCCGCAGGCTCTGTTTATCCTTCTGCTTATGAGACCCTTGTTCGATCCATCGACAAACTAAGCTTCAGTTCCAAAGCTCTGACACGGTTAAGAAACTTACAGTGAAGGTCCACTGCTCCCCCCGGTGTCTGAATACCCTCGTGGCCATTGACGAACATAGATTGTTTTTAAAATTTAGACCTGCAGCATAGTAACAGGCCCTTTTGGCCCACAAGTCCATGCCGCCCAATTATACCCATTGACCGACAACCCCTGGTGCTCTTTTCGAAAGGTGAGAGGAAACCAGAGCCCCCGGGGAAAACCCATACAGGCACAGGGAGAACATACAAACTCCTTGCAGACAGAGCGGAATTTGAACCCCGGTCCCAATCACTGGCGCTGTAATGGCATTGCGCTAACTGCTACGCCAAACCGTGCTCCTCATAGACACCCCCAATTCGGGAATGCACCCCGAGGTTGCAGGATATTAATTAGAAACACTGTGGGCTCCTTTAACAGGATATTTACATCTTGTAGGGTCTCAAGTTCCTTCAGCTTAAAAATCCTTGGAGCCATTTGCGATGGAAAGGTCGGTATGGTGACAAAGATGAGAAGAGCTGGACACCAGCCCTTCAGAAGTACTTGAATTTTGATCCCAAAACAGCGCAGAAAATTGATAATGGTAAGTTCTGAAGGTGACGAGTACACTTCCTTGTTTACCCTTCCACTTATAAGGCAGCGGCTGTCTTGCAGCATTGTTCCTTGGTGGTGTTCATGTCTAAATGTAAATTTGGCCTTGCAATATCTGAAAGGTATATGCTTCCAAAGATGAAGAGCAAAGAGGAAAATTGAGAATGGTGGGGGGTGGGGGTGTGATTGGAGATGCAGGTCTTAAGCAAAGCCAATTTGTTAAAAATTAACTTCCAGTCGATGGGAAATCAAAGTACCATTAGTCATGGGTGTCCAATTCTTATTCCTTCTCTGTGTTTCCAGACCATCTTTGCACTTTGAGGAGACATTCTGGCCTGTGCACCGTAAAATTCCTGGTATTCAGTACCTAAGGGGTAGATGCCAGATAAGTGAATTTTCCAGTTGCCTGAGACTGACTCGCAATGCCTAACTAATACACCTGGATTAAGAATAAGCAGCTTAAAAGACAAAAATACTATACTGTACTTACACTGAACAAACTTCACTTGCATAAATTGTTACGAGTCCAGTGGACCCCAAAACCCAGCAGCAATAGAAATTCACCAAGACAAGTGGTTACTTTAATAAAAGTTGCTTTTAATTTTCTTTCAACATAAAAACAGGATCAAACTTTAACTTATTACTATTAACGTAACTTAAACCCCTTCTAATTCTAAGTGCACATGTTTATAATGTGTACTTTTACAGTTTTAAACTTGCATATTTTTTACCTTATTTATTTATTTTCCCTCAAAAAAAAAATTCCCAGTTGCTTGAATTCCAGATGCCAGATGTTTTACCATATATGGAAGTGAAGCATTGCAGGTTTCCAACAATGCAGTTCAGGTTGATACTGATCAATGAGTAAATTTAAAACCTGTCTGGTGGGCATTGAACATGGTCAATTGCTGAACATTCTTGGTTTCTTTTTGTGAACTTTTCCCTTCAGGAATATTCTGGATTAACTGGGAGGACCTTTGTCAGCACTATGATGTGATTTATTTGAGCTGGAATCCTGGGCTATTCAAAGAGACAACTTACATTCACAGGTTAGTTGCCAGTGCTTGATTTCCATCGTTGCTGGGAACTGTGTGCGTTTCAGAGTAGGTGGAGCATTTGCAGAAGAAGACGGGTCAACATGCAAAGTGGAGCAGCACAGTTCGGCCTTCAAACCTGTTCCGCCACTTCGTAAGATCGCAGCTGATCCGACGATAACATTGACTCCACATTTCCATCATCTTATCAATAATCTCTCCATCTCTGCCAAAATCCTTGTGGACTCCGTCTCTGAAGAGTTAAAAAAAACATGAACCAGCTGAAAAAAAATCTTTGCTTCTTTTCACTGGTCGACATGATTCAAATTTAGGACTATTTTTATTAACTTCTACTTTTAGTCATAGGTTGCTGTTTTTTTAAATGTTTTAAAAATTTAGACATGCAGCACAGACACAGGGAAAACGTACAAACCCCTTACAGACAGTGCGGGATTTGAACCCTGGTCCTGATCACTGGCGCTGTAACAGTGTTGCGTTAACCACACCCCTCTCTTACCGCCCTGCTTCCATTTGCTTTGCTTTCTTCCAGGACTAGGGTGCTCTCATTTTGAACCCAGCTTCCACCCTCAATAAACTGAACCAGCAATCCACTTTCCCTACCAGACCACACCCCTTCCCTGCTTCAAAACCCCTAACTTGGATCCCCATTCTGCTTTCACCCATTCGTCTCCCATTCCCAGACCATAGCCCCACCCTGGCTGCGGCCCCTCCCTACCTCGTTCTGCTGAATCTCCCATTGCCCGGCAAGGCCACAGCCCACCCTCAGGCCACCAAGCCAACACCTCCACTCGAGAGAGATTGAGTCATCTGGGGCTGTACTCGCTGGAATTTTAAAAATGAAGGGGGAGCTTAGAGAAACATTAAATTATGAAAGCCAGATAAGATGGAGGTAGATAAATTGTTTCCATTGTTGGGGGAGACTAGAACTAGGGTGCATAGCCTCAAGATTCAGGGTAGTAGATTTAGTGCGAAGATAAGGAGGAACTGCTTTTCCCAGAGGCTGGTGAATCTGTGGAATTTGCTGCCCATTTTAATGTTCTTGGGTTCATAACAAAGAAACGTGGGCAGAGTTGCATGCAGATGTATTAATGTTGCATTGTAAATAGGCTTATATATGTGAACTTCTCTCTTCCAGTACCTGGGATGCAAAGCAAGGCCCAGTGAAGGATGTGTACAGCCTAGCTAACAATCCACAGTACAAGCTGGAAGTCCAGTGTCCACAAGGTGGAGCTGTTGTTTGGGTTCTGTTGACCAGGCACATTATTGACAAGGTCAGCTGTGGATAAAGATATCAAACCATTGGGCTAGTAGCCCTCGGGTAGGGTTTTTGTTGCCACCTTAATTCCTCCTCTCCTCTCCTCCATACATTTTTTCCGGAATCAGTCTGACCATGAAAGCAGTACAGTAAAAGTCCTAAAATCCAGGCTGCTCAGGGATGGGGCTGCTCCAGATTCGGGTTTTCCATATTCTCGGACAGTACTTTTAAAATCCAATTTTAAGAAGGTATAAATCAAGATGAGCAGGTAAATTTTGATAGTTTATTCATTAGCAAATACACCATGCTTCGTTAAAGATAAATAAAGTCAACACTTGACAAAAATGTAAAATGAATTTATTTCACTACAAAAAAAATGCATGTAATGCTTGAAATTATATTTAAAAATGAACATTGTGAAAGAAAAATACAGTAAACAAATGAATTTATTTGTGATAAGATTACATAGAACCATAGAACATTACGGCACAGAAACAGGCCCCTTTGGTCATTCTAGACTGTGCCAAACCATTTTTTTTGTCTAGTCCCACTGACCTGCACTGAGTCCATAGCCCTCCATACCTCTCTCATCTATATACCTGTCTAAATTCTTCACAAATTTTAAAATTGAGGCTGCATTCACCACTTCAGTTGGCACTCTCTGTGTGAAGAAGTTCCTCCTCATGTTCCCCCTAAACTTTTCCCCTTTCACTCTTAACCCATCTTCTGGTTTGTATCTCACCTACCCTCAATGGAAAAAGCCAATCTACATTTACTCTTGTCTATCCCCCTCATAATTTTAAATACCTCAATCAAATCTCTCCTCATTCTTCTACGCTCCAGGGAATAAAGTCCTAACCGGTTTCACCTTTCCCTGTAACTCAGTTCCTGAATCTGAGCCACATCCTAGTAATTTTTCTCTACACTCTTTATTATATCTTATGATACCTTTCCTGTAGTTAGGTAGCAAAACTGCACACAATACTCCAAATTTGGCCTTACCCTGTCAACTTTACCATAACAACCCTACTCCTGTACTCAATACTTTGCTTTATGAAGGTCAATATATCAAAATCTCTCTTTTCAACCCTATCCACCTGTGACACCACATTCAGGGAATTATGTATCTATATTCCCAGATCCCTCTGTTCTACCAGACTCCTCATTACCCTACCATTCCCTGTGTATGTTCCACCTTGGTTTATCCTTCCAAAATGCTACATCTCACACTTGTCTGCATTAAATTCCATCTGCCATTTTTAAGCCCATTTTTCCAACTGGTCCAGATCCCTCTGTAAGCTTTGAAAACCTTACTCACTGTCCAGAACACCTCCAATCTTAGTGTCATCTGCAAACGCTGATCCAATTTACCACATTATCATCCAGATCATTGATATAGATGATAAACAACAATGGTCCCAGCACCAATCCCTGAGACACCATTAGACACAGGCTTCCATTTTGAGAAGCAATCATCCACCACTACTCTCTGGCTTCTCCTGTCTAGCCATTGTCGGATCCAGTTCAGTACATGACCATGAATACCTTATGTCTCAACATTCCTGACCAATCTCCCATGTGAGACCTTGTTAAAGCCTTTCTAAAATCCATGCAAACAACATCCACAGCCTGTCCTTCATCAACTTTCCCAGTAATCACCCCAAAAAAACCATAAGATTGATTAAACATGACCTACCACACACAAAGCCATGTTGACTATCCCTACTCAAGTCCTGGCTATTCAAATAACTGTATATCTGATCTCTTAGAACACCTTCCAATAATTTACCTACTACAATTTACCTACCTGAATAAAGCCTGGTCAGTTGGTGCCGCTGTGCACGCAAAATCCCACTAAATTTAAAATGTTTGAGAGTCCGGATTTCTGGCATCTGGATTTTTGAACATTTACTGTACAGTATTATTGGTTCCCATCTGCATTTGATCTATTTCTTTGCAGCCATGTTAAAATACCTTTGCTTTAGGTGTGTACAGTGTGTAAGGTGTTCAGTGTTTTGTGGGTTTCTGAGCTGCCAAGGTATTTTCTTGCCCATTCAATTTCCATGGTGTTGTAACTTTGTAGGCTGAACAGATTAGAAAAAGAATGGATTAATTGGTGAAACTGGCCATTGGATATGATGCATCTGTATTGATTTATGAACTCAATGTGTCTGATGCAGTACTGATTTAGTGATGGTGAAACATTCTTTCATTGATCTAATGCATTCTGATTCATGTTCAGCCAGTTAATGAGGTGTGATCATTTTCTCAGTTCATCAGCGTAACTATCTTTAATGAGGTTTTCCTATGTTCAGGATTGAAGGCCGTGACACTGCCTTATTGGCTGGAATAATAGATAATGCGAATTCAAGATGGGATTTTGGTAATTCATTTTAAAAAGGGTCTCTTCAGCAGCCTGTGTAATTGACACTCCACTGCACCATGGCATACACACAGTCAGAAACTGTACCCGTGAGATACTGCATTCAACAGAGCTATTGGCTGAGGGTCTGTTTGGAAGCAGTGGGACAAAATCAGGCCAAATCCACCTTTGCCACTCTTGCATATCTGACAAGTGGCTTGAAAGTAAGAAATTCAGTTGCAGCCAATTTCGGAAGGGTATTAAAGGCCATAGAGAGAGTGCACAAAAATTATACAACTGAAACCCAAGACATGAAACTCTTGGGCTGCAAAAGTGAATCTTAGTAATTGGGGCACAGTTCAATTGAATAGAAAAACAATTGCAGAGAGATCTTATTGAACTATTCAAAATTGGGAGAGATTTTGGTTAAGATTAATTTGGCAGGGGCAGACCTTTTGCCTGTCACAGCTCAGTAACTTGAGTGGCTTTAAAGTCACCAGACGAAGGGGGCATTTATTTTAACTACAGGTATGCGCTGCTTAACGTCCACTACATGTTCTGTGAAATTGGGCATTATGCAATATGGATTCCATATTACTGTATATACTTAGCAAAGCTATATGGGATACTGAGCTTGCGCTAAATTAAACTGTTTAATTTTTTTTCCACTTTTTAAACTTTCATTTATCACACACAATTTAAAAAGAGGTTCAGGACCATGCACATCACTGTTCTCTACGTCCTCATAGTGTTCCACTGGAAGAGTTTCAGGTCAAATAACCTCCATTCTCCTGAAATCACCAATCATCTCCTTCGTCTTACCGACGTTTACAGAGTGGTTGTTTTTGTCCCTCATTTGTGTCGTTGTTATTTAATACCCAGTCCACAGCTGTCGGGAAATTTGAAGATGGAGTTGGAATGATATTTAGTTGTGCAGTCGTGTGTGTAGAGGAAGTGTAACAGGGGAGTGAGTACACATCCTTGAGCACCAGTGTTCACTGTGACCGAGGAAAAATTGTTACTCGTTTTCACTGATTGCATTCTGTTAGACAGGAAGTCGAGGATCCAATTGCAGAGGAGGATGCTGAGGCCTGGATCCTAAAGTTTGCGAATGAGTTTGCTAGGGATGTTGAAGGCAGGGCTGTAGTTCTTGTTCTTGGCATCGAAGGTGAGAGGAGAGTGTGTTATGGATTTGTTGGGCTGACAGGCAAATTGCATTGGGTCTAAGCTGGCCTGGAGGCTGGAGATGATGTGAGCCATGACCAGGCTTGTTTGACTCTGTGAGATTGACCGTAACTCTGTGTCGTGCTTTGTCCTAAATGTTGAATTTTCACTCTTATTACAGGATGATTTTGCCCACAATCGAGAATTTATTACTTTGGTAGTTTACCAGAGTGGAGGGAAAAAAGTTTACTACCCGAGTAAGTATACTGCCTGGAAATTCACGTGGAACTGAGAAGAAATTGGAAATTGAGTTTTTGTGTATTCAAGCAGAACTAGAAGTAAAACTAACAAACAAAAATGTTGTTTTGAAGCATAGGGAAAGAGACTCAAAGTTCCAGATCACAATGGCTGAGTAAGGGTAAGATGGACCTTTTTATCTGCCGTATGTGGAGGCTGATAGGCCAGAAGGTGAGTCGAGGGCTCTGTCCTGCGCCTGGCCAAGAGCAGAAGCGGGGGAAATAGGAAGTGCAGTTGAGAGCCTTGTTAGCTGTGACAAGAGAAGGAAGTATCGAAGTGGAAGATCTCCCCGAAATAGAAGGGAACAAGGAAGTCTGCCAGATGCTGTGGTTGTGGTGAAGAAACTCAGGTGGCCCCACAGGAGGCAAAGATGTCTAGCCAGTGTTTTGGGCCTGAGCCTTTGTCTAGATACCAGTAGACTGCGGAACCTTGATGAAGGACTCAGGCACGAAACATTGGTCTGGTTTAACCTGAACTAAAGGACAAAAATTAGATAGCTGAGATACAAACCAGAGGACTGTGGGTTGAGAGTGAAAGGGAAAAGGTTTAGGGAGAGCGTGAGGGGGATCTTCTTCACCCATAGAGTGGTGGGAGTGTGGAATGAGCTGCTAGCTGAAGTGGTGAATGTAGGCTCCATTTTAACATTAAAGAATAATTTGGGTGAGAACATGAATGGGAGGGGTCTGGAGGGCGATAGACTGGGTGCAGGCTAGTGGAGCGAGACAGAAAGAAATGGTTCAGAGCAAACTAGAAGGCCCTAAAGGGCCTGTTTCTGTGTTGTAGTGTCCTTTATAAAACCCACAAGAAACTTGAGATTAGAAAGAAATTTGATTCGCAGTGTCATGTATTTACAGAATTGATATTTTTAGTAAACCAGTTTAATGACAGATTATCCATATTTTACAAAAGCAACCTTTGAGCTGGTTGGAAGTAGGAATGTTGTTCTGGTTTACGATTGTACACAAACAGACATAACATAATACAAGTGGTACATATTTGCAGTACTTGTGCATACTAAAATTAATATTGTGAATAAATAATAGAGGCACAGAGAGTTGGAGCCAATCACAGTTTTGCATCCAATGCAGCAACCATTTTCTCACAGTGAGGAAACCAAAGAACATTGAGATGAGGCAACAGACAGGAGGTGCTGAAGGAACTCAGCGGGTGAGGCAGCTCCCACAGAAAGCAATAGTCAGTCAATGTTCCAGCCCAGAAACCCCTCATCAGGAATCAACGGCGAGTTGTTCTGCATTTCAATCTGCACTTCATTACACGTTTACCAGGACAAGAAATGCCCCAAAATGTGGTGCCATGTAGAGGAGATATCAGGAAAAATGATGTGCACGTTTTTAACGAACATACTGAAGGAGAAAAGATGTATTTAAGAGGGGAACTTCCAGAGGCGAGCTTCTACTTGGCTGAAGGCATGGCTATCCCAGGCGTGGGAAAGAAATTGGAGGATGATCAAGGCACATAGAAAACTCATCGAGCTTCAAGCTAGAAAAGATTAGTTAGTCAGAACATGCTAGGTTAGAGTTAGCTTTGAATGATCTGGGTTAATAAAGGAAGTTTATCCAAGAGGGTGGAGTGGGAGGTTCAGCTGGGGAAGAGGATGGATTCTGTAGTCTTTACCTCAACCGTTGTCCCCTGACAGTTGTCAGATCTTTGTGGTATCATTTATTGCCATCTCCTGAGTATGCTGTGAACCAGAAGTGCTCGCAGCTGGTCAGTTCAGAATCAAAACTTGTCAAATTCAGAATTCTTTTAATGCTATATAGGCATTTTCAGGTGGGCAAAATACACCGATGTAAAGCCGCATATTCTATCTCTATGCGGCTGTCGGGAGGCCACATGAAAGTGGAGAACCTGGCCAGGAGGAGCTCTTACCTAACCCTCCTCCTGTAGGTATAATCTCCGCTCTGAGAATTCCCCCGTTGCACCTGAAAGCAGCAGTAGGACTATAGCCACAGTTCACAGGAGCCGGCATTCGCTCGGACGCGGCTCTCCTTCAGCTGGCACGTTCAGGTGACAGAAAGGTGTCTTCTCTGCAGCCACCTAAACGTCCCAGCTGCACTCCCCCAGCCACGTCTGCCGGCGCATTATCTGCGCTCAAGCACCTGAAAGTGGCTTATCCCAATTGAACATTGACAAGCCACTTTGCTTTTGGATGTGATGAAGTTCACTGGTGGTGAGGAAAGTACATTGTCAGCCCAGTGTTGTACACCCACTCAGCGTTCTGTCATTGATATTTGAAAAAGTTGTCTTTAAGGTAACTGCTGAAAGGTGTGGAAATGATTAGAAAATCTATTTGGGCGGAGCGACACAACCATTGCACATTTGACTCAGAAATGCTGAAGTGTGATCATCTTAGCGGGCCAGTTAGCGGGATGCTGTTACAAAGACTGTCTGTCAGGAGTTTGCATGCTTTCCCCGTGTCTGCCTGGATTTCCTCTGGGTGCCCTGGTTTCCTCCCACCCTTCAAAACATACAGGGGCTGGAGGTCATTTGGGTGTAATTGGGTGGCATGGGCACATGGGCCGCAAGATCCTTTTACTGAGCTATATGTTCAAATTTTAAATGAAAAAAAATTAAAATATACACGTTCTTCTCATTGTAATAAATCTTCATCACCTCTATTTGCTGAATATTTTAGCTAAACATTGAGGTTAGTTAAATGTCCAGACTCTCAATTGATGTTCTCTCTCTGTTTTTCGGATGCCCGTTTGCCTCTTAGATTGCACATTGATTGAAGATTAAATGCAGTGAGGTAGCAGACGGTTTGATTCTTGGCTAGAGGTGTGTAGCACCTCTAAGCTAGTCTGATCAAGTTATTCTTAAATCTCATGCAGATGATCCTCCACCGTTAATCGATGGGATTCGTATCAACAGCCCTCATTACCTGACCAAGATCAAGCTGACCAAGCCGGGAACAAGCACATTTACATTAGTGGTGTCTCAGTACGAGAAGCAGAACACCATCCATTACACACTCAGGGTAAATACGTTGTTGGCTCCTAACTGTTTGCTCTCGACTGAAAGATAAAAATATAACTTGAGAAATATGAGACACACACTTGATATGGCCAAGATTCAATAAAAACAGTGTCAAATTACACAAAATTGCTTTTGTCTGCTGCAAGGCAGACAGATTCTTGCCTGAAGCACCTCTTACAGTCAGAGAAAGAGAAGCAAAAGGGAGGTGTCCCCCCACCCGAGTTACCAAGTGTCTGTAGAATCACTTTCAGAGCCTCCACAGTCCAAAACATCAGCAATCTGAGCTCCAGATCCAATACGATTAGGACCCCTTCAGCACCCTCGGCACCCCTCTCACATCCCAGTTCCGATACCTGGTATCCCTTCAGCCAGTGTCCAACAGTCCACAGCCTGGTGTGAATCCCTCGATCAAAGCCTCCCGCAGCTCACTGCCTGCGTGAAGTTCCTCGCGTTGAATCACCAGAGGTCTGCCGCCTGTGTGGATCCTTCAGCCACAAAACCCCTCACTGGTCTGTCGCTATGGTCACCATCCCGTGGGTCATCTCCCTCTTAAATGGAGGGGGGGGGTGTGGTCACCCCATTTTCTTGTGCCCTGCACCAGTCCTCCGATTCCCTGGAGTCCCTCGTGGCCACTAGATCATAGGCGCCGCCATCTTGGGCGCAGACCCTGTGGTCGCGAGATTTCAAATAAAACTACCATAGGCTTCTTTCAAGGGCCGTTCAAAGCCTGTGCGGAGCTGACAACAGTCGGCCTGGGTGATTGGGGCCTGCGGGAGTGCTGCATCTCTGCTCCCTGCTCTCTGTGGGTCAGCCATCGATTCATTGAAGCTGGATCCTGCATTTAGCACAGGTCTAAAATGAAAAGACACCTTTGCCACTGCAGGACTCCCTCAGGTGTTGTCAGTACAGCTTTCATACTGTGGCCTATAAAATAGGCACGGTATCATGAAACCATAATTGCAATACACGTCATGTAGTTGTGATTTGGAAGAGCAGTCACTGGACACACAACTAATCAGTTTTATGTAAAAGTACTTTTAAGAATGAATACTTGAAGTGGCTTCTTATAAAAGGAGTTTGAGTAGTTCAATGCCAAACACTAAAGGAATCAGAATTAGGATTTATTGTCGTGAACAAGTCATAAAATTTGGTGA
Organism: Narcine bancroftii; assembly: GCF_036971445.1. NCBI lineage: Eukaryota > Metazoa > Chordata > Chondrichthyes > Torpediniformes > Narcinidae > Narcine > Narcine bancroftii. The sequence goes on along the minus strand of NC_091469.1, from coordinate 317,854,429 downwards.
TTTTGCAGCAGTATCATTGAGCAAACATTCATTTCATAACCATCTTACAACATTACTATCAAAAACTAAAATACTAATGACAATAACAGGGCACATAAAGGAAGACAGTGTCTACGGTTCATTAATCATTCAGGAATCTGAGGGCAGTGGGGAAGAAGCTGTCCTTGTGCCGCTGAGTGCTCATCTTTGGGCTCCTGTACCTTTCCCCCGATGGTAACAGAGTGAAGAGGACATGGCCTGGGTGGTAGGGTCTTTGAGGATAGAGACTGGTTTTTTAAGACACCACCTCATGTAGGTGTCCTCGACGGAGTGAAGTCTGGTGCCTGTGATGTCGCAGGGCGAGTTAACAACCCTCTGGAGTTTATTCTTGTCCGGAGAGTTGGCATCTCCATACCAGGCAGTGATGATGAGTCACTATTCAATGTAGACATGAATTAAAAAGTAGATGCTTTCATCAGGTAAAGACATCGATAAATAAGTTGACAATTTTTTTAAAATCTAGTGAGTAAAACTTAACAAAAAGCTGAACACTTATAAATCAGATTCCTTAACAACAAACTCAGTCAGGGACTCATTTAAGGACACTTATTTGTGCACTTTGTCCAATAGAGAGAGAATTTTTTTTTAAATAGTCAGTTTGTTTACATTTGTTATCTGTTTACAGTTCTTTATTTGTTCAGATGTGTACATTGAATACAGTTTTTTTTCACACTACCAACGTGGGGCACATTTTGGTCTTGGATTTCCAATATCTGCAAATATTGGGTGGTTGACCTATTTCTCTCAGGGTCTTTGTTATTAATCCATATTTGTGAGTGTGCCCAAGCCCCTCTCGACTAATGATTTTTCTCCGCTCTACTAATAAATAATTAGCAATGAACCTTCTGTCTATATTAAGTCCTGGAGAGTTAAAACACGAACTTCCTGATATGGCCGAGTGACTGAGAATGCAAAACTTGTATTAAATTGGGTTTTTTTTACGCACACAAAAAAAAATCTCAGGTTTGTATGTGATGTCATGTATGTACTCTGGCAATAAATCTGAAATCTAAATTGTGATTCATGTCTCAAGAGTACAATCTCACCGGGCTTTGATTTAATTTTATCTTTCACAATCATTCAACGTGCTGGGTCTCACATCAAAGATAAACGTATTGATTTGTAACAGGACTTTTATTCTTTCATGCAGGTATATTCCATGTGTAAGTTTACATTTTCCAAGATTCCATTCCCGTACACACATTATAAACGGGTGAGTGATTCTGATGTAAGTAATCCCAATAAAAACCTCATGGTATATCAACTTATAATGAATCTGCTATTCACTAAAGGAAATCTGCCTGTCATTCAATTAAAAGGTAGCTGACCCTTCAGTTCATAGAAGTTGCAAACTATTGTTGATTCGCCCTACCCAGAGGGAAATGTACTATTCCATGAGATGACATAGGCCCTTTCAAATTGCCTTGTTAAATGGGGTTAACCAAGCAATGTACTAGGTTGAAGACCCAAGTTCAGGGCTATTTGAAAGGGCTGAACAGGCAAGTCCTGTCAAAATCCACTTGGGTCCCAGACTGACCTTCAAGGTGGTCAGGGAACCCAGTGAAACTTACCCAGGTGTCCTCCACTTATTTGAAAGGGAAAATGGCTCACCTGGTTACTCTGGAACTTTAAACAGAAAGAGCACAGGGAATAGGGGATTCCCTGTGGCTACACGATGCGTCATCACAGGGGTGAGATTTCCCCCTTTAATCGCCAGGTTGGTGATTTAACAGGTAAGGTTAGGCTGCTATTTGAAAGGTGCAGGAGGCACCCACAACTCAGTGATCTCATCCTGGTCCCAATGGGCTACCCAGGTGCTGCAATTTGAAAGCGCCTACTGTGTTCAAAGTTAATGAATAACCACTAGTTAAATTAAATCAGACTTGGCCATTGAAAAGAAACAGCCCTCCAATTGCAGAGTAAAGAATCTGAGCTTTTATGTCAGTGCAACTTCTTCAAATGAGCTATCTGATTTATGCCATTTCTTTATAGAATTTTGTTTGCCTATATACAGAAAGAGAGCATCTATTTTGTTCTCTACAACTCTTTGTTAGAGCTCCTCTTTTGCAGTCCCCTATAAAATGCTGATTTTTTTTGACGGGGCTAAATACAATCCTCTATGGAGATTGGTAGATGCCAGATATTGATGTTCTGGTTACTTGAGACTTACTCTCACAATACCTAACTAATATACCTGCATTAAGAATAAATAGTATAAACGACAAAAATATTATACTGTACTTACACTGAACTAACTTCACTTGCATGACTTCATAAACCTTAAAGCATTTTACTTTCTTTTCAATTGCAATTTTTGAACACAATGGTTTTTAGACTGCAGGCATCAAGGAATTTTATCGCTACATGGGCAATCTAAAAAGGAATGTGCAGGGATTCTGAGCCAATTCCTGCCCCGCGATTTATCGTGCAGGACCCCGAAAACTGTTTGGAGGAGGCCTGCAGTGTAAATCGTACCGGAAAAATTAGCTGTCGGTCATCCATTCTACTGCACGTCCAACCCCCAGGACAGTTGCACTCAGGTACTCACAGTCTAAGAAGGTTCCCAGTGTGAACAGCCACACGGTCAGTCATTATGTTAATTTTTTTTCCCACTCTTTTCCTGACATTGCAGTCTAAAATCCGTCGCTGCATCTGCAGGTTCCTCCCCCTCCAAGGACCTGGCCAATAGACGATCAATAACATAATAGATAATTAACCCCCACTCCTTCCCCAAGTTTATAGATAAAGTCTCTGACCGTCTACCAGCTCTTCATCGTGGCGACACAATTGGTGTTTCACACCTTTATTCAAACAACTACTATGACCAGCGCACTCCACTAGCTGAATATTTGCTCCGGTCTTCACCAAAGGTGTATGTGTTACCTCAGAGAACATTTACTTTTGCAATTTTAACTTGCATATCTTTTACCTATTATTTTGGGGTTTTTTAATTTATTTTTGCCTGTTGCTTCAGGCTGCCAGTTGCTTGAATTCCAGATATGAGAGACTTTATTGTAGACATCTTTGTTACACAAGCTCCTTAATCCACAAATGAATAAATAAATGGAATATTAAGTGCAAGGGTTTTAAGGAAGGGAGAATCATTTTGACATTGAGAAATCTGAAGTGGCAAAAATAGGATGTGAAATTCACTTCTAACATAGTGGTTGAAAATGAGGTTATAGCAGTGTTCAAAACTAAGTGTTTGCAAAAAGATTGGACACCAGAAGTTAATGTAGTCAAGATTTTTTTGTGAAAAGAAAACTGGTGGTCACATCAGTTATAAGGAAAGGTTGAATAGGCTAGGAGTTTATACCGTGAAGCAGTGTAGAATTTGGGGCGATTCCCCACATAGCAGCGAGCAGGACACTATTACAGCGCCAGTGACTAGAGTTCGAATCCAGCTCTGTAAGGAGTTTGTACATTCTCTATGTGAATTGCATGGGTATCCACGCTCCAAAATGTATGGGGTGGTAGGTTAATTGGGTGTAATTAAGCAGCGCGGGTCTTGAGGCCAAAATCAGCTTCTACCTAAAGAAAAAATGAGGCGTATAGATACAAGCAGGCATTTTCCACTGATTTGGGAGAGACATGGGTGAAAGGTGAAATGTTTAAAGGAAAGATCAGGGGAAACTCCGAGGGTGTGAGAGTGTGGCACCAGCTATCAGTGGAAATGGTGGCTGCAGGTTTGCTTTTACCGTTTAAAAGATTAGATAGGTACATCGGTGGATGGGAGAGGTATGGAGGGCTATGGTCCAGTTGCAGGTGGATGGGACTAGGGAGGGGCTGAAGGGCCTGTTCCTGAGCTGTAGTGTTCTATGGTTCTGACATCTGATTAGAGTCTTTCACCTGAAACACTGATGATGTTTCTCTTTCCACAAATACTGCTGGAGCATCTTGCATTTCTGATTTTGGTTTTGGATTTCCAATATCTGCAAATATTGGGTGGTTGACCTATTTCTCTCAGGGTCTTTGTTATTAATCCATATTTGTGAGTGTGCCCAAGCCTCTCTCGACTAATGATTTTCCTCCGCTCTACTAATAAATAATTAGCAATGAACCTTCCGTCTATATTAAGTCCTGGAGAGTTAAAACATACGAACTTCCTGATATGGCCGAGTGACTGAGAATGCAAAACTTGTATTGAATTTTTTTTGTCACGAATTGTCTATTAATTTTGAAGCTGACATCAGATTGTTTTCCAAATATATTAAGGATAATGTCACAGGGAAGGTGGATAGATTTAGTCAACGATCTTTTTAGAAGACAGAACAGGTTTGAGCTGTCATCATTCTCGATCTGTGTCAAAAGCATTGATTAAAATTCTGTGGGCTTCTTACTGTGATTATGGCAGGTTAATGGTCAGTGGAAAGGTCAGACTGCAGGCGGATGTGGAAACTACAGAGACAGCTACAAAATGAATCCAGTTTACCAGATCATTGCAGAGAAAACTGGCCCATTGTTGATTGAACTGCGGGGCCCCAGGTCAGTAAGGAACAAAAATATAACCTTGGGTCCAAGATTAACTGTGTTTGTTTATTTTTGTTGTCAGAGAAAGGCTCGACCTTTTGATAGATTACAAAAGATTAGTATACTTTCCTTTTATTTTCAAGGTTGAAAATTAGATCAGATGTTCTAACGAGCTGGAGGGTGCTGGCTAATGCCAGTGGTTCCAAATGGAACTGCATCCTCCCGCCGTAAACAGCAGTAAGTCCAGACAGAGTATGTGCAATGATGGGGAAGCCAGCTCCACATCACAGTCCTACTGGGATTCTGTCTCCTAACCTCAAAGAGACTGCAGGACTGAATAAGGGAGCCTTTCATTTGTTTCTCATGAACGTTATGGATGATTTAAAAAGTTTAATCTTTTTACAAATTACAAAAGAATAATTTACTTCAATTTTAAGTCATAAATTTAAATGTATTAAATTTGGGCATAGAGCTTGGTAACACCCAATTTACACCCCATTAACCTACACCCTCCGGTACATTTTGAAGGGTGGGAGGAAACCAGGAAAACCCACGCCAACCGCTGGCGGTGGAACAGCTTTACGCTAACCATGCTGCCCCTTATCTTTGAACATATCTTGGGGCGGGTCGACTCATACTCCAAGATCATTTTAAAGACCTCAATTCACTCTTTGTTTCCAGCCTTCCTTCTTCTAAAGGGCTCATTTTTTTTTAGTCTTAATTTGCATTATACAAAAAATATCAGGAACTTTCCTCATTGTGCTTACGAAAAGATCTATTTTAATGGGAATGTGTTCCAAGTAGAAAGCACGCTCTCATTCTAAAATATTTCCCTCTTGCACTTCATAATGTTGCTACTTCAGAAAGTGAGAAGCTAAATCGAGCAGGAGTCTGTTTTTCATTCCCCCCCCCCCCCCCCCCAGGGTAATGTCTTGCTTTTCAAGAACCACTTATAAAACAACTCTTTTAAAGAAGACACTGAAATAGAAATGAGGGAAGCAGATGGAGAGAACAGGTCCTGTCAGCTTCAAGTTTCCTAACAACGTGAAAATCCACTCTCAGCTTTCCATTAACTGTTAACTCTATTTCCCTGTGAGGAAATAAATGCATTAAACTAGCAGCAGGACCTGGGGATGCACCGCCTCCCTCTACCCTTTCCCCCCCGCCCCCCCGAGGGGTCTTACTATCTAGTCCTACTGCCGACGGCTGCATACAGGCTTTACCGGCCTGTTAAAGAAACCATTGGGGTTTTGTTTAAAATCTTGCGGGGTCTGGGTTCAAGATGGTGCTGCCTATGTCTGGCAGTGGCCTAGATGGATTGCAGACTCTGGGAAAGCAGCAGACTGGTGCAAGACACCAGTAATGGGAGAATGCTCCCTTCCCCTCATTGAGGAGACGACCCCAAGGACAGTGATGGACCACTGAGGATGTCTGCGGCTGAAGGACACACACAGGTGGTGAGATGTTGGTAACTTGCGGGCGAGGAACCCACACCGTCTCCGAGCTGATGACTTGAGGGCCGCGGGTCACTGGGGATTGGCTCAGGAGAACCAGGTATTGGAACCGGGATTCAACAGGATGCTGAGGGCAAGGAGGGCTCCTGAAGGGCACTGCCTGATCATGTAAGAGGTTTGGATCTGGGTTCAGGTTGCTGACAGCTGTCATGGCAGAGGCTATGGGAGTGCTGGAGGCGAATCCAGGGACGCCAGGTAGTGCTAATGGTGAATCTTTGTCTTCCTTATGGCAGACTAAAGGCAATTTTGTGTTATATAACAATAAATAGTATCTGATCTAAACAGTGTGAATACCAAGGGTGGTGTATAGAGATAATAAATTTTAATAGTTGGAATAAGGATACTGATTTGACCCTTCTTTATTCATGCCAGAAAATCTCATAATCTCTCTCCAGTTATTGTTTTAACGATTCCAGGGTTTCTACAGCAAATGCTGAACACTCAGTGCGTGATAAAGAGTATTGATATCAGTCAAAAACTGCAGTTTGCTAAATTGCACACTTGTCCAATTTGAACCAATATTCTGAGTTAAAAATTTCCATTCTCTGAAGAATTTTATTTGTATCAAACACATTTAATCCTAATTGTTTTCTTACTGACCCCCAGCTCTGTGCTTTAATGTAACCTTGTCATAATTCCCAGTCATACAAGTGGGTTGGGAAACAATGCTATGTGGTAAATGCAAGAAGATTGTCGTGTTAAATATACATTACAATAACTATATCCCATGATACATTATTGACATGGTTTCAGGTAAAATATCACCGAGTTACAAAAAGACGAAACAGAGGTGAACAATATCTGAATTGAGGGCAAGCTTTGAGGAGAGTCTAAACGAAGCATGGGAAGTGGAAAGAAGGGTTTAGGGAAGGAATCAGAGGGCTTTGGCCAAAACAGTTGGCTGTCAGCTAGCTTCTTCAACTGAAGGAAGTACAAGGAGGACTATGTGCCAGAAATGAAGTGGAAGGTCTTAAATTCAAAAAGAATGAATTTTTAATCAAACCAAAGATGGATTGGGAATCAATCAATCAACAAGTTCAAAGGATAAAAACATAGCGGTTAGTTACAGCGCCAGCATTCAGGACTAGGGTTTGGATCCTGTGCCATCTGCAAGGAGTTTGTACGTTCTCTCCATGTCTGCATGGGTTTTTCTCAGGTGCTCCAGTTTCCTCCCACCATTGGAAATGTACCGGGGGTTATAGGTGGGTGTAATTGGGCGGCACGGGCTCGTGGGCCACAAAGGGGCCTGATACTATGAATGTATGTCTAAATATTTTTTTTTAAATGGAATGATGCAAATTAATGAACACCCAGAGGAAGGGAGGTAACTAATTAGGATTATAATGATGAATGCATTTGTTTAAGTACTTTCCTTGATGTTCATCTGTACTTTCCCTTTGTGCAGGCAGTACAGTGTGGGATTTGAAATGGTAATGGTTTCAACAGCAACAAATAATGAATTCCAAAAAAAAACCAGCGGAGATTATAGGTATGGTTGTATGCCTTTTTATTGGTTTAGCCTCCAATGTTGGGTCATTATTGTCAGTAATTTTGAGCACATTTCTAGTTGTTGAACCCTGAGATGCATGGTAAAGAAAGAATTCATTATTCCTGTGGCTTTTGCCTGGAGTTATTCAAACATACATCGAACAGTACAGGATATGCTCTTCAGCCCAATGTACTGAAGATGATGTTAAATTGAATTAAACCTCTTCTGCTTGCACCTGATGGATAACCATCTGTCTTCGTGTGCTGACTGAGAAGCTTCTTAAACACCGCTTCTGTATCCGCTTCCACAGTCCTGGAAGCCAGTTGTGTAAAATATTTTCCCTGCACATCCCTCAGTCTCCTACAGGGCAGAGAAAACAGCCAGGTTCGTCCAATCTCTCCCCCATGTAGTCTCTAAACCAGCCAACATCCTGGTAAATCTCACCTGTAACCTTGCCAAAGCCTCCACATCCTTCTGGTAACGGGATGACCAGATTTGCACGTAGTATTCCAAGTCTGGCCTAACCAAAGTCTGGCATCACTGCAACATGACTTCCTTTCTCACTGCCCTGCCCAAGAAAGCCAATCGTACTATACACCTTTACCATTAATGTATAAACCTTAAAGCAGTTTACTTTCAGTACATTCTCTGAAAACATTTAACTGTCACCGCACCTTCACGGTCAATGAGCTAATGACCTGGACCCCCAGATCCCTCTTCACATTAATGCTTTTGAGAGTCCTACCATTAAATATAGTAAATCCTTCCTCTTACATTTAACCTCTCAAAGTGTGACACCTAATGCTTGTCCAGTTTAAACTCCACCTTCCATTTCTCTCTTTATCTGTAACTGATCCCTTTTCTAGCTGTCTACACTGTCCAGAACGCCACTAATCTAAACTTGTTCCAGCCCATCCCATGCAAGTTTGAGACGTTGCCTTCTTAGAACCATAGAACATTACATCACAGAAGCAGGCCCTTTGGCCCATCGAGTCCATGCAAAACTATTTATTCAGCCTACTCCCACTGACCTGCACCCAGTTCCTAGCCCTCCATACCCCTATCATCCATGTGCCTATCCAAATTTTTCCAAAATATAAAAATTGAGCCCACAATCCCATCTATTCTCTGTGTGAAAAACTTCCCCCTAAACTTTTCCCTTTTCACCCTTAACCCTTGTCCTCTGGTTTGCATCTCATCTACCCCCCCCAGTGGAAAAAGCCTAGATTTACTCTGCCTATATTCTTCATAATTTAAATACCTCAATCAAATCTCTCCTCATTCTTCCTTGTTCAGGGAATAAATCCTAACCTGTTTAGCCTTCAGTTCCTGAAGTTTGGACAACATCCCAGTAATTCTCTTCTTCACTCTTTCAACCTGTCGTTAGGAGACTAAAACTGGATATAATACTCCAAATCTGGCCTCCCCAATGTCTTTACCAGGACATCCCAACTCCTGGACTCAATACTTTGATTTATGAAGGCCAATATGCCCAAAGCTCTCTTTACGACCCTGTCTGCCTGTAATGCCACTTTCAGGGAATTATGTATCTGTATTCTCAGATCCCTCTGTTCTACCGCACTCTTCAGTTTCCTATCATTCACCGTGTACGTCCTTTCTTGGTTTGTCCTTCTAAAATGCAACACCTCTTACTTGTCTGCATTAAATTCCATTTACCATTTTTCCATCAGGTCAACATCCCTCTACAAGCTTTGAAAACCTTCTTTGCTGTAAACATTGCCTCCAATCTCAGCGTCATCTGCAAACTTGCTGATCCAATTTCCTACATTATCATCCAGGTCATTGATAAAGATGACAAACAACAATGGTCCCAGCACGGATCCCTGAGCAACATCACTAATCACAGGCCTCCATTCTGAGAAGCCATCATCCACCACTACTCTCCGGCTTCTCCCATCCAGCCATTGTTGAATCCAGTTCACATGTCCGAACCTTCCTGACCAACCTCCCATAGGGGACATTGTCTCGGAGTCAGCAGATTATGAATGTAATACAATCTCCAGAGCAATGAGTAAATAAGCCAGATTAATATTCCATATGCAGTGATGCATTGTCCATGTGTGGTGTCTTTTGAATGAGACATACATTCATCTGAGATATCTTGGTTTAACATCCCATGACACAATTTGAAAGGGTACATGGCTTTTAAACAACATTGAAGCAGATTAGTATGCCAGATAGATCTTTCTTCCGTTCATAACTTGATTACTACCTTTCCTAAACTGCGTTCGGTTGCAAATCTCATTGGGCTGATCCAAGTCTTCCTTTTGCTGTTTGTTAATTAATACAGTCAGTGTGGAACCTGTGGGAGTTGACCTGCATCTCTTCTGTTGCAGGTGTGGATTTTGCTATTCAGAAGTAGAGCATGTTCCCGGTGGAGTTTACAACATTATCCCTACCACCTTCCTCCCCGGTCAGGAAGGTCCTTTCTTCTTAGACTTCCACAGCACCATCCCACTGAGGATTACGCAGTTACAGTGAGCCAAACACCTGTTTTAATCACTTTTACTCTTAAGAAATTGACAAACCATGTACAGGCAACAATGGGAATTTATTCACTTCATAGAACCACCTTTCTATTCTGGCACCAATTGTCTAGCACGATATGCAGAGCTAATTTGGTGACAAAAAATCATCACATTGTGTTTGGATTTCCTATATACGTTTTAGATAAAGAGCCATACAGATGTATTTTATATCTTCCAAAATAAAGTGATGTACATTTCTGCATAGACTATAACTGGGACTCTAAGACACTTCAACTTGTGGCTGTTCATGCATGCATTTAGCTCCGTGTAGGATGGTACAGGTACACAATCCTTTATCCGGAACCCGTGGCTGACAGTATGTTCCGGATTTCAGAACAAAAGCCACCTGCCCCAGATTTAAGCCCACCTGAATTGTGCTGCCGTATCCACCCCCTTCCAGTCGCGCTGTGCCACTTTTTGGAGCTTTCTGCATTTTAGATGTCCGGATAAAGGATTGTGTACCTGTATTGGGTTTGATTGAACATCTTAAGGCTCTGTAACAAAGTGTGTTGGTCCTTTACTGATAACTGACAAGTGAAACTGTTTGAAAGCTTTTAACTCAATGAAGAACAGCTGTCAATGTTTACCTGACATCCTGCATCTAAGGGAACTGTGCAATAAACCAAAGATCAGTTTTTGTAATAGGTCTGTTTTCTTTTTAAAAGGGGTAAATACTGGTCTGAATAGAGATTATTCATATATCTATTATAGATTTTATATATATATTTTTTTTTTTTAAATCCCGTTTGTTTCGAATCCTGCTCAAAAAGAACTGGTGTTTCCTGATGTGAGAGAGCAGAATTTTTTTTAACTTTTATTTTAAGACAAAAGAAATTACCAATTCCTCTGAACTATCTGCACATTTTGAATTAAGTAGAATAAAAACAATATTTTGGCATGAATGTTCCATTGTGTGAAACTTGTTCCTGCTGACTTCACATTTGGAGCAACCTTGCAGCTGGAGTTGTTGGCAATTACGAGTGCAGGTGCCACTTGGATTGCAGTGGTTGCGGAGATGACCTTGTAGCATGGACTGGCTCAAATCAGACCCTGCCAACTGCCTTCAAATTATGTGCAGCCACATTGCCAAACACTAATTCCTACACCCCAGCCAACCAACCCATGTGCCTGAACTGTTGTCCAGCAGAGTTATAATCTCAATCTCTCAGCCCCCCCCCCCCCCCCCCACCCATAAAGGCAGTCTGACCCTGTGACTTCAGTCTTGAATGAAGAAAGAAACAGCTTGGATTTGTAATCGAACCTTTCATTACATTTTAAATTTTGACATACAACACAGTAACAGGCCATTTTGTCCCACAATCCTGTGCCACCTAATTAGCCTACAACCCCAACTCCACCCACCCCCCACCACCCCGTGCATTTCGAACGGTGGGAGGAAACCAGGGCCCCCAAGAATAATCCACGCAGATACAGGGAGAGTGTACAAACTCCTTATAGACAGCGCGGGATTTGAACCCCTGTCCCGATGGCTGGCACTGTAATGACATTGCATTATATTCTTTAAAACCTCGGTAACAAAATATATTGTGGCATTCAAAAATGTTTGGTCGGCTTACCTTAAAATCTCCCCAAAGCCAATATAACAGTCCATGTTTTTTTTGGTGTTTATCCCATTTGCATTTTCCTTTATACATATATATATATATATGGTGTGTGTGTGTTTGTATGTGTATATATATATATGTGTAAATAAATATATATACATATATATATATATTTATTTATATTTTTTAATATATATATACATATATATATATTTATATATATATATTTATTTATATTTTTTAATATATATATTTATATATATATATATATATATATATATATTAGTACGAAACAACCAGTTCATTCAGCTGTACAAATGTGTATTGTGCAAGTATAATTAGATTGATTTTGTCTTGAGACTGAGTTGTCAATGCCACTCCCCGTCACAGTCCAGTCTGGTATAGGAGATGAATAACGCAAACTCAGTGAGCTATGTATATTCAGAACAATATTAAATGACAGAATCAATATTTTAAAAAATGAAGGGCTATACACAATTTAATTTTACAATACTGAAATGTACAAGAACTAATACTCCAAATATTAAATGATTATAAGTCTACCTTGTGTTTTAAACATAAATATAAGACATGCAAACTTTCTTATTGGTTACTTTCCTTGCAAATCCAAAAAAGCTCCTTGGTCAACCAGTTCGATTCTCCCTTGAACCAAGTCCCAGGAGCTCATTTTCCAACCACCCCCCGCCCACAATCTTGTCACATTTTTTCTATTGACTTAGTAGGCCAGCAATTTCCAGCAGCAAGATATGGAGGCGCTTCTTTGAAAATTGCTGGCCAAATTTACATTAAACTTGTCAGTGAAAATGCTGCAAAATCCCTCTCCTCCAATCTCTTGTTTTTTTTCCCGTCTGGTGGGGAGGATATGAAGAAACGGTGCGGAAATTCCACGACACCAATCTGCCTGCCTTTCCAGATGTCAAATACACACAATCCACAGGAGGTGAGTGCTTTAGGTTTTATTCCCCCCCCCCCCCGCCCCCCCACCCGTTGCAAGTCCTTCTGAACAACAGGAAACTTGAGAGGCTGCTTAAGGTGTCGTTTTGAAAAAAGTTGAACCGCCGAGACTGCACAAGGACAAATTTCAGACCTTCAGTGCAATGGCACACTCCCACACAAGAGTGTAGCAGCTCCTGGTGTGAAGTGGTGTGTGTGAATATTGCACACAATACAAGAGGGGCAAAGCACACTTCTCTGCCCAATGACATTCATCAGCTGGAGTTATCAACAATCCGACTTCAGATCCAGTTCACCAGCTCATTGGTCGCTATTTACTTTGCCTCCTGTCTGAAATCAAATGGCTGTACATTTTGCTGATATCCAAAGCTTTTCAATCCAAAATGTTTCCGCCCGTTCCTTTTCATCCCGATTACAAGTACCAACCATGCTTGAAAGGAGCCTTTCAGGAAAGTGGTCCAACAGCAATTTAAAGGGCCAGAGCAAGTACATTGGTGGCGCGCTTAAGGTGTCGGTTCACCCCATGTTTAATAGGTCAGTGAGCCGGCCAGACCACAGATTTCTATTCCCGAAATTGGCTTCTTCGGCTGCGTGCACTTTGCGGAAATTTGAGTGACTCGAATCTTCAGAGCCATCTCATCAATGGTCTGCGGGTTGGGCAGTTTATCCTTGTTTTCAACCCTGTACCCTGTGCAAATGAGAGATAACATAGATTAGAAGATTAGTAACTTCGGTTTCATTTTAGTGAAATGTCTATTAAACCATTAATAACAGAATAGCCAATAAAATGGTTATTCTGTTTAACTTTTAAAATGGACTATGACCATATTAGCTACAGCAAACAAGAATGTCAGTGTTTCTGTAAGACAAACTGGTTTTCTATTTCTACATACTGAGCCTCAGAATTCTGGAAGCTCAGAGGGACACCACGTTTTGGATTACAGGGAGAGTGGGATAGGATGGAGGAAGGAGACTGCACAGATCCACCCTTTCGGACCATATTTCAAGTTTCCTGGATGCTCGAGAGCAGCTGTTCTCAACAGGGTAGGTCACATTTACCTCAGTGGCATTGGCACATTCAAGTCAAATTCTCGTTTCCTTTTCACCTCCGGTAACAAATATTTATGACAATAAACACCAAATACAAATTTGCTGACTATACCACAGTAGAAGGGAATGAGATAGCGTACAAGGGGGAGATTGAAAACTTGGCTGAATCGCGCACCAACAACTGCCTTGCACTCAATGTCACCAAAACAAAGGAGCTGATTGTTGAAGGGAAAACCAGAGGTGTACAATATCTGGGGAATCAGAGGTGGAGAAGGTGAGCAAATTTAAATTCTTGGGAGTCACTATCTCAGGGGATCTTGGCATCATGAACAAAGCACGTCAACACCTCTAGTTCTGAGATTTACGGAGGTTTGGTATTGGAAACGCTGGCATATTTATACGAATGCAATAGGAGAAGGCTGTCCTGCCAGTCAAGCCTGCTTGGCCATTCAATGAGATCATGTCCACCTACCTACCATTTCCACACATCCCTTAATTCCCCTACTATGTAGAAATCTATCCAACCTTGTCTTAACTATATTTACTGAGGTGGCCTGCACTGCTTCAGTGAAAAGCAAGTTCCACAGATTCACCACCCACTGGGGAAAAAAAGCACTCATATCCATCCTAAATCTACTACCCTGAACCTTGAGACTATGTCCCCTAATTCCAGTCTGTCCTACCAATGGAAACAACTCTATCTTATCTATGCCTTTCATAATTTTATATGTTTCTATAAAATCCCCCCCCCCTCATTCTAAATTCCAGCAAGTTTGACACAATCTTATCATTGAATAACCCGCTATCGACCTGGTGAACCTCCTTTGCCTCCAAAGCCTTCCTCACATAAGGAGACCAGAACTGTATGCAGTACTCCAGATGTAGCTTCACCAGTGGCAGAATAACCTTGCTCTTAAATTCAATCCCTCTTGCAGTGAAGGCCATCATTCCATTTGCTTTCTTGACCACCTGCAAACCAACCTTTTGCAATTCATGCGCAAGCACTCCCAAGATCTGCATTTCAGCCCGCTGCAATCACTGGCCATTTAAATAATATTCTGATCTTTCATTTTTCCTTCCAAAGTGGATAACCTCACATTTATCAACATTGTACTCCATCTGCCAGACCCTTCCCCACTCACTTAACCTATCTTTATCTCCCTTCAGTCTCTCCGAATCCTCTGAACAATTTGCTTTCCACTCATTTTAGTGTCATCAGCAAACTTCCAGGTCATTTGTATCGTTAACAGTTGTGGCCCAGCACCGACCCCTGCGGCACCCTGCTCACCGCTGATTGCCAACCAGAAAACACCCCGTATCCCAACTCTCTGCTTTCTTTTGGTTAGCCAATCCTCTATTCATGCACGTACATCAGCCCCAAGTCTATGCATTCTTCTGAATGAGTATTATGTGAACACCATCTTGAATTCAAGGTAAACAATGTTTATCTGCTTCCCTCTATCTACACATTCGTTATATCAGAATCAGGATTTATCGTCATGAACAAGTCATGAAATTTGGTGTTTTGTGGCAGCGTCACAGTGCAAACATTCAGATTATAACCACCTTACATCAATCATATTAAAAGTCATAATAACAGTGCAGAAAAAGTCAGGCAGGGTCTTTGGTTCATTGATCATTCAGGAATCTGATGGCAGCGGGGAAGAAGCTGTCCTTGTGTTGCTGAGTGCTCGTCTTTAGGCTCCTGCACCCTTTTCCCCGATGGTGGCAGAGTGAAGAAGGCATGGCCTGGGTGGTGGAGGTCTTTGAGGATAGAGGCTGCATTTTTAAGACACCCATCTCATAGATGTCCTGAACGGAGAGATGTCTGGTGCCTGTGATGTCTCAGGCAGAGTTAACGACTCTCTGGAGTTTATTCTTGTCCTGAGAGTTGGCACCTCATACCAGGCAGTGATGCAACCAGAGAGCATGCTCTCTACAGTACACCTGTAGACGTTTTTGAGAGTCTTCAGTGACTCCGCAGACTCCTCACAAAATATAGCCACTGGGGAGCCTTCTTCGTGATCACATCAACGCGGAGGCACCAGGACGGATCCTTGGAGATGTTGACAACCAGAAATTTGAAGTTCTTGAGCCTTTCCACTACTGAACCCTCGAGGACGACTGGGTCCTGTTCCCCTGACTTCCTCCTTAAGTCCACAATCATCTCTTTGGCTTTCCTAACCTTGAGCGCAAGGTGGTGTCGTTACCCCACTCAATGAGCTGATCCAGCTCCCTTCTCTACGCTTCCTCATTGCCGCTTGTGATTCTGCTGACAACTTAAAAACCTCCAGTAAATTGTCAAACTTTCCTGAATCCATGCCACGTCTGTCTGATGTTTCCATTTCGCTCCAGATGCTTCACTATTACTCTTTTAATGACAGCTTCAAGCATTTTCCCAAATACAGATGTTAAACTAACTGGCTGAGAGTTCCCTGCCTGATGCCTACATTCTTTTTTGAACAGTGGGTTGACATTCACCCTCTTCCAATCCACTGGGACCTGCCTGTAAATTATCATCAAAACCTCAAAAATAACATCTACCATTTCTTTCAGTACCTGGGATTGGATTCCATCAGGACCAGGGAACTTGCCTGTCTTTAGAACCTCAAGTTTTCTGAGTACGACCTCGCTATTACATCCAGGTCCTTGCCTCCCATCACACCCATAACATCTGTCTTTGAACATGTCCTTCGCCATGAATACTGACAAAATAGTCATTCAAAGTCTCGGCCATTTTCTCTTTACCCATTATCAATTCCCTCTTCTCACTTTAGCCACCCTTTTGCCCTTGAGATAATTACTGTCCGTTTTTGTATTATGCACTAATCTTTTCTCAGTCAACTTTCCCCCTTTTTTTTGCTCACTTCATCGTTCTTTATTGCTTCTTAGTTTTCCCAATCTTCTAGTATCCCAACTTTGCATACACAAGCTTTTAGTTTCATGCCTCCTTGGTATCCTTCGGTATCCAGGACTGGCTGTCCCCACCTTTACCTTCCTTGCTTTTAACTGGAACATACTATTGTTGAGCACCTTGAAAATCTCTCTGAAAGTCTTCCTATATTCCCCAGCCATCGCTCCCTCGCCCCCTTATTTGGGAAAAATGCACTTGTTTTAGACCGAACTATCACACCCTCCATTTATACAATAAACTGAATCATACTGTGATCACTCTTTCCAAGGGGATCCCTAATTACAATCGCTAATCTTACATGTCTCGTTGCACAGGACCAGATCCAAGAGAGCATGTTCCATTGTAGTTCAGTAATATGCTGTTCGAGACAGCCATCCATGAAGTTCTCCTCAAGGTTGCTTCCTCCAACCTGATGCATGCAGTCTCTGTGCATGTTAAAGATCCCCATCCTTGCATGCCTCCAATATTTGTTGGTTTCTCGCCTGCACCAATAGATATCCCCCTTGACTGTTCCTAATCTCTACCCAAATGGACTCAACATTTCACTCATCAGATCTCACATCATCTCTCATTGTGGCCCTGATCTCATCCTTAACCAAGAGCTACTCCACCTCCCTTATTCCCTATTATCTTTGGATATTTAATTCACAATCATCACCACTCTGCAACCATGTTTCTGTCATGGCCACTAAATCATACCGCTCTCTACTGATTTGTGCCACAAGTTCGCTGACCTTGTTTCGAATAAGCATTCAGATAAATTTCTACAGATTTGTGGTGGAAAGTGTGCTGACCGGCTGCATCACGGGGACACCAATACCCCTGAGTGTAAACCCTCAAAATATGTAGTGGACACAGCCCAGGACATCACAGGCAAAACCCTCCCCACCATCGAGAACATCTACAGGGAACACTGCTATCAGAGAGCAGCAGCAATCATCAAAGACCCCCACCAGGAAAGAGGTGTAGGTGCCACAAGACTTGCACCACCAGGTTCAGGAATAGCTGCTACCCCTCCACCATCAGGCTCCTCAACAACAAACTCAATCAGGGACCCATTCAAGACTCGTGCACTTTTTTCCTCTCTATATTACACAGTACGCAATGAAAAAAAAACAGTCGAGACTGGCAGCTCAAGAGCACCACTCCCATGCACAATCTCATTCCACACAAATGCTCAAAGGTTCAGGCAGCAAGTCTGCAAAGAGAAACAGAGTTAATGGTCCTGATTGAAGTCACCCCGTCATGAAACTAATGAAGGGTCTTTGCTTTGAAACAATTGTATTTCCTCCTGCACCTGCTGTCTGTGTCCATTTTTAATTCAGATTTTCAGCATCTGCAGTTCATAACACCCAAGTACTGGACAACAAAGATTTTGCTTCCTGAACACATGGGTGCATTTTATGGATTTTGGGCTGCTGATCATGAAAATCACCTTAAAGTTTTCCTATTATGTACCTTCTTTTAGATATTTTTGTGATTTCCTGTCATATTTTAAGTCCACGTCAAGCAGACAAAACCATGAAGTGGAACACGTCATTGAAAATTCATTTTCTGCACTCACACGTGGACTTCATCCCTGCTAATCTTGGTGCGATCAGTCACGGACACGGTGAAATATTTCACCAGGATATTGCGACCGTGAAAAACCGTGATCAGGGCAACTGGAATCCATCAGTATTGTTGGACGCTGACACAAGAGGCATCAGATGCCAAGTACAAACGAAAATCAGCGGCAAAACATTTTGAGGTCAGTTAAACTGACACAATATCTCAACATCGTTATGCAAATAAACATGCAAAATTCAATAAAAGAGAGCTGGGGCAGAGCAATGATCTTTGAATCCTCTTTGGCTGTAGGAGAGGTTCCGAAGAATTGGAGAATGCCAAATATAGTCTCCTTGTTTAAAAAAAAGGTAATAGGGATCCAAGGAATTATAGACCGGTGAGTCTTACATCAAGGGTGTACAAACTAATGGAGAGGATTCTTAAGGATAGGATCTATGAGCATTTGGATGTACAGTTTACTCAGGGATAGTCAGCATGGCTTTGTGAAGGGAAGGTCATGCCTCACGAGTCTAATTGAGTTTTTGAGGAGGTGACAAAATAAACTGATGTGGGTAGGGTTGAAGATGTGGTCTACATGGATTTTAGTAAGGCATTTGACAAGATTCCCCCCGCCCCCCCCCATGAGAGACTCATCCAGAAAGTTGTGAGGCATGGGATCAGTGGAACCTTGTCCGTGTGGATAAAAAATTGGCTTGTAGGAAGAAAGCAGAGAGTAGTAGTGGAAGGAAAGTAGGAGGTCGGTGATGAATGGAGTACCACAAGTATCTGTTCTGGGACCCCTGCTCTTTGTGATTTTTTAAAAAATAAATTACCTGTAGTGGCAGAAGGAAGGGTCAGTAAGTTTCCAGAAGAATTGTGAATGAAGCTGAAGGTTTCATAGGTTAATGGAATGCAGAGTTGGACAGAGAAGTGGCAGATGGAGTTCAATCCGGATAAGTGTGAGGCAAAGCATTTTGGAAAGACAAACCAGAAGACTAAGTACAGGGTTAATGGTCGGTTACTTAAGAGTGTGAATGAACAGAGGGTCCTTGGGTGTCCAAATCCATACATCCCTCAAGGACACCACACAGGTTGATAGGATAGTGAAGAAGGCCGATGGGATGCTGGGCTTCATTAATAGGGGGATGTTGCAATTCTACACATCTTTGGTAAGACCACACGGAGTATTGTGTTCAATTCTGGTTACCTCATTATAGGAAGGATGTGGAAGGCATGGAGAGGAGGCAGAGGAGATTTACCAGGATGTTGCCTGGATGGAGAAATAAATCTTATGAGGCAAGGTTAGCAGAGCTGGGACTTTTCTCTTTGGAGCGTAGAAGGATGAGAGGAGACTTGATAGAGGTCTACAAGATTATGAGAGGCATAGATAGGGTGGACAGCCAGCATCTGTTTCCCAAGGCAGGAATAGAAAACAACAGAGGACATATATACCAAGAGAAGAAAGGGATGTTTAAGGGAGACATCAGGGGTAATTTTTTAATATATATATATATACACACAGATAGTTGTGGGTGCCTGGAATGCCTTGCCGGGGATGGTGGTGGAGGCTGAAACATTGGGGGGCATTTAAGAGACTCTTAGACAGACACATGGATAGAGGAAAAGTGGAGGGTTATGGGGTAGGGAGGGTTTAATACTTTTTTTTAGGAATATATGTGTCAGTGCAGCATTGAGGGCTGAACATTGAACTGTTGTGGAGTTCTATGTTCTACTGTGGTTCTCAACCTTTATCTTTCCACTCACATTCCACCTTAAGTAATCCCTATGCCATCGGTGCTGTGATTAGTAAGGGATTGCTTAAGGTGGGATGTGAGTGGGAAGGGAAGGTTGAGAATCACTGCTCTGGACCCAATTGTGACTGAAATATTTTGCTTGAGAAAAATTGCCATTGGCCCATTTCCTTTGGAGTTCTGAAACTGTGCACATAACGAGTCAATGAGGGACAATTAAAACAGTGGTTTTCAACCTTTTTCTTTCCACCCACATCCCACCTGAGGCAATCCCTTACTAATCACAGAACACCGATGGCATAGGGAATACTTAAAGTGGGATGTGAGTGGAAAGAAAAAGGTTGAGAACCACTGATCTAAAAATTAATTTAATGTTTCTCTAACTTCCTGCATAATACAGCAAATCTGGAATTATTTTTGTGTTCAGCTTGAAGTTATCCATCATAATCTCCAATTTTTTTTTCAGGAAGCAAACATTTTAAAAAAAATGGTTGTCCAGTTAACTTTCCCACGACAAAAACAAACTTAAACCACACTCCGAATCTTTGGATCAGTAGGTAGGTTACAGCTGCTCAAAAAAATGTGCCTTCACTACCATGATTCACCTTATACTCTGGCAGGAGATACGCTGACTAGGTCACCTATCTGAGAACGTCACCTGGTTTTCCGAGACTCACTAGATGCTTTCAAACTGCCATGAAAAATTGGGTGAAGCAGGTAATTTGCCCGGTTAGCACCCCATTCACAAGGCAGCTTGAAAGGGTCCAACCCGGTCAGCATCTTCCAAAGTCAACTGGGTCTCTGCTCTACCTCAGAGATAGTAAGGGAACCCAGTTAAACTTACCCAGGACCTGTCGACTGGCAGCTTGAAAACAATAATGGCCGACCCAGTTGCTCCAGTGATGTCAGCACTTACATCGCAGGGAATAACCCTGCTGAAGTGTCTGCGGTGATCGGGGGTAGAGAGGAGTCACTACCAGGGCCTGGGGTGGAGAAGGGGTGGGGGTATGTGCACAATCAGTGGGAGAGGGGTCACTGCCACGGGGGAGAGAGCAAAATGGTCACTGCCATGGGGGAAGAGAGGAGAGGGGTCTGCTGCCGAGGGGTGGTGGGGTAGCACATTTGAAGGTGGGGGGGGAGACTGACAGTTGGTGGGGGGGGGGGAACGGGGAGACTAGTTTATGTGACACATCACTTACCGTGTCCTCGCGGGGACAGGATCCCCCTTAAATCACTGGGTTGGCGATTTACTGGGACCATCCCCCCTGCAGCATAAAATGTGCTGGAAGCATCTTTGCCCCACTAATCACACCTGGCTCCTAGGAGGGCTACCCGGGGTTTGCAGCTTAAGAGCACCTACTGAGAGCAAACAATGTTTGTTGGTTGATCAATGCTGGGTCTTCTGTCTGCCACCTGAATGGCAACACAGTTTCGAGAGCAAGGTCAACATGCCTGTGGCCACAACTTTGGGATGGGATCTGCGGCAAGTGGGATGAGCAAACAGTTCTGTTCCACTGCATACACCAGGAATTTTGGAGCTGAATTTCAGCATCCTCCAAAATTGAAGATCCCCTTCAACTTTCTCTCACCTGAAGTGAAGTGGGATTTTGCAGTGAAATGGCTGCTGTGTGTAATCAGCAAAATGCATTGCGCTTGCCCAGACTCCTCTGACATCATCTCTCAAACCCATGACCTCGTGAAGGAAAGGGGTGCAGACACGTGGCAACACCACCGCCCATAGATGCTGCCCCACCTCAATCACCGTCACCAATCCCTCATTATTACTGGGTCTAAAAGGACACACGGGGCCAATCATTCAATGCTGGGCTTCGCAGCGTGGCCACATCACACAAATATGAGTAGATATTTTAAAAAGTGGTACAGTTAGCATAGTGGTTAAAGCAACACTGTTCCAGTGTAAGCGATTGGAACTGGGGTTCGAATCCTACACCGTCTGCAAGTAGTTCGTACATTCTCTCTGTGTTTGCGTGGGTTTTCCCCGGGAGCCCCGGTTTCCTCCCACCATTCAAAAACGTACCAGGGATTGTAGGCTAATTGGGTGTAAATTGGGCAGCATGGACACATGAACTGACAAGGCCTGTTACCATGCTGTGTGTCTGAACTTAAATTTTAAAATGTTCTCCCTCACTTAAAGCGCTTTACCTCTAAAGCATCACTGACCTCGTTCTGCATCACATTCAGGAGAGGAAGCTCCGCTGCATTCACTACGAGGCCCCAGAATGGGAGAACCTGCAGCACAATCGGACACTGGACTCAACAGTTCCAGGCTGGGGCGGCGAGTTACAGTAGGAAAGGGATTAGGCTGATCCAACGGGCTGGTTGGGCAGGAGCTTAAACTGGTCTCGGACTGGCTCTCCGAATCTTCAGTGACTGGTTCACTGCTATTATCTTCATCAAATATCTCAGATGTCACTGCAAGAGAAAGGCGATTGCTGAATATCAGAAACCCATCAAAAATCCATCATCAAAAAGTTCCATTAGTTTAGACAATGCAATAGGTTTATTTCTAATTTAAAAGAACATATCAAGTGCTAGAGCACTGAAGGCCAGTGGTTTCTATGTCTACTTTCCAGTGTCTGTGTTCCTCCTATTTGTGTAACCTCAAATGTAGGCTGTGCAAATCCATTCAGTGCTGTTCTCCATGAGATGAAATTTGTAGACAACTCGAGGACAAGCCCAGATTCCTTAGAGCAGTGGTTTCTCCAAGGATATTGCTAAGATTATTGACACGTTCATTGAATAAAGTCCACGTCCACCAAAATTCTTCCTTGTGTATAAATGTGGATTGAGAAGATAGCAAATGTAACCTCACCATTTGAGGAAGGAAGGAGAGGGGAAAAAATACCGTGGACTATAAACCATTTAGCCTGACATCCGTGTATTACAGTAGAAGTCCTAACATCCTTGGGGATTGGGTCGGACCAGATATTCTGGATTCTCAGGTAATAGTTTTAAAATTCAAATTTAAGGAGGAATAAAGAAGAGATGAACACAGACAGTTTAATAGGGAATGGCAGTGCAGAAGGACCGCAGGAGACATTGACAAGGCTGGGTGACTGGGTTTGGACATGGAAGATGGAAAATAATGTAGGAAAGTGATTGATGTTTATTAACTTTCAGAGGGACTTGTGTGTCAGGCTACACCAGTGATCGCAACCTTTTTGTTTCCACTCGCATCCCACTTTAACTATTCCCTATGCCATCGATGCTCTGTGATTAGTAAGGGATTGCTTAAGGTGGGATGTGGGTGGAAAGAGAAAGTTTGAAACCCACTGTTTTAATCGTCCCTCATTGACTCGTTATGTGAACGGTTTCAGAACTCCAAAGGAAATGGGCCAACGACAATTTTTCTCAAGCAAAATATTTCAGTCACAATTGGGTGTTGAGCAGTGATTCTCAACCTTCCTTTCCCACCCATATCCCACCTTAACCAATCCCTTACTAATCACAGAGCACTGATGGCCTCGGGATTACTTAAAGTGGGATGTGAGTGGAAAGAAAAAGGTTGAGAACCACTGGTGTAGACAATCACAGGAAATTAATGTGTTGAGCCAGCAAGCCATTAGAAAGGTAAAAGCTAATGTTTGCCATCATTGCAAGAGTGTTTGAGTGCGACAGTGCTGTGATTATCTGGGTTCCAGTGAAACCGCATTTGGAATATTGTGCACTGATCTGCTCTCCCTACTAAGGTTTTTTAATAATGCCATGAATATGTGAGAGGGAGTAGCAGGTTATTGCTTCATCTCTCTGAAAGATGCCATTTCTGTCAGCGGCCAATGCACTATGTGGTCTGTTAGCCCTATAATAAACCCATCAGTCGGACAGGAAGGAACAAACTTGTGATCTAGAAGGTGTGCGTTAATGCGTGTCCACAACTGACAAGCTTCTGCTCCAGATTTAAGACAAAGGTCATCTTGCAACTGATTACACTGTAGATTTATAAATATAGAACCTGGTTATCAAAATCCCCTCCAGAAGATCTGTAAATGAGGACGGCATTTTTAAAAAGAGTATTAATGGATGGTATTTGGACGTTAGAAGTGAAAGAATGAACAAAGATGATTTGTGAGGTTGTGTTTGGAAAGCTTGGACACAGAAGTCATTCAGAGTGAGACAATATAAGGCATTTATAACTAAAGTCATATGAATGAAACAACAAATGATCCACCATGTCCAAGCATCAAAATTAATAGCATATTATTATTCTCCAAATGTAATCAGATCAGCATGTCACATTAGTCACCCTTACTGATCTCCAAGAATCCTTCAGACTGCTTTTCTACATGAATGAGAACGGTTGCATCACGGAGAAGACCACGGACAATGACCACACTGATGGTTCTGTTCAACCCTGACCCGCATACAAATCTCCAGATTGTTTCAACATCCAGCGTCAAACTGGCAACCGCGTGGCTTACAAATAAATAATCACGCCTTGTGGTCACAATGTTGCCTTTCATTTCAAAGAGAGCCATTGAATAGTTATTTGGATCTGACAGTGACTCAAGGGAGATTCATGCATCAGGCAAACAACAATGGGCTGTCAGTTCCATATCTTTATCAGCCCACTCTTCCGATTTTCACCGTGAAAAGATTTTTTTTGCTCTATTTTGAACTCTTGATTTTCAAGGCTATGGCTACTGCCCACTGTTCAAAACGTACCAGGGTTTATGATTTCATTTAATCAAACATGGGATCATGCACAGGTCTGAGGGGGTTTGGTTTTCAGGCCAAACATAGTGTTGAATAACTCGGCACTGAAGAGTCAGACTGGATTGGATGCCTCCCTCTGAAATGGGGCTCAAACACATAACCACCTGATTCAGAGGTAAGAGTGTCTCAGCTTTCCGATCAGTCAGTCTCGTCTTTGAGCAAGAGGTTTACTTGCACCGTCTTGGTTTAAACTTCACGTTACTGCACATGGGAACTAAGAGAACCACTGATAGTGAAGAAAGGCCTCGTAATACTTCCTGACCTGCACAATGTTTCCAGCATTTTATTACGGCGTTAATGTCTATACGTTACCGTGGCACAGCTGGGGGAGTTCTTTTAATCTTTTTTAAATTTAGACATACTGCACGATAACAAGTCCCCAGAGTGGTTGATATCAACCCCTATGGGTCGATGGGACTATCTAAGGGATTGATAAATGCTGGGGGGGGGGGGGGGGGGTCCAAAAGAAGGTCAATAAACCTGGGGGGTGAGGGAGATTGAACTTTTGCGGTGGAAAGCAGGGGTGGATCAATGGAAAATAGCGCCTGCGGCGGGGGGTGGCTGCCATGTTGTACTTGGCCTCAGCCTTTGAATACGTTGAGAACGAACAGGAGGTAGGAGAGAGATGTACATGTTCTTTGTACCTTTGGTAGGCCCCAGCCCCGCCCCGTTCAGCACTGCCACCACCCCCAATCCAGCGTCGCTGCCAACCCCTCTCCCGGGGGGGGTCCATGAAGTTGGAGGGAGGGGTTAATGGTCTAAAGTGTTTGGGGACCCCTGTGCTAACTGTTATGCCACTGTGACGCCCATTGATATTAATATTGGCCGGAATATGTTGCCGACAAATTGAGGTGGCTCTTAAATGAACCAGGTGGAACAAAATGTGGTGTAGCTTGGGGGAGACATTTACCGTCTTAAAAACATGATCTATTCTTGGGGAAAAAAAAAGGTGCGTCCAGCTGCCAATCCTACCTATAACCTTTTGCATGCTCCCCATTCCACTCTGCCTTGATCAATGAGGTTGACGGCTGTTCCGGTCTACCATTAATAAAAGCCTGTCAGTTTCACGACTCTAGTCTTTTGTGATTATTGATGGTGCATCAAGGTTTTAAGCAAGAGAAGAGTGACAAACAAAACTGTGAGGGTACTGTGTGCACGCAAGGTTTCCCCCATTGGACAAGGGGGAAATGCAACTAAAGCGCGAAGTTCACATCCTGGCAACATAACAGTCACTCGTGGCATAGAGCTAAGCAAATAGCTCTGGAGGTAGAAGCAGACTCACTGGATAGCTCATCAGGGTCAGTCTTCAGGCTGGATAAGTCTTCCAGAGAGTTTCCATTTCCTTCAGCGCCAACCCCTCGCCCCCTGGGTCCAATCATGTTAGTGCGCCTCCTCTCGTGAATCTCATCAGAGATCGTCTCCAGGTTCTTCAAGGCCGCCTTGTACTCCCCTTTGGCAGATGACAGCTTGGCCTGCAATTCATCCACGTTCTTCTTCAGTTCCTATCAAGAGGATTCAGAACAGCAATCAATTCACACTCACTGAGTGGAAATGCAGTCAAAAAAAATTCTGTCCCTTAAATACAGGGTTGAAGTCTAATGCCGGAAACTTTCTGTTCAAATTGAAATAAAAATCCAATCAGCAGCATATTTAACAGGACATTTTGGCCCAATACGACTTCCCAAGTATTCACATTCTCCTCCCATTCTACTGATACATTCTCTCCTTACACTGCAGTATTCAAATAGCTTTAACCGTATTTATTCATCAATCCTCTCTTCTTGGTGTTATTCCCTTCAAACATTCAATCTTTTCCATCAGTCCAACCATGTTCCTTCATGGAAGAATTCCAACAATTGATCTCTGCCTTCTCACTGCAATTACTGATGGCTACTGAGGGGCAATCCATATTTGATTGTGATTGTAAACACCAAGTCTACACAGGAGCAAGCGCCAATACTCAGGACAAGAAAAACAGAGTTGTTAACTCGGCCTGCAACACCAGCCTTTGCTCCGGGTCGTAAGAAAGCAGCCTCTATCCTCAAAGACCCCCCACCACCCAGGCCATGTCCTCTTCACTCTGCTACTGTTGGGGGAAAGGTCCAGGAGCCTAAAGACGAGCACTCAGTGGCACAAGGACAGCTTCTTCCCCGCTGCCATCAGATTTCTGAATGATCAATGAGCCGAAGACACGGCCGGACTTTTCGTGCCCTGTTACTTTGACTTTTAATATTATTGTTGTAAGATGATTATAACATGAATGCATCGTGAAGCTGCCAAACACTGTATTTCATGACTTGTTCATGACGATAAATCCTGATTCCGAGATCACTCAGCCCTTCAAAATCTTCCCGTAACTTCCACAGGTCTTTCAGCTACAATTCTTGGCACCCCTAACACTTTACTCCACACGCCAAATCCAAATTGAAAAGATTACATCTCATTCTTTCAAGTTCAAACTGAGCCGGACGGTCCAGTGAAACATCAGGGTTATTCAATGAGCACTCAAAGTGCTTTGCAGTTCAGTGAAAGATAAAATCTGGTGCGACAAGTTATGTTATATTTTATTTTGTATTGTTCTAAAGGAGATAAATTGGGGCAGGTTTTTTAGTGCAGGTCACACATACAAACACTTCAAAACAGATCTCATTTAAAATCCCAGAGCTCTGCTCAAGCCAGAATGCCTATAAGGACTTGACAAGTAGGTGTTAATTGGACATGCTGTGGAGTAATCGATTATTGTTATGGAAAGCAACAGATGAATGAACTCAGAAGATTGGGTCCAGTGCCGCAGTCTGACTGCAGTTTGCTGTTCTAAGAAGGTCATGTGGTTTTCTCTTAGAGAGAATTCAGTTCTACAGTTCAGCGTCAGCAGCTGGGACTGGAACAGGACAAGCTGCAAGCTTGTGGAAAACCCCATTTGGAAGACTAATTGTGAGTTCTTAGCTCAGCCTGGTCAAAGCCCTTGACATCCATACAAGAGGAGAGGACTCGCTATATAATGTTTCACTTGAAATAAGGGAAACAGAAAAGGAACTCTGTGGTGACCTGATAGAAAGAGGTTGTCGTCTGGAAAACCCTGAGGGGGCAAGTTTTTTCAGCAAGACACTGAAGTGGCTGATCAGAAGGAATCAGGTTGTGTCCAACGAACCACAAATCTCTCTGAAAACCGACAAGAACCTGCCTGAGCGGTAATCATTTACCTTTCAAGCACCAGAGCCTGGTGGAAATTCATAAATGTTTAATTCTGTGCACAGTAGAAGAATTGCCTGATACCGATGAACTAGGAGGAGTGAGAAGGGAGATTGGATGGTGAACCAAAGATCATTTCAGAACTCACCCACACGTGACATTAACGTGCACTTAGAATTAGGAGGAGGTTAAGTTAATAGTAATAAAGTTTGATCCTGTTTTTATGTTTACAGATAATCAAAAGCAACTTTTGTTTAAGTAACTACTTGTCTTGGTGAATATCTATTGCTGCTGGGTTTTGGGGTCCTCTGTGCCTGTCACACTGGCAGACCCGGTGGTTAATGTATTTTTAATTTCATTTTTAATTTGTTATTTGTCCTCAGTCAATGGAGTTTTGGTCTTTTAATGTTAAATAAGTGTTTTTGCCTTTTTATGTGTTTATTTAAATGGCTATTGTGCTTTTATTTGTTGTTTTCAGTTGTTGAGGGGTGGGTGGGTGGGAGGGATAAAACCAGACTCGGTAGAAGAAATGTCAATGTACTTGATGAACATGATTGTTGTGAATTATTGGAATTGTCCAAGTTTAGAAAAATCATCATTAAAATATTTTTCAAAAAGATGAAGCAAAGTGAATTCAAGCACAATAAATCAATACAATGTTTAATTTTATTATTCAACGATTCTGGGGTGGTGTGTGTGTGGGGGGGTGGGGGGAGGAGGTCTTTGTGTGGCCTCAGCATTTGAAGGAGAAATTAATTAGATAGATTCTCCCCCACCAGTAACGTAATGTCTGAGGGGATGCATCGAAGGAGGGCAGCCTTTGTTTCCTTCCACGGATACCCTTCTCTCTGCGACCTCCGCTGTGTGCTTGCCCTGATCCAGATCTATGGACACCCTCGCCACTCCCCCACCCCCCATTTGAAGGATCATCTCTAGGATGCACCTGACACACAATGTTTTCAGCAGTAACAGCCATCGGGTGGAAGTGTGAGCACCTTGCTATTTGAATAGGGATTTTTAGGACTGGGAATCAGGAGTGATGAAAGAGGAACTATTTCTAATCACCGTGACTTAGTGGGAAGGAAGTCATGTTGTGGATTGAGTACTGAGGAATATCTGGGATCACAGTCTCTCTCTCCCTCTCCGACCTCCACACCCGCGCAAGTGTCTGCCTGTCTTTGTCTCTCACTCTCTCTCCACCCATCTCTCTCTCTCTCCCCCTGTCTCTATCACTCTCTGCCCCGTCTCTCTCTCTCACTCTCTGCCCCGTCTCTCTCTCTCTCTCTCTGCCCCGTCTCTCTCTCTCTCTCTCTGCCCCTCTCTGCCCCGTCTCTCTCTCTCCCTCTCTCTGCCCCGTCTCTCTCTGCCCCGTCTCTCTCTCTCTCTCTGCCCCATCACTCTCTCTCTCTCTCTGCCCCGACTCTCACTCTCTGCCCCGTCTCTCTCTCTCTGCCCCGTCTCTCCCTCTCTGCCCCGTCTCTCCCTCTCTGCCCCGTCTCTCCCTCTCTGCCCCGTCTCTCCCTCTCTGCCCCGTCTCTCTCTCTGCCCCGTCTCTCTCTCTCTCTGCTCCGTCTCTCTCTCTCTGCTCCGTCTCTCTCTCTCTCTGCTCCGTCTCTCTCTCTCTGCCCCGTCTCTCGCTCTCTCTCTCTCTCTGCCCTCTCTCTCTCTCCCTCTCTCTGCCCCATCTCTCTCTCTCTCTCTGCCCCGTCTCTCTCTCTCTCTGCCCCGTCTCTCTCTCTCTCTCTCTGCCCCGTCTCTCTCTCTCTCTCTCTCTCTCTGCCCCGTCTCTCTCTGCCCCGCCTCTCTCTCTGCCCCGCCTCTCTCTCTGCCCCGCCTCTCTCTCTGCCCCGTCTCTCTCTCTCTCTCTCTCTGCCCTCTCTCTCTCTGCCCCGCCTCTCTCTGCCCCGCCTCTCTCTGCCCCGCCTCTCTCTGCCCCGCCTCTCTCTGCCCCGCCTCTCTCTGCCCCGCCTCTCTCTGCCCCGCCTCTCTCTGCCCCGCCTCTCTCTCTCTGCCCCGCCTCTCTCTCTCTGCCCTGCCTCTCTCTCTCTCTGCCCCGCCTCTCTCTCTCTCTGCCCCGCCTCTCTCTCTCTCTGCCCCGCCTCTCTCTCTGCCCCGTCTTTCTCTCTCTGCCCCGTCTCTCTCTTCCCTCTCTCCCATCTCTCTCCCTCCCCATCCTCCCATCTCTCTCTCCTCATTTCTCTCTCTGTCTCTCTCTCCCCTCTTCTTCCTCTCTCTTTCTCCTCCTTTCTGTCCATCTCTCCCTGTCTGTTTGTCCTTCCTTCCCTGTGCCGCTCTCTGTTTCTCCTCCCCCTTCCGCCTCCCCATACACCATAAATACAGAAAGGGGGTGCAAGCGCATGGGACCAGTGGCCATCTTTCATTCCATCTACTGTCTTACGGATTGCTTCATGATTGAAAGCAATCATTGATTGACTGCCTGCAAGACAAACTGTTGGTCGAAAATAACTACAAAAATGGTGATTCATGCAGCAAAGAAACTCAGCTTTCTTTAGCATGTGGTAAGAGCAATGTAACACTACCATTCCCCCACTAAGTCACACGTGGTCAATTTGGAATGATATATAACTGACTACACATCTGATTATGATACAGGAAATGAGCATCAGATACCATTATAGGCCACAATCTCTACAGATGTATTATGACAGATTATTGAAGCAAACATTTTTTTGTTCATTCAATATCTAAACCAGTGGTTCTCAACCTTTTTCTTTCCACTCACATCCCACTTTAAGGGATCCCTTACTAATCACAGAGCACCAATGGCATTGGGATTTCTTAAAGTGGGATGTGAGTGGAAAGAAAATAGTTGAGAACCACTGAGCTGAACAGTTAGTGAAAAGCTAACGGTGGGAGCATTTTTAATTATGGATTTTTCATTTCCACCAGTATGGCCTGAAATGCTTGTTTTTTTTAAATAAACCTGTGAATTACACGGATCTGCATTGTGCAGGTAAAAAGCTTTCAAAGTTAATGCATGTAAACAAGTACTACCTGACGATGCCCATCAGTTCCTAATGGACAGTGCTGGGTTCCATCATGTAAGTCAGCCCCATCTGCCTGTCATGTCTGCTTCCTACCCTCTATTAAGGAAAATCACTCCCAATGAAAGGCTTCACACAAGCTGTTGATGTGGAAATCGACACATTCCACATCCATTTATAAACATTTTAAAAAATCATTCACAGCAAACCCAGCCACAATAAAATATATCAACAGCACAATATAATGCACTTCCTCAGAATCAGGATTTATTGGCCTGAAATTCAGGGTTTTGTGGCAGCGTTCATATTATAACCATCTTACAACATCACTCTATAAAAATAAAAGAGCACGAAAAGTAAGGCAGTGTCTTTGGTTCATTGATCAAGAAGAAGCTTGTCTTTAGGCTCCTGTCCCTGATGGTAGCAGGGTGAAGAGGGCAAGGCCTGGGTGATGGTGGTGGGGGCTTTGAGGATCACAGGGATGTCCCGGCATGTGGGTGCTTTCAGTCACTAGAAATACAGCCCCTGCAATCTAAAGTGACAGAGAGTTTCATGCAAGTGAGT
This sequence comes from Narcine bancroftii, assembly GCF_036971445.1. Lineage (NCBI taxonomy): Eukaryota > Metazoa > Chordata > Chondrichthyes > Torpediniformes > Narcinidae > Narcine > Narcine bancroftii. The sequence continues at coordinate 317,823,070 of NC_091469.1, read as the reverse complement.
GCTCACCTCCATCTGCAGGTAGTACTTGGCTTTCAGTTCAAAATAGGGCCTGCACCAAAAGAGAGAAAAAATGCATGTTGGAAGGGGGAATATTCCTTCGCATCTTCAGGGCTCCTCAACCTGCATGTGGATGGGTTAGGAGGGGAACCGAGTGCTGGGCACGGGAGGGGGGGAAGCCGTTTGGATTCAAGGGGCCAAGGTGGGACAGGACTGCAGTACTCACTTGGACTTATTAATGGCTCGCTTCAGCTTCTTCTCCAGTTGCTTCATCCTGCTCATTGCTGCATTGTACTTCAGAGCCGTGTCCTTGTGTAGCAGCTCGCTCCTGGTCTTGGTCTGCTCTGCTTCCATGACCTGGTGCAGGAAATGGAAGTGAAGAAGGAACTTGAAATGCACAATGAGAATATTTTAAAATGTCCAACAGCAAGCGGTCTGTATGAAGAGCATGAAAGCTCGAGCAAACCCACTCCCGCCCTCCTTCGCCAGCTACCACCTTCAGAAGCTAGGAACGAGAGACTGTACAACGTGGAAGTGGGAGGAGACCAAAGCGCTCAGAAGAAGCCCACAGAGTCAGAAGGAGAGCGTGCCAACTCCGCACAGGCAGCACCTGAGTGAGGAACGTGGGTCACTGGCTCTGTGAGGTAGCAGCTCCATGGTCCGTTCCTTTCTACTGCTCTCACCCTCAGTGAGTGCAAGACTAGCCCAGTCCTCTGACTGCAACTTAAGCATATATTCGTGCGTTTGTAGCGGTGTGCAACTCTGTCGGGACGAATCGTGGCCCTGTTCATTACGATGGCACCCCGCACCAGTCTCTTCTGCTCTAGAACTTGCATGCTTGTGTCAGCGTGACACACGCAGCAGGGCAGATGCAAGGTCCGACTGCTGATCTGATAAGCAAGCATGTGAAGTTTATATCCACTCTACTGTGATATTCGAGCCAACAGCCTGTGTCTTCAGTCTGCTTGAACGCTCTCCCACAGCCCACTGCAGTGGTGACCCCGAAGAACCATTGGGGGTACCTCCTCAAGTTCACACCGGCATTCGCTGATCCTTTCGTTTGGTTCATTTCACCCACCAATGCTTTTGCCAACTGTGACAGATTATGTTATATTTTGTATTGTAGATGTAGATATGTTTTAAAGGAGATAAATTGTGGTAGGTTTTTTAGTTGGATCACATACAGATACAAACACTTCTCATTTAAAATGCTGGAGCTCTGCTCAAGCCTGACAGTCCAGGCTCTGAGAGCCTTTGCAAGAACTTTGAAGAATGCCTATAAGGACTTCACAAGTAGGTGTTAATTGGACATGCTGTGGAGTAATGGATTATTGTTGGAAAGCAACAGATGAACAAACTCGAAAGACTAGGTCCAGAGCTGCAGTCTGCCTGAGTGCAGAGTGCTGTTCTAAGAGGGTCATGTGGTTTTTGTCAGAGAGAGTGAGAGAGCAAGAGAGCGAATTCAGTTCTACAGTTCACCAGCAGCAGCTGAGCCTGGAACAGGACAAGCTGGCAAGCTTATGGAAAAACCCCATTTTGAAGACAGATGTGAGTTCATAGTTCAGCCTGGTCAAAGCCCTTGTGGTTCATGCAAGAGGAGAGGACTGGCTGTATAAAATTTCACTTGAAAGAAGGTAAACAAAAAGGAACTCTGTGGTTTCTTGAAAGAAAGAGGTTATCATCTGGAAAACCCTGATGGGGGCAAGTTTCTTCAGCAAGACGCTGAAGTGGCTGATTGGAAGGAATCAGTTGTGGGTGTCCAACAAGCAACCAATCTCTCTCTGAAAACCAACAAGAACCTTCCTGAGCGTGTACCATTTTCCTTTCAAGCACCAAAGCCTGGTGAACTTTATAAATATTAAATTCTGTGCACAGGATAAGAATTGCCTTCAACCAGTGAACTTGGAGGAGTGAGAAATGAGATTGGACTGTAATCAAATAACATTTCTGAACTTGTACACACACATTACATTCACATGTGCTCAAAATTAGAAGGGGGTTAAGTTAATAACATTTGATCCTGTTTTCATGTTTAAAGATAATTAAATGCAACTTTTGTTTAAGTAACCATTTGTCTTAGTGAATGTCTATCGCTGCTAGGTTTTGGGGTCCTCTGAGCCCATAACACAACCAGTCGGCAATATTAAAAGATTGGATTGCAAACTTGGCCTCAAACGTTGCTCAGGATTGCCCAAGGTTCTGGGAAGACCAATTCACCATCCACTGAGGCAACAGAACGACTGCGCTCAGATGTGAAATCAATGAGAGTGAGTCACTCCAGATGTGCAATGGATTTCTGCTTTTCCGCTCAGCAGACAGGAAATGATGCAGGATTCTGGGATTCCCAGCAACTTACCCATGACTTGTCACAGTAAAACTTGTGGCCTTTACTCTGAGTTAACTGTATATTATTGCCACACTAGTTTAAGTACACGATCACAAGGTCAAATGGTCACAAAACAAACATTCTTACACATGACAATAAACTTGAACATAATACTTAAGGTTTGAATGAGAGTTTATGAATGAACGCCAAGTAGAGAAATTTGACGTTCTTCCACACATTTATGTATAAAAGTGGTTGTACCTCATAGATAAAGACCATGAGATCAAAACAGCAGAATTAGACCAAGGCTGACGTTTTCTTTCAACCCATACTCTTGCTTTCTCCCCATAATCTATGACACCCACTTCCCGACCAATGACCTCCACTTAACTATTCCCAATGGCTTGGTGTTCACAGCCATCCATGGCAATGAATTCCACAGATTCACCACCCTCTGGCTGAAAGAACTTCTCCTTATCTCTGACCCAAAGCGATACACTTTTATATTGAGGCGTGGCCCTCAGGTCCTAGGCACTCCCACTAGTGGAAACATTGTGGAAGCGACAGCTCATGTATTAATTCAGATGCATCAGGAAACGAGCCCAGGCACCTTTGGCAGGAATCTACTTCTACCATGCTGTAAATAAAATTTAACTTCCTCACGCTTGCAGAGTGGTGGAACGAGCTGCCATCTGAATTGGTGAATGCAAGCTCAATTTTGACATTTAAGAAATATTTGTCAGGTATGTGGATGGGAGGGGTATGACTCGGGTGCAGATCAGTGGACAAGGCAGCATATTGGTTAAGTGCAGACTAGAAGGATGAAGCACCTGTTTCGGTACTGTGGTTCCATCACATTTTAGCCCAATTTCACAGATTATTTTCACCAGATCCATTTCAGTTTTTGTGCCAAAAGACCAGGTTCTAGATACGAGTGAACACAAGGAGAGGCCTTTTGAGTTCTCTATTTCATAGATTAATGGTTGACCTTTTACTAAGTGCCTTTCTTTTTGACACCAATCCTGTTCACTTGACTCCTAAAATTCTATTAATCTCTGTCTTGACTATACTCAGCAACTGAGTCTCCAGGGCATGCTTAGGTGGAGTCCAGAAAGGACATTTCTGCTGAGCATGGAAATTTCTTCTCACCTTAACCCAGTGGTTCTCAACCCTTTTCTTTCCGCTCACATCCAACTTTAAGTAATCCCGATGCCATCAGTGCTCTGTGATTCATAAGGGATTGCTTAAGGTGGGATGTGGGTGGGAAAGGAAGGTCGAGAATCACTGCTCTAGACCCAATTGTTATTGAAATATTTTGCTTGAGAAAAATCGTCATTGGCCCATTTCCTTTGGAGTTCTGAAACAGTGCACATAATGAGTCAACGAGGTATGATTAAAACAGTGGTTTTCAAACTTTTTCTTTTCACCCACATACTACTTTACATAATCTCTATGCCATCGGTGCTCTGTGATTCATAAGGGATTGCTTAAGGTGGGATGTGGGTGGAAAGAAAAAGGTTGAAAACCATTGTTTTAATATTACCTAATTGGCTCGTCACGTGCATGGTTTCAGAACTCCAAAGGAAATGGACCAATGACCATTTTTCTCAAATAAAATATTTCAGAAACAGAGCACTGATGGCATAGGGATTACTTAAAGTGGGATGGGAGTGGAAAGAAAAAGGTTAAGAACCATTGCCTTAATCCTAATATCTGACACCTTGTTTGAAGACTAAGAATTCAGATTCTAGTCAACTCAGCCAGGGTAAATTTTACCTCTTCAAATACCCCATCTTAAGGACTTTATATGTGTACGTGCTGACAAGAGACATTTATTAAATTGTAAGGAAAAGAAATAAAAGAGGAAGAAATTTCTCCCAATAGCCCCTTCCACACCACCAACCCTCCTAGGAAGCGGGTGAACTCACTGGGCATGCTCCGCCCAAGAGCCTTTCCCACTGAACCATAATTTACCTGGTTAATTGGCAACCCAGCATTTTAAAAGGGGGGGGGGGTTGTTCCTGTCTCCAGCTGTGACAATGTGAGGGCAGGTCCTGTTTTCACACTGCCAGAAGGCAATTAGTGAGTTACTTGGTGAGACTCTGACACTTCCCTCCCCCCCCCCCCCCCCCCCACCAAGGGTCAGAGCCAGTTGAATTCAACTTGCCCTGCCAGGTTAGAACTTTTCACACCGCACAATTACCTGATACAGACCCAGGAAATTACCCGGTTCAACCCACATGTCATCAGCAGTGTGAACACGTTCCAAGGTGAGAATTTCCTCTTGTTTCAAGTCACTAGTCTGATGAAGTATTCAAAAAGTTTTGATATCACCACAAGTTAAAGAGCTTTCCAATGTTTGTATCAAAACAAGTTATATGGGACCAGGTGCAACAGATAACGAACTAGTCAACATGTTGCTGGGAGATTTCCTTCTCTGGCTTTACAGGATTGGCCACCATACATTGGGGGTGCCCCAATGAAAATTCCAGATAACAGCAAGCAGGCCGACCAATGTCATCTACCTGATACATTTCATCCGCCAGATCATGGAAGCAGTGCAGACCAAGTAAAGGAATAAGTGCAACTCCAAATACAGTTTTGAAGCACCATCCAGACTGGAACAGTAACCACTCCCAGAAACCCTGTCAGGATAAGGAACCCAGCAAATATATGCAATGTCCTTATTAAAGACATCCATAGACTATATAATGATAGAGCGCTGGTGATCCTCCTGACCACTAGAGTGATTCACAAACTAATCTGTTGCAGCTTCGGTTGCATTCAAGATGGATGCCTCCACACGGTCCTGTGAGTTCTTTAGCTAATAAAGCACAAAATAACCCAAGTTTATTTATTACAAGAAACATCACTTGGTACCAGGAGTGCACACAGTACCAAGAGGGGAAGAAACAGCAGGAGTGTGCAGAGAGTGTGACAGTTGTCATCAGCAGAGATATGGAGAGTGTAAATGTTCCTGATGCTGTAAATGGACAGGAAATGTCAACCACAAGTGGAGATTGTTCAAACAATGATTCATGCTGTACCTACATGCCACTGGACTCAATAGCAAACCTGATGCATGGAAGATTGCACTGCTACTTACTGTGGAAGGACCTCAGGCACTAAAGGTTTTCAACACATTTATTTTTGCCGAGGCAGAAGACCAGGGAAAGTTAGTCAAGATTATTGAGATGTATAATGAGCACTGTTCACCAAAGAGAAATTATATGTTCAAGAGGTTAGTGTTTCGCTCATACATGCTGTTGCAGGGAGAGAGCATTGATACTTTTTTTTAAAAATGGACTTGAAACTAAAAGCAAGAGCAATAAATTTTGGACTGTTGCAAGATGCATTGATCCATGATCAACTTATGTTCAGGATTATTGATGAGAATATGAGAGAAAGGTTGCTGTGAGAGACAGAGCTTACCTTAGCTGGAGCTGTGAAGCTATACCATGCCAGTATTAAGCTCTGCAGCACACAAAAATGTTCAATGATTGAACAAAAGCCAGTGAAGATTACGACATAGTCTAACCACAGTGTCGAGACACACACACAAACAAATAATGAGATATAGGAAAAAGATGGAGAGACATTCATTGTAAAATGATGTGGCACTCAAAATGATGCCCAACCTATGGAAATGTCTGTAATAAGTGCAAAGGGCAGAATCATCATTTCCAAAGGGAAACAAAACAGAAGTGAAACTTACACTCTATGGAAGACACTGCTGTCAATGATATATTTTTCATGGGCATGGTAGTGCATAAAGATTCAAAACCAACAGACATTAAACAGCCAAGCGTAAACAGAGTCAAGCAGGTTAAGTAGACTGTGTCATTACATACAAATGGAACAAATATTCCTTTCAAGCGCAACATCAGGGCAATGAAGATAAAGCCATACATCCTTACAGATCTTGTACCACTCAAAGCCTACAATGGACAGAACTTCGACATGAGAGGTACATGTTAAAGATAAAGAGCACCACCTCAGGTTTGCAGCAGTCCCAGATGGACATGAAAACAAGCCCAGTGAAGAGGGTGTACACACCAGAGAAATCTATTGTGGTATTGGATGCATTATCCAGGGGAGCCATGCAGAGTGAAGCATGCAGTGATTCACACAGATGTGAATCTCCACAGAAACCTGATCACCAAATCTCTTCCTGTATCTGACGTGAAATCCAAGCAAATCACAGCTGAAGCAGAAAAGGACACAGTTCTACAGAAGGTCATCAGGAATCTGAATGAAGAATGGCCTAGAGGTGAATGTCAGCCATATTACAACATCAGAGTTGAGTTAAATGTTGCCAATGGGCTTCTACCTAGACAGAGTAGAATAGTTATTCCTCAATCACTGCGACAAGGTGTGCCGAAAAGGGTGCATGAGGGGCACCTGGGAATGGAAAAATTCAAGAGGAGGGCCAGACTGCTGTTTATTGGCCAGGGATAAACGCTGACATCGAAAGGATGGTTTCAAGCTGTGAGACTGGTTTAAAACATCATGCAAAGCAGACAAAGGATCCCATGATAATGACCGATGTGCAGAGCCATGGCAGAAAGTTGGGACTGATCTGTTCCACATGGATGAAAATAATTACTTGCTGGTTATTGATTATCTATTTAACTGTCCTGAGATTGCACTGCTTCCCAACATGTCTGCTGCTTGTGTGATCCAATATATGAAATCGATCTTTGCAAGACATGGAATTCTTCAGATTGTTTACAATGGGAATGGACCATGCTACAGCTGTAGAGAATTCCAGAACTTTGCAGAAGAGTATGATTTTTGATGTGACTTTGATTCCTCTGTATTCACAGTCAAACGGTAAAGCAGAGAAAGGAGATCACAGAGTTAAACAGCTGCTGTAGAAAGCACGAGACAGTGGCTCAGATCCGTATCTAGCTCTGTTAAGTTAGAGCTTCACTACTTGAACATGTTGTCATCTGCTGCGCTCCTGATGAGACATTAACTATGCATCACATTTCCCTACTCAGCAGGCTCTTTCAATTCCTCAAGAACGGAAACAAGAGTATCTGTAATGGAGACTGTTACATCACAGATCAGCAGCGATGGAAATTCATCAAGGTAGCATTATTTTTTCCTTTTAAAACACTATATTTATTAATAACCACTAATAATATAACATTAGTCAAATCAAACCCAACTATGTGTGAATGTACGTGTGTGTGAGAGTAAATATGAGAGAGCGAATGCGTGTGGTTGCAATACCCAAACCATTATAGCTTAGGCACAATTCTGGAAAGTGATTCCAGTTTTAGAAATCCATTTTCGAACCCTAGACTTTAAACTGATACACAGAAGTAATCACAAAGGAAGTTGGAGAGACTTGAGAGACCAGACTGTCGAAAACTCACAAATCCTTGTCAAGTTTCTTCCAGAAAAATATCCTATCATACAAATGGTTGTCACAACTCCCCTTTTCCTTGCATAGGTGAAATGAAACAAACGACTTCCATGATGCTTCCAAAACGCAGGCACTGGTCAATCAAAGTGACCTTTCCTTTGGTCATGGTGAGGTTTATTAATTCCTCTGGCTGCCAAGTTGTCCATTATTACACAGAGTCATTCCTGCTCAGTGTTCAATCAGATGGCCACTGTTCCACCCACATGACTCTCTCACCACCTTTGTCCCTGAAGAAAGCACCAAAAGTTCCTTCTCCTCTCCAAAGTAGTGAATTTGGATAGAGCCTGTATTAGTCTCTCCAAAACTATGAATAGTTGCAGCCTGCACTAGCCCTTAAAGTGATAACCACACTACATGAAACATGAGCTCGTAACAAGACAAAAAGCAAACAATGACAAGTCAGCAAGAAATTTAGGGCCACTGGCACAACATGACCCAGTGAGACTCAGATTCCAGCACTTGGGGCCAAAACGCTACTGTTCTGGAGGAAGTAAATCCAAGATCCCACACTGTCAGAACAGAGGATGGTCAAATACTGAGGAGGAATTGAAAGAGCCTGCTGAAAATGCAAGAGACACTGCAGGAACAGACAAATGCAGAAGATCCAGAGGAAACACCACCCATGCTAAATAGTAGTGGACCAGCAGAGCCGACACCAGCCCGTGTTAAGAAGATCCACATGTTATCAAAGCACCTGATAGACTGAATCTCAAAGAAAAAGAACTGCACAGTCAAAACTTTGTGTTGCTGATGTGTTTAAATTTGTTTTGAACTTTAAATTGAAATGAATACTGTATTAATGTGTCATGTTATTAGATTAGACATCTCAAGGAAAGGGAAAGTAATGATAGAGTGCTAGTGATCCTCCTGACCACAAGAGGGTGTCATAAATTAGTTTGTTGTAGCTTTGGTTGGATTCAACATGGATGCCTCCACATGGTTCTGAGTGAGTACTTTAGCTAATAAAGTATAGCTGTTTTAAAAGAACCCAAGTTTGTTTTGTTACAATAAAAGAAATGTCATAGACTACAGGGAGGATTGTTCTAGAATCTGTGAAAGTTCTAAGAAATTTAATCGGCATCACAATTAATTTGATTAGTTAATACCACAGGTAACAGAGTCATTAACCAAGGGCATCGGTTAAAGCAGACCAAGAAATGATCAAGCAGAGAGGGGTCTTTCTGCGTTATTAAAGCGAGTGGGAGGAATTATTTTCCTGAAAGTTAAGTGAGAGAACAAGAGTGGGTCAAATCCTGAAGAAAGCTGGCAGGGATGAACTGAAGTGGATGGCCTCCTTCTGCACCAGCAGAGGGGATGAACTGAAGTGGGCGGCCTCCTTCTGCACCAGCAGAGGGGATGAACTGAAGTGGGCGGCCTCCTTCTGTACCAGCAGAAGGGATGAACTGAAGTGGGCAGCCTTCTTCTGCACCAGCAGAGGGGATGAACTGAAGTGAGCGGCCTCCTTCTGCACCAACAGAGGGGATGAACTGAAGTGGGCGGCCTCCTTCTGCACCTGAAGACTCTATGATAAATAGTTTCCATCAGCAGTTTGGGGCTCTGGGCCAAACATCGAGTAGTCTGGCTCTTGCTTCATTATCTTGATATTAACAAGATGATATTTTGGCACAATCCTGACAAGTGCACTTACTGAGGAGACATAACATCTCACATTGCTGGTGACAGTCTCAAGGACCATTTCACCATCATTTTCAAAATACATTGTACGCTCTATCAAGTTGCACCACGGCCTGATTTGGCAACTTGAATACTCGGGAATGCAGAAGGCTATGGAAAGTAGAAATCCTTACCAGGTCCGTCATGGGCAACCCCCTCCCCATCCCCGCCAGAAACTGCCTACAAGAAGGCAGCCAGCTCCAAATCCACTGGACCGTGAGTGTGGCAGAAAGACTCACTGGGGTCTCACTCCACCCCACCATCAATGTCATCTTCTGGGATCATTGTCTGAAGGGGGAGCGCTAAATCATCGACGACCCCTCCCGCCCCGTACACAGCATCTTTCAGCTGCTCCCTTCAGGGAGGAAGAGATACAGGAGGATCAGAGCCAGCACCACCAAGCTTCTTCCCACAGCCAGCGAGAATGCCGAACGACCAAAGGAACTGCTCACACTAACCATCCGAGACTCTCATGTACAAAACAATATTAATCTATTTATAATATGAATATGTATTGTTTGTCTGGTCGCGTGTAACAGCTGGTCGCGTGTCGGCGAGTTTTGCGCCAAGGACCAGAGAACGCTGTTTCATCAGGTTGTACTTGTACAATTAGATGACAAGACGCTTTACTTTAAGGACCTCCATCACCCTGGTCACAACCTATTCTCGGTATTGTCTTCAGGCAGCAGGTAGAGAGAGAGGCCTGAAGTCCAACACCTGTTGGTTCATGAACAGCTTGGTCCTCCCCAATGGGCCCTAAACCTCCCAGCACTACTCGAACCACGAAGTACTTGGCATCACCAAGAGATCCATTTGCACAATTGAAATGTATTTTTTTCTTGCACTGGGTGCAACTATGAATATTTAAATCAGTCCTTTCATACTTACTCCCTCTTTTTCTGTCTTGGCAGATGGTTGTAATTTAATGTGCACTGTTTTAGTTGGTGTACCTTCAGGACCTGTTTGGCTGCAGCAGGTAAGAATTTCAGTGCATCTATACATTTTAGTCAGGTATAGGACACCAACTCTCATTACTCTGCAGGATCTGCCCGTAACTAGTGGTGGGGGATCATCAGGTGGGCTGACATGGTGTTCCGGATATGGAAAATAAAGATTTTAGCCCCGCGACTTGAGTTCACCACTGTCTGCGAGGAGTTCTCCCGGTGTCCATGTGGGTTTCATCTGGGTACTCCGGTTTCCTCCTACCCTGGGCTTCTGCATTAATTGGAGTGTTTGGCCTCATGGGCAGCAGGGGCGTTACTGAGGTGCATGTTTCCTCTGCTCCCATCACGATATAGGGCCTGGGGAAGGAAGGTTCAACCTACCCGTTGGGTCGCGTGGTTGAGCATCTCCTGCCACGCTGAATCAAACTGGCGCTCCTCGTCCTCCAGCAGCCTCTGCTCAGCCAGGGCAATAGTCTCCTTGGCCGCCCGCAGCACTTCAGTGGCCCTTTGAAAATCCTGAGTAGCTTTCTGTGCCTCCAGCTGAGCCTGGGGTTGGGGGAGGGGAAGGGGGGGGGAAGTAAAGTCCACAGCAAAATCAGATGCAAGAACATGCAAAATCAGGAGCGTTTTGTCAGAAGGCTTAATGAGGCACAATTGATGAGAATTCATTTCTTGCTGCACAAGGAAACCCTGGGCAAAAGCTGTAACTCCTCAGGGCCAAAGCGGACACCCCCGACAAGCCCCCACCCCCCATGCTCCATTAAATATACCCAATGACTTGATCCGTAGCAGCAAATTCCTCACATTCATCACATCCTGGCTGAAGAAACTTCTCATCCCTGTTCTAAAGGGACATCCTTTTATTCGGAGGCCCTGTCCTCTGGTCCTGGACTCTCCCACCCTGGAAACCTCTTCTCCACGTTCACTCTACCCAGCCCTTCCAATATTCGGTAGGTTTTGAGGAGATCGCTCCACTCATCTTTTAACTCCAGCGTTTACAGTGGTGGAGTTCTCAAACATTGACACTCTCATCCCAGGGATTATTCTTGTAAACCTCAGAACCCTCTCCAATGGCAGCCCATCCTTCTTTGAATATGGGGCCCAAAACTACTCAAAATACTCCAACTGTGGTCTGACCAACACCTCAGCATTACATCATTTCTCTTATAATCTAGCTCTCTCAAAATCAATGCTGACATTACATTTCCCCTCCTTAACCTTGAGGGAACCCGGCAGTAAGATTCCCAAGTAGAAACACAAGCCTGAAATGTTGGTGACACACCTTTATCTTTGCTACATAATGGACGCCGATCAACCTGTTGAGTTTCTCCAGCTTTGTGTTTTTACCAGGGTCAGCACCAAGGGGTCATCCGCAAACAAGGTGCAGTGCCCACCCATTCGGTCGCAGCCATCACTCCCATCAGATCCATCCCCTACCGCGTTAGTAGCATCTGGCTTGACGCATGCTAGTGACTCTCCACCCAGCCATGTCATTGGCATGCATCAAGCGTCAGCAGCGTCTAGGGACTTGATGCAATCAACAGGAGCGCCCTCGTGCCCCACGTCAGAGGGGCAGATGGTGTTGACAACACCATCCAATAGTACTGCCTCCATTGATAGGTAGGTTCCAACTAGCACCCCACCTTACCATCAACAAGTAGGTCCCGGCTAGCACTTCCCACCCCCTTACCATCAACAGGTAGGTCCCAGCTAGCACCCCCTCCATGACTGAACAAGCCCCCCCTTTAATTTGCTGATGCCCCCCTCCAACATTGTTTCTTGTACTGACCCTGGTTTTAACTCCTACCACTGAGTCTGCAGATTTTCGGGATTTACTCCCAAGACTCCCAGTCATTTTAGACCTCCGCTTTCTGAATTCTCTTCCCACTTCAAAATCACCTTCTTTATTTCTTCTACCAGGGGGCATGACCATACGCTTCCCTTCGCTGGATCCCACCTGTCACTTCTTGGCCCATTCTACCAACCTGTCCAAGTCCCTCTGCAGACTTCCTGCATCCTCAACACTATACCACCACCTCCCCCCCACCTCCATACATCATCCACAACCATGGCCACAAAACCATCTATTGTGTCATCTGAATTATTTACATGCAGCATGAAAAGTAACAGGCCAAATACCGATCCAGGCAGAACACCACTGGTCACTGGCAGCCAGTCTGATAAGGCCTCCCTTTATTCCAAGATGTTGTCTTCTGCCAGTCAGCCAATCCTCTATCCATGCTGGGATCTTTCCCATTAAACCATGGGCTCCCGTCCTGTTCAACAACGTCCTGTGCAACACCTCACCAACAGCTTTCTGAGAGGGAGGAAAGATCTTTTATTTTTAGTTCTCCCTAATTCTAGATGACCCCACAAGATGAACCATCCTCTCCAAAATCCAGCCTCTCACAACTCATGGTCTAACACAGTGGTTCTCCACCTTTTTCTTTCCACTCACATCCCACTTTAAGTAATCCCTAGGCCATCGGTGCTCTGTGATTAGTAAGGGATTGCTTAAGGTGGGATGTGGGTGGGAAGAAAAAGTTTGAAACCCACTGTTTTAATTGTCCCTCATTGACTCGTTATGTGAACGGTTTCAGATCTCCAAAGGAAATGGGCCATTGACAATGCTTCTCAAGCAAAATATTTCAGTAACAATTGGGTCTAGAGCAGTGATTCTCCACCTTACCTTACCACCCATATCCCACCTTAAGTAATACCTTACTAATCACAGAGCACCGATAGCAGAGGGATTACTTAAAGTGGGATGTGAGTGGAAAGAAAAAGGTGGAGAACCACTGCTCACTTTAAATTACAGTGAATACAACCCAGCCCTTCGAACCTTTCCTCACAAGACAACTTGCCCTTTCCAGGTGCTAGTCCCTCTTTTAATTGCTTTCAATGCATTAACATTCTTTCTTCATTAAGATGACCAATATTATACAGCGCTCATGATATAAAAAATAAACTATCCTTTTGCATTTAATTCCCCAATTCACAATAACCTCTTAGTTTTCCTGATTACATGCTCTTCCTGCCCAGTAGACTTCTGTGAGCTCTGCGCTTAGACACCCAGATTCCAATGTGCCTCGGGGCTCTGCAAATTACAATTAGATAATATGCTTCTTTATTTTTATTGCCAGAAACATATTATATTGTACTGCATTTGTCATTTGGTTGCACACTCATACAGCCACCCAACATTTTCTGCATAATTTGTTTCCCCAACCTATCGTTGCAAATTTACAGCCATGCTTTTGGTCTCATCATCTGAGCCATTTATATAAACACAGCCTGATCCCCGTGGCATGTCACATTAAAAATTCTTGACTTCCTGTCAGGGTAGGCCTTAGGCAGTCTGGATCAGTAACGGCACTTCCAAGACCATCACACTGAGAATGGCCCACCCCCACCCCAGGACTGCGAGCTTAATCCACTACTGTTCACTCTGCTGACCCCTGACTGTGCAGCTAAAAATGGCTCGAACTACATCATCAAGTCGCTGATGACATGACCATGCTGGACATGGTTAGTAAGAATGAGATGAGCAACAGTTGCTAACGGATGTTAATGTTAATAAAACAAAAGAGATGGTTGTCAACTTCAGGAGGGCCCGGGGGGACAATGTTCCGCTGACCATTGATGGTTCCAGCATTGAGGTCATCAAGAGTATCAAGTTACTTGGAAACTCTTGGTGGAGAATCTCACCCGCTCCCTTAACAGCAGCTCCGTAGCCAAGAAAGCCCAGCTGCCCCTCTACATCCTGCGAAGGCTGAGGAAAGTCCATCTCCCACCCTCCATCCTCACCATATTCTACAGGGAATGTATCGAGAGCAACTGCATCACTGCCCGGTTTGGAAGCTTTTGTCCACATTGGGCGACAGGTTCTTCCTCCAAGCCATTAGGCTCCTGAATTCCCAGAAAAGGTGTGGATAGCTGTACATCTTAACATTTTAACTTCTATTTATGTAAATATGCTCTGTTGTCCTGGAGAAATACTATCTCGTCTTAACTGTGCAAGCATGGGATAAATGATAGAGGTGACGACTTGAAAATTGCCAATAAGAAAAAAAAACCTTTTGATGCCTACTCTTGCTTTCCCATTCACTGCCATCTTTAGCCTGCAGCACAAGCTTTAATTTTGTGCAATAACCCCTTACCAAATGCCCTCCGGAAATCTAAGTATTAAACATTCACGAGTTCCCCATTCTCAGCAGCATTTTACTTCCCCAAAAATAGCCAACAAATAAATAGAACATGAATTTCTTTTCACAAAATCTTGCAAACTTTGCCTGATTTCCTTTCACATAGTTCATAATAATTTACAAGATTCTTTCCTCTGACAAGCTAAGTGGCCTGGAGTTTAAAGCCTCCCTTGCTCTTTGAATAAAGGACCGACATTTGTTATGTATTCATTTAATGGAACTTTCCTTGAATTGCAGGAAACTTTGGAAAAGCAAAATCAATGCACCAACCATCTCACTTGCCATTTTGCAAGATCAAATTCATTTTGAGCATAATTCGCACACTATTCATGCAAGTACTTTGTGACTTTAATGCCATAAAGTGACCAAGGAATCAGAATCTGGTGTGCATTTGTTAAAAATACTGTGCAACTTAAAAATAAAGTTGGTTTAAAACACCCAATAGACCAGCATAAACGATTGCTAATCAAGTTTCAGAGTTTCATCGAATGCTTACTTTAAAATTAGATGTACAGCACAGGAACAGGACCTTCCGGCCCATGAGCTCGTGCTGCTCAGTTAACCTACATTCCCCCATAAGTTTTGAAAGGTCGAAAAGGGTTGAAAGGAAGAAACCCATGCAGACACAAGGAGAATGTACAAACAGCTTTGGCTTTGAACCCCAGTCACTGTCAATGTTACAGTGTTGCGCTAACCGCGCTGCCCGATGTTCAGTAAGATTCTGCAGTATAGTGAGAAAATGCTCCACTCTCTTCCCAAATGGTCCTCTGTGATTTTTCTTCTAGTGTGATAAAACTTAAGATTCTTTTGTATTACTTATATTTTCTTATCAACATGACAGTCTGGGTCCAATTCACAGCATTAGGCAGCTTCACACTTTTCCATTCCAAGGTGCCCCTCGTCCACCCTTTTTCAGTATCTCTTGTGGCAGTGATTGAGGAATGATCATTCTTCTGTCTGAGTAGAAGCCCATTGATAACACTCAGCTCAGCTCTGATGTTGTAGAATGGCTGAAGTTCACCCTTAGCCCATCCTTCATTCAGATTCTTGCTGACCTTCTGTAGAACTGTCTCCTTTTCTGTTCAGCTGTGATCTGCTTTGATTTCACATTAGATATGGAAAGAGATTCAGTGTCTCTATGGAACTCACATTGTGTGCTTCATTGCCCTGGACAGCACATCAACCAGTACAATGGTTTCCCTGGCATTCAGACCAATTCAAAGTCATAACCTTGTAGCTTTATCATCAGTCTTTGGATTTGTGGCGGCATCGCACTGAGGATTTTCCTGATTGTGGCTATTAACAGCTTGTGGCCTGTCTCTTTCATGAATGTTGGTAGAACTGTGGAATTTCTAGAGTCCATAGACCAGACCCAGACACTCTTTCTCATTCTGTGCATATTGATATTCAGATGTTGTCATCGTCCTTGATGCGTCTCCTACTGGCCTCTAACCTTCTCCCACAGCCTGTAGTATGGCACCTATTACATCTTTGGAAGCATCTGTGAGTATTTTCGTACTTCTGGAAGCTTCAAAGAACGTCAAAAGTACTGGTTCTGTGGGTTGAATGGTCTTCAGTCGTCCCTATTCTTCCTCGTGGTTGTCTGTCCACTTGAATTCACATTTGTTCTGCAACAACTTCCTTAGGTGCTTTGTTTTGAAAGACAGGTTTGCTATGAATTTACCAATGAAATTGATAATTCCCAGTACTTTCAATATGGCTTTTATGTCAGTGGGTCTGGGCATCTCTAGAATTGCTTTCACCTTGCTCTTGTCTGACTCTAAACCTGCCTCTGGCAGTTTATCTCCAAAAAAAAAAGGTGATTTCCTTCACTCCAAACTGACATTTTCCCTGTTTAACTTTAATCCAAACTCTGGATATGTTGTAGCACTTTGATGAACCTTTAGTTCTGTTGCTTTTGTGTGGATTCCCATAGGATCATGTCATCCATATATACACGGACATCATCGAAGGTACTCCATTGTCCCATGGAACACTTCAGGAGCATCAACCAAACAGTTTATTAAATGTATAGTAAGTTGTGCTATTTTCATGCAGTTTTATTTGCCTGAAGTCCTGGGATGCATCCAATTTGGTGAAAAACTTTGCACCAGCCATCTCGCTTGTAATTTCAGCCCTGGTTGGAATCTGATAATGTTCCCTCTTTATATTGGAGTTCAAGTCTTTTGGGTCCATGCCCACACATGTGGGTCACCACTCTTCTTTTTGACACACACTATTGAATTCCCCCATTCTGCTGCCTCATCCACTTTCTTTATGACCCTTCATTTGGTCGAGGTCCTGACTGAGCTTGTCTTTCAGTGGTGCTGGAACCCAACTTGGGCCATGCCCTACTGGCTGTGTGTCCTCCTTTAACTGTATCTTACAGGTGAATGGTAGACTTCCAAACCCCTTGAAGATGTCTGGAAATTGATCCAGTATTTCCTCTTTGCTGTTCTGTGCATTGGTGATGTTAATGCAATACACCCTCTTGACTAGGCCTAAGTTTTCACCTGCTTTGTCACCAAGCAAGTGAGTTATGTCCATCTGGGACTACTACAAACATGAGGTGGTACTCTTTACCTTTAATTTTCTCCTAGAGTCCACATGTACCTTTCGTGTCAAGGTGCTGTCCATTTTAAGTCTTGAGCTGAACAGAATTTGGATGGATGTGTGGCTTAATCTTCATTGTCCTGATGTTGCACTCACAGATCAAATTGGCCTTTGCCCCTGTGTCCAGCTTGAAAGGAATATCTACTCCATTTGTATGCACTTGTCCTGCTCAACTCTGTTCACACTTGGCTGTTCAATGTCTGATGGCTTGAAACCTTCCTGCACTACAGTGCCCACAAAGAATGTATCACTGAGGCCAGTTTCTTCTATAGTGTGCACACTTTCCCTTCTGTTTTGTTTCCCTTTGGAAAAACATTACTTTGCATAGTGATTCTGTCCTTTGCACTTATTACAGACTTTTCCATAGGCTGGGCATTGTTTTAGTGCATGCTGAGTGCCACATAATTTACAATTGAATGTCTCTCCACCTTTTTGTTGTTTCCTATGTCTTGTTCTCTGTTTATGTATGCATCCATCACTGTGGCTATGGCTGTGCCTTCATTTTCACCTGTGCTTGGACTGTCACTGAACTTTTTCCACATGCTGAAGTGGCACATCTTCACAGCTCCAGTTAAGGTAAGCTCCATCTCTCATGGCAACCTCTCTCTCACTTTCTTGTCAATAATTCTGAACACAATTTGATCACAGAATCTTACAGCGATCCAAAATTGCATGTTCCTGCTTTCAATTTCAAGTCTGTTAAAAAAGTATCGAAGCTCTCTGCCTGCAGCTACGAAAATGAGCAAAACACGTACATCTTGAACATTTCATTTTACTTTTGGTGAGCAGTGTTCATCAAACCTAGATAACCTCATCGACCTTGTCCCGGTATTCTGCCTCAGCCAAAAATAAACATGTTGAAAACACCTAGTGCTCAAGATCCTGCCATGGAAAGTAGCAGTGCAATCTTCTGTGCATCCAGTTTTCTATAGAGTCCAATGGCTTGCAGATACTGCATGAATCATTGTTTGAACAACTGCCACTCGTGGTCAACATTCCAAGTCCAATTCACAGTGTCGGGCGACTTCATACTTTCCATATCTCCTGCTGAAACCCACTCTTGGTATCATTTGAGGTTTCTTCTATTGCAGTACAGAAACTTGGGTTCTTTTGTATCACTTATATTTTATAATCAACTCACGACCACATGGGACACATCCATTTTGTTCATCTAATCCGAGGTGAGTCCCTCTACCTCCATGCCCAGAAGGATCACCAACTCCTAATCATCAGTCCGCATCACAAGCGTCGTGTGCAGGATCTCAGGTTCTCCAAGATGTCACCAAACATCTGCTGACATCGCATTCATATTGAATGATGCAGCAGAGCAGATTCAGGCTCACAATTTGGATCTAATTGCACACACCCCCCTCATTTCCATAGGGACAGGTGCAGCCCACTGACTCTTCAAACCATCAAGGTCTGGTTGGTAACTATGCCACAGTGCAAAGGTCCTCCCCTAGGGTGGCCAAGCGTCCAGTTTAGGCCAGACAGTCCGGCTTTTGATCCCTCTGTCCTCCGTTCGGCACCACCTCGAGCCAGATGTTAATTTCTCCTCCATTTGGAGGTGTAGGCCTATGCCCCCAAATGGAAGATAAATCAAGCAGCAGGAAAGGCACTTACCCCATTAAATGCGGTGTATGCGGCCATGTTTGTTCTCGCGCGGTGAGGCGAGAAGTGTGATGGCACCGCATAAAGTGCTGGCTGGCACTCGCGCAAGGAGGGGGAGCTGCACAAAGGTTCATGGCAGGTAAGCCTCTCCCCCCCCCCACCCCCACCCCCACCCACCAAGAGAGTTTCTGATGCTGAACTTGCATGCCCTCCATTTTGGTAAATTGGAAATGGCCTCCCTACCCCACCCCCCTCCCTGATCAAAGGCAAAACTGGGGACTCATTTCTTGCCAGCAGCAAAAATAATTCTCATCTTGAACTGTTTTAAATATTTCCAACATTCAGACACATTCAAAACAGTTAACATTATAAAAGTAAAAACACACCAATTTATAACTATTAAATTTACTAAAAATAATTTAAAGCCAAGTCAAGGACAAACAACTTCTCTCCCCAGTAGGCAAGACCACAATGCACTTTGAAATAATGAGCCCAGCACTGAACTCCATGGAGGTATCCAACAGCGAAGAACTACAACATCTCCAGCCCCATATTTGGCCACAGCCAGCACAATTTAGCTCCGTAGCACAGCTGTTGTTGTCCCTCCCACACAACAGAGGAATATGTTCTGATTGCGAACCTGAGGAATATTAGCACCAGCAGCTTGGCTGCTCCTTGATCCCCACACACAGAGGTGGTGGGGTGGGGTGGGGGGTTAAAAAAAATCAGTGGCTTGGAAAAATTAAAGTCATTGTTTCACTCAGGGTTAGGGTTCTCAGAACCAACCCACAAGTGATTCACATTGTTGGGTGAGCAGATTCTGCGCACAGCACAAGCAATGGACTTTGGAATGGAACAATGGCGGGCTGTAGTCTAAATAGATCAGTGTCTTCCAGCAACAAACTACAGCACACGGCACTCCAAACCAGCAATTAGAATTCTTTTTAAATTTAGACATTCAGCACAGTAACAAGCCATTTCAGCCCACAAGTCCATACCACCCAATTACCCTACATCCTGCCACCCCCGTCTCATTACTCAAAGGCCCCAGGAGATCCAAACTGTGTGCCTATGGAGAAAATAACGTATAATTTAAGATAGAACTACAGCAAACTTATCTAGAGCACTTTGGTGCACAGCAATAACAGCGGCTAACAAAATACATAAAGGCATCAGCAGTGAGGGCCCTCCAAGAGTGGAAGTCAATGAGAAAGACTGGCGGGACGCTGAATCTTTCTCTTCACCATTTATTGTCACTTTTATTGCTTTAGTTGTTTAATTTTGAAAGTTTTGGGGGGGAGGGGAAGGAAATTGTAAGTCAGCTGACATAGCATTTGTATCGGAGAAGTGAATTCTACAGAAAGAAAGTGTAAATTCTTGAAAAAGGATTGTTTTTTTTTCCCCCAAATCTGATACTGTTTTAGGAAAAATTGAAAAATAAAACTTTCAAAAATGAAGTAAATGCAACTGTAGGTCTCCAAATGGGATCTTTTGTGATTAGATGAGGGTACAATCTCCCCCCCCCCCCACCCCCCCACCCCCCCCCCACCCATTGATATATAACTGGGTGGTCTTTACATTGAAAAATCACATCGAACAGAAAGCACACACTTCCACAGGGTCAGTGGGACAAGGGCTGAAGTGGGGTTTAGTCGAGAGAGAGTCTGCAGCATCATCACAAGGCCTAAATTTAATCTTTTTTTGGAATTGCTCTCTTTTTTTCTGTTTGTCTTCCTTTTTGTTGTTGTACGCAAGTTATCGGTGTCAAAGCATTTCATTTTTTGTTGATTTAATTTCATTCTCCCACATTTACGCCATGTAAACATTTCATTTCCTTTGAACATTTCATTCTTTTGACCCGTTGACTCAACTCTATGACTTTCAACTATTACTGTTTCACTGGCTTCTCGACATTGAAATACTAACTCCTGAAGGTCAGGAGAGGAACACGGGGAAGTAGGTTGGTTAGAGTTAGGTAAAACATTGAAACTTTAAAAAGTTTATAATCCAATGCCCACTTCCATTTTTACTAATTCACTCTCGGGCTGAGGGTGGGGGGCGGGCAGCGCCAGAACGAATGTTAGTGTAACCAGGGTGGGCAATGTGTAAACTCGCTCATTTGGGGGGAGAGGGGGTCTGATGGCACAGCACCTTGTTGGGGGGTAATGCCCAGTGATGCTGACCCCTGCTCAAGCCTCCATAGAGTTAGCTCTTTGTTCATTCATGCTTCCATAATATCAAATCCTGAAATTAACACCAGCCCTAAAATAATCTCAGATATATTTATTCTCAAGAGAAATTGGAATCGATAGAAAACTGATGCTCCAAATAAAGTCTCCACTCGCTAAGAATATTTCTAAATCCACAAGCCGATTTAATTCATGAAGTTCTCCCAACAAACGGCTGTAGCGCCAATTCCCACCATCTAAAGTCGCTGTTGCATTTTAAATGAAGATGCTACTTACCTTCACAGTAAGACAAAATGAAGTGTTAAATGAGAAATCAGCACAAATATTTTATAATCCTTACATTAGAATAAGAACTGGAAAGTGGGTCATGGTCTTAATTAGAAATTGATATCAACTAGGTAGCAGTTAGAACAGGATTCTAACATCTGTTTCATCTTGTCAACATTTTACATTTCTCGCCCAGAAAAAGGATTAAAATTAATCTTTTGATATCAAGTTTGCTTTATCTGCAAGCGTAGGTTCAATGTGATGGACATTTGTAGATCAAAAGACCTGCAGGTAAATTTCTAGTCATTAACACCATTTGATTTTGAAAACAGGGATTAGACCATAAAATTAAAAAGAGTCGTCAGAGAGAAGGTGGGGTGAATGGCCTTCACTTGACCCTTAACAATTCAGTCCTGGAAAGACTGGAATCCTATAGGGCCTTTTCTGATAATGGCATGATCCATGGATATCCTTCCACTCTAAAGTAACATCACATTTTGAGCAGCTAAATAGCCTTTGAAAGGGAAATGCAGGGCCTTCTGACCACCGAACTGGATCGACTAGGCTTATATTTGCTGGAATTTAGAAGATTGAGGGGGGATTTTTAGAAACATAAAATTCTTAAGGGATTGGACAGGCTAAACACAGGAAGGTTGTTCCTGAAGTTGGGGAAAACCAGAACCAGGGGTCACAGTTTAAGGATAAGGGGGAAGTCATTTAGGACTGAGATGAGAATATTTTTTTTTCTCTCAAAGAGGGGTGAATCTGGTTCTTTATTTGAGAGGGAGTTATATTTGGCCCTTGTGGCTAAGGGGTACAGGGGGTGTGGGGAGAAGGAAGGTACTAGGTACCAAGTAGATGATCAGCCATGATCAAAATGAATGATGGTGTAGGCCTGAAGGGCCAAATGGCCTACTCCTGCACCTATTTTCTAGGTTTCCAACAAATTCCATGTTTTTTCCTTTCTCAGAAACCAGAAGGAACACGAGAGCCAGAAGATCACTGACCACACCAATGCGGATGTAAATGTGAAAAAACATTTAAAGGCTCCGTCTGGTCCAGCTGGTAACAATTAGGGATGGAGTGAAAGCCCAGGCAGACTTACACCACATGTTAATTAAACTTGAAAGGCAGAAGATCAAACTAACAACCTTAAGGAATCTGAGGCTGCATTTGGTGGAAGTGGCATGAACGCAAACTGATTCGGCAGGAGTTTGCAATTTCTAGCGGACTGGTCCCTGTGTGAAAGGTCTGAACAGTGTCTCTGCCAGTCCCCGGCCACCAGAGGTGCTTCACAGCCAATTAACCTTTTCACAAACTTAATGGAACGTAGCAAACAATTTCCACATACCATCAATGTAATAAAATCTATTTAAATCATGTAATTTCATGAATAAATGTTGGACAGATCATCTCTGTAAACTCTTCTGTTCTTCTCAGAGAGGATTATTACTTTAAACCCTGTGTTACCTGGCTAAAAATCACTGAATTAGTGCATATTTATTGATCATCTTCAGTGTAACAAAATCTTTGAAGAAACGTCCTCACCAGGTTGGAAGCTGAATGCTAAACTCATTCCTTTACCTGTCGGGTCACTCGTCGAGCCTCCCAGTAAGGCTTAGAATCGTCCACCGCTTTTCCGACCTTCTTACCCATTTCATCAAGTTTAACCGTGGCTTCGACTAAAACGGTTCGAAATTTCTGCCGAGCTTCCTGCAAGACAACAGTGTAGTTTATCAGGGCTTACGAAACATTAGTTTCATTATTTCCATAACATTTGAATAAAAGGACTCAAGCAGTTAACAATAAATGACAATCTCTTCTCTCATTTCCCCTATGACACCAGCTTTGTGAGGTGCCTGAGGAGATTCGGTACGTCATAACAGACTTTCGAAAGCTTCTACAGGTGAACCGTGGAGAGCATTCTGGCTGGTTGTATCAGTGCCTGGTATGAAGGCGGTAACTCTCAGAACAAGAATAAACTCCAGAGGGTTATTAACTCCGCCTGCGACCAGGTACCAGACTTCATCCCATTGAGGACATCGACAAGAGGCGGTGTCTTAAAAAACCAGCCTCTACCCTTAAAGATCCCCCACCACCCAGGCCGTGCCCTCTTCACTCTGTTACCATCGGGCGAAAAGGGTACAGGAGCCTAAAGACGAGCACTCAGCGGTACAAGGACAGCTTCTTCCCCGCTGCCATCAGATTCCTGAATGATGAATGAATCAGAGACACGGCCTGACTTTATCTTTTTCTTACACTACTCTTATTTATTTTGAAATTTGGTGTTTATAGAAATCTTTGCTCTATAATGCTGCTGCAAAACAACGAATGTCATGACACGTTCGTGACAAAAAATTCTGAAGCTGGTGCTCAGGTGATTTTCCTGTTGCACCCAATAGATACCAAAACCAAATTGAAGAACTTTTAAATCCAGCGATCTCTACTTGTATCCACAATCACATTCTAAAACACCCAGTTGTGAAAAACAGATAAGTGGGGGAGTGTGAGGGAAAATGAGATGCATCGTTGAGACTGGCATTTACCCCATGAAGTACCCCCCACCGTGATGAAATGCTTGGAGCGTCTGGTGATGGAACATGTGTATCCCAGAGATACTAGACCCATTTCAATTTGCTGATAGAAGAGACCATTCCACTGATGATGCCTCCTCCCTCCACCCTGTCCTGACCTACCTGGAGAACATCACTGAGCCCTCTCCAACTAGATAGCATTTCTCCGGTTTCTCCTAGCCCACTCCCCATTCTCCTTCTCTTCCCCATCTCTCTGTCTCTTTTCCTCCAGCTCTCCACCCCCTTCCCTCTTCACCCACAGAGCCCCTTGTTTGCTGGTGTTCCTTTCTCCCTTATCCACCTATTACCTCCTGCCTGTGGGTCTGTGCTACTCATTTCCCCCCCCCCAACCAACTATTTGGTTTGGGAATCTGCATACATTTTGCTTATACTTCGATGAGGGGCTTAAGCCTGAAACGTCAGTTCTGTATCTCTATCTTTGCCATATAAAGAACACTGTTCGACCTTCTGAGTTTCCCCAGTATTGTGTTCTACCCTTCTACATCAGGGTGCTCAGCATTTAATGTAATAATTCTCCAGAAGCTGATGAGAACTCCACACCCCTCTCTCACTGGATTCTGGACTTAACGGGAAGATCGCAGTCTGTCTGGGTCGGTAGCAGAACGTCAAGCACCACCTCGCTGAGCACTGGGCACCTCAGGGCTGTGCACTCAGCCCGCTCCTGTTCACGCTACTTACCCACGACTGCATTGCCAGATCAGGCTCCAACAGGGACATCAGGTTTGCAGTTAACATGACAGTCATCGGCCTCGTCAACAACAGAGGAAAGGTGGAAAATCTCGTGATGTGGCGTGAGAGTAACAATTTGAGGCATAACGTGGACAAGATGAAGGATGTGATCGTGGACTTCAGGAGGACCAGGAACGACCACCCGCATTACACATAAACAACTCTATAGAAGAGAGTGGAGAGCACCAAGTTCCTTAGAGATCACTTAACTCGTGATCCATCCTCGACGCACATCTCCTCACTTGTCAGGAAGACACAACAGTGACTGCCCTTCCTGAGAGGTCAATCTACAAGACCATAAGAGTGGCAGAGAGGATCACGGAGGTCTCCCACCACCACAACACCGCCCCCCCCCCACCATCAATGATGTATCAGGATTGTCTGAAAATCATTGAGGCCCCCCACCACCCCGCACAGTTACTGCTGTTGGGAAAGAGATACAGGAGTATCAGAGCTAGTGCCACAAGGATAAGAAACAACTTCTTCCCATGGGCAGTGAGACAACTGAGTGACTAAATGAACTGTTCACACAAACCGTCAGAGACTCTACCATTAAACAATGCATAAGTATCATTTGCCTGTATGTGTTATGTCTGGTTGGGTGTCTGCATGTTTTTGCCCCGAGGACCAGAGAACACTGTTTCGTCAGCTTGTATTTGTACATCAGATGACAATAAACTGTGATAGAGATAATAGAGCTCACAAGTCTTATTCTGCCTGAAATCAATATGGCCATTTAATGAGCAAGTCCATGTAACAACCCACACAAGCCTCTAAATAATTTGGCAGGTTCAATGCCTTTCTGCAGTCCTTTGAAATCAAGTCCTACAGTAAAGGCAAATTGCGATCTGCCAAATAGAGAGATCTACTTGCATTTGTGTATATGTATTTGTTTATATGTTTATATGTTTATATGTATATGTATATGTATATGTATTTGCAAGCTCACACCAAGACACAAGAGAAACTTGTCCGTGAACTACTCTTTGCAGATGATGCCGCTTTAGTTGCCCATTCAGAGCCAGCTCTTCAGCGCTTGACGTCCTGCTTTGCGGAAACTGCCAAAATGTTTGGCCTGGAAGTCAGCCTGAAGAAAACTGAGGTCCTCCATCAGCCAGCTCCCCACCATGACTACCAGCCCCCCCACATCTCCATCGGGCACACAAAACTCAAAACGGTCAACCAGTTTACCTATCTCGGCTGCACCATTTCATCAGATGCAAGGATCGACAATGAGATAGACAACAGACTCGCCAAGGCAAATAGCGCCTTTGGAAGACTACACAAAAGAGTCTGGAAAAACAACCAACTGAAAAACCTCACAAAGATAAGCGTATACAGAGCCGTTGTCATACCCACACTCCTGTTCGGCTCCGAATCATGGGTCCTCTACCGGCACCACCTACGGCTCCTAGAACGCTTCCACCAGCGTTGTCTCCGCTCCATCCTCAACATCCATTGGAGCGCTCACACCCCTAACGTCGAGGTACTCGAGATGGCAGAGGTCGACAGCATCGAGTCCACGCTGCTGAAGATCCAGCTGCGCTGGATGGGTCACGTCTCCAGAATGGAGGACCATCGCCTTCCCAAGATCGTATTATATGGCGAGCTCTCCACTGGCCACCGTGACAGAGGTGCACCAAAGAAAAGGTACAAGGACTGCCTAAAGAAATCTCTTGGTGCCTGCCACATTGACCACCGCCAGTGGGCTGATAACGCCTCAAACCGTGCATCTTGGCGCCTCACAGTTTGGCGGGCAGCAGCCTCCTTTGAAGAAGACCGCAGAGCCCACCTCACTGACAAAAGGCAAAGGAGGAAAAACCCAACACCCAACCCCAACCAACCAATTTTCCCCTGCAACCGCTGCAATCGTGTCTGCCTGTCCCGCATCGGACTGGTCAGCCACAAACGAGCCTGCAGCTGACGTGGACTTTTTACCCCCTCCATAAATCTTCGTCCGCGAAGCCAAGCCAAAGAAGAAAAAAAGATATATTATAGGGAACTGACATCTTCCCATGAATCATAAAAGTGTACTTAGTACACTGGCTTGTGTAAAACAATGGAAATTGTCTGTCTCTTAGAATAAACTCTCAACGTTATGCTGCAGGAGGTGCTGACACATGCACATCATCAATATCCCTGCTAATTTACATTACTGTTCTCCTTCAATTTGATGGATAGTTTTCCCTCCAACAAAGTTCTCACAGTTGGAGAGTACTTCCAAAAAAAGCAACTGGAAAGATCCCAAAGAAGGGGGATTTGCACATTGAAACCACCATCGACGATTTTGGCAAGTCCTACAATGCTTTGCAACAGTGAAAATGCTGGGGTCATTGATGTAATCTCAAAAACAAGACTGACAAATGGAAATGATAGACTGAGCTGATTAAATTCTTTTGCTGGCTGCGGGTAAAGGAGATTCTTTGGTTTCTCTGAAGTGGTAGAAGTGCATGCATTCTCGATTTGACATCAGTGCAAGAAAGAAAAAAAAAAATCTGGTGTCCTTTCCATGATCTGCAGGAGTGTTAAGAGATTACACCATCCTGCGGGATATGGCACTGAATGGCAAAGCAGTTATGGGTCATGAAAGTTAAGGTTCCAATAATACTTTTTTTTTAAAATATAAAGTATTTTTGTGATGTACTGTCATATTTTTGTGATGTACTGTCTACTTCAAGCAGACAAAACCATGATGTGCAACATGTCATTGAAAATTTATTTTCTGCATTCGCACTTGGACGTCTTCCCTGCTGGTCTTGGCGCAGTCAGCGACAGACACAGTGAAAGGTTTCACCAGGACATTGCGACCATGAAAAAGCAGTTTCAGGACAACTGGAATCCATCAACGCTGGATGTTAACACGCGAGGCATCAGATATAAATGAAAAATCAGCGGCAAAATATTTTCAGATCAGTGGAACTAACACGAAGAGTCAACATTGTTATGCTATCAAACATGGTAAAGTCCATTTAATGTTTCTCCAACTTCCTACATGACACAGGAAATCTGAAATTATCTTTGTCTTCATCTTGAAGTTGTCAATAATAATCAATGATATTCCCCCCCCCCCCCCGCAGGAAGTAAACCTTTTGAAAACATTTATGTTCAGTGCTAATTAATGAGCATGTGGTCCCAGTGATCACCAGCTTTCAATGACTTGAGTCTAAGCACATGAGGCTCCTTTGCATATTAACCCCACTCAATCATTCACCATTTTCAAAAAAAAATCCAACTCGGGAGCATTTAAGAGTAATCCCATTTAGTGTAAAATGAAGGCATGTATCGGTTGAATTGGGTCAGGGTGGCGATGCTCTTAAAGTGGGATGGTGGATGGCTAAAAGCAGAAGCTGGAAATACTGGACAGTGTAAGGAGCACCGGTGGTTGGAGGGGAAAACAGTCAGAATTGCAGATCCAGCGCTCTGTCACATAGGGATGTGTAGAACAAGACATCTCAGACAGGGCGATCACAAATGCTAACCATACCGCCTTTTGGTGGCTGTCTGTCAGGTGCTTGTACGTTCTCCCCGTGTCTGCATGGGTTTTCCCCAGAGGGCTCTGGCTTCCTCCCACCGTTCAAAACGTACCAGGGTTGCAGATTAATGGGGTGCAAATTGGGCGGCATAGCCCATGGGTTGAAATGGCCTGTTACCGTGCTGTACACCTAAATTTAAATGATATACTTCAACTTTTGACTGCCACAGGCAAAGAGTCATCATGAGCAGTGCCCAATACACCTAAGAATAGGAGAAGAAGAAGGAAAAGAGCCCCTTCAGAGCGACTGAGTGTCTATAGCTTCACCTCCAGCTGCACAGATTCCTATTCAAACCATTCTAGCCCAAGCTCCAAGGCCCAAACCTGTGATACAATCAATGAGCCTTCAGCCCCCAAGTCCCTTTGGGAGACTTTCTTCTTGCCCTCAGGACCATCTCAAATCCCATTCTGATAGCCCATGAGCCAGTCTCCAGCTGCCCGCGCCCTGTGTGCTCCTTCAACAGCCGAGTCCATCGCTAGTCGGCTGCAGTGGTTATGTTCCCTCCGGCCATATCCCACGCTTCTCCTACTCAGAGGTGGGTGCTTTCCCCATTTCTGGTGTTCTGCGCTGATCCACTGCTCTGGAGATCACCCATGATATTGAATCACTTGTACTTTGGATTTGGAAGTGAAGGGGCTGGTCTTAATGGGAGAATAGCTAGGGTGAGAGAAATTAAAGATTTTAGAGAGCACCAGGATATCAGGTGTGGGTGTGAATGTAACAGATCTGCAGAAATGCCACAGATAAGGTCAAAGACCAGAGTTGAAAGTTCGAATGTGCTTTGATAAATTAATTTTTTCCCCCTCTGTGAACCACAGAAGCAAGCTGGAAGATGAAGAGCCATGTGTATGGAGAGCAGACCCATAAAGAAATTCGAGACAGCTTTATACGAATTTGCCACAATGAGAGCCAAAGTGACCAGGAGAAATGGCAAAGGCAAGAAGGGTTCGTGAACAAGGGCTGGTCTCTGGAGATAGAAAGAAGGCCTCATGGAGTAAAAGAGTGTAGTGAAGTCAGATGAATGGGGGTCTCAGAGAGCAAGAAACCAGGGGGGATGGGTCGAAGAGCAACAAGCCCTAGGGGGAGGGGGGTCAAAAGGAGGAAGATAATGATTATCCAAGGGCAAGCTCATTCAGTATGATTCACAGAAAAATTAAGTAGAATTAAGCAAGAAGAGCTTTATAGAAAGAGAAAACAAACAGACACTGTACAGTAAAAACCCTGTTATCCAGAATTCACGCAACTGGCAGCCTCAAGCAACCAGCAAAGAAATTGCAGAAAATAAATAAGAAAAATTGGAATTCAAAATTAATTTGGCAGTCACACAACACACGATCTCAAGCTATCAGAAAGTCTGCTTTACCGGCACCTACCAATCCCCATAGGTGCCGGATATCATGGGTTTCACTGCATATGACACCAGAAAGAGTACAGGAAAAAAAGAGAAAGCCTCGTTCACCCATGAAACAGCAGAGTGAACCTGTGAAATTGAACATCGACCCAGATTTGACGAAGAGCTCTGCTCCACTTTCGCGTATGCCTGAGAGCTCCTATTTGATAGTTTGGAGATGGCAGCTCATTTAATATGGGCTTCTCTCGGCACTTTTGACCTTAAATTCTTAAGGAAGCCAATGAAGGAGGAGTTTTAATTCCAAGCCCAGATTAGTATTATTTTTAAATCTTGTTTTTTTTCCCCAAACTTTATTTAAAAGATAACAGAAACATAACATACAATATAAAAAGAGTCAAAGAAATTTTTTCATTAATACCCATCCCCTCCTCCCACTCTTACAGCCAACTCCCTTAAGGGGAGCAAAAATTTTTTTTTAATTTTATACATGTAAAGTTTAAGTAATTTTTTCCATAATAACAGATACTTTAAATTCATTATGCCAACAAGCTATATTAATTTCAGTAACATCTTTCCAGGTACTAGCAACACATTTACGCGCTACTGATAATACCAAACGTACAAAAGCAATTTGAATTTTATCCAATCCTATTCCTCTTAACGAATATAAATTTCCCATCAAGAAAATCGTTGGATCGAACGGTAGCATAAAATTATACAATTTCTCCAAAACTACTTTAATTCCTTGCCAAAATGATTGAACTTTAAAACAATTCCATACAGCATGCAAAAATATTTGAATACATGAACCACATCTAAAACAAGAATCCGAATTACTAAACCCATTTTTTTTTAAAACTTTGCCGGGGTCAAATGTAATTGATGTAAAAAATTATAATTAACCATTCCTTATTGAACATTAGTCAATTTAATTACATTGTGTTGACACATACTTGCCCAATCTTCTTCAGGAAAAATAAATACTAAATCACTCTCCCATTTAAGTTTAGATATCTCCAAATCTGGTTTATCTATACTATCTTGTAACAAATTATGCATAACTGAAATATAACCCTTTTTCGGTATAGAGGAAATCAAAGATTCAAATCTCGACAAAGTAGGTAAAATCATCTCTCTACCATAATTATCTTTTATCAAAGCCCTAAGTTGATAATACACAAACAAAGAATTTACAGGTATATCAAATCTTTCTCTCAATTGATTAAAAGAAAGAAATTGCCCCTCTACAAAACAATCTTGTATTGTCTTTATACCCTTAGAATTCCAAATCTTTAAATGATTGTTAAACATTGAAAAAGGAATAAGCTGATTATTGTACATTGGAGTTAAAATAGACAATTTATCTTTCGACCCTACACCCAATTTTTTTTAACCAAATCTTTAATAAATGTTCCAATATCGGTATGTCATATTGCTGTAACAAATTTGAATTCCAACGAAATATAAATTAATGTATTTCAACACAAGCAATAAGCGCCATCTCCATTTTAGCCCAGCTAAGAGGCTGATCTAAATCAATCAATCTACTAATGAACTTCAACTGGGCCGCTTCATAATAATTTTGAAAATGTGGTAGTTGCAATCTGCCCAATGTATACTTCCATGTAAGTCTATGCAACGCCATTCGAGCTAATCTACCTTTCCATAAAAAACTCTTGCACAGGTTTATTCAGATCTTGAAAAAAAAACTTTAGAAAGTAAACAAGGTAGTGACTAGAATAAATATTGAATTCAAGGAAAAATATTCATTTTAATGCAATTAACCCGACCAATCAAAGTTAATGGAAGATCTTTTCACTTAATCAAATCTGCTTTAATCCATCTTAATATAGGTACATTTTGTCTAATAGCCTGAGCTAACGGTTCTATAATGAATGCAAATAAGGCTGGTGACAATGGGCTGCCCTGTCGAGTTGAATGAGTCAATTTAAATGGTAAAGAAATCTGTCCACTTGTCACCACCCTAATAATTGGGTTTGTATATAAAGCCTTAACCCAACCAATAAAAAAAAGGGCTGAATTTAAATTTCTCTAACACTTTAAATAAAAAATCCCACTCAACCCTATCAAAAGCTTTTTCTGCATCTAATGCAATCATCATAGGATGGTTAGGTTGCTTTCGATATGCATTGACCAAAGTAATTAATTGAAATATATTGTCTGATGCATTTCTATTCTTAATAAAACCTGTTTAATCAATATGTACTAATTTAAGCAAATATTTAGCAAGTCTATTAACTAATACTTTTGCTATAATTTTATAATCCACATTTAATTAATAAATAAATAGGTCTATATGAAGACACCTTTAATAGATCTCTATCTTTTTTTGGAACGACAGTTATTAAAGCACTAGAACATGACTCTGGTAGCTTCTGATCTTCAGTAACTTGATTCAACACCTCTCCAAATTCATTAGAAAAATCATCATAAACAAGTCTATAAAATTCCACAGGAAGTCCATCATCCCCTGGGGACTTTCCATTAGGCATTTCCTGAATAGCTTCTTTAATTTTAAAATCCGTAAAGGGATATTCCAATTCCTGAACATCAATTCCATCTAATACCGGTAACTTTAATTTAGATAAATAAGAATCAAGAGAACCATTTTCATGTTTCCCCTCAGAAGTATATTTTTGATATAATGAATAAAACTGGTCATTAATTTTCCTGAGGCTTATAATTATTATTGAATTCTTCTTAACAGCATTAATGGTCTGAGACACCTGTTCAGCTTTCAATTGCCAAGCAAGTACCTTATGAGCCCTTACCCCCAACTCATAATAACATTGCTTAGATCGATTAATTAAGCTTTCAAACTGATAAGTTTGTGAAGTATTATAATTCAATTTCAACCTCTCTAATGCAACTTTTTTTTTAGCTTCTGTTACCCCTTTCTGAAAATCCTTCTCTAACTCAGCAATCTTATTTTCTAACTCAAAACATTCTGCCGTATATGGTTTCTTAACTTTCATAGAATAACTAATCATCTGCTCCATCAAATAAGCTTTTAAAGCATCCCATATTACAAAATGACTATCCACAAAATTAACATTTTCAGTCAAAAATAAAGAAATCTGCTCTTTAACAAAAGTAACAAACTCTGGTTTCTTCAATAGCATTACATTAAACCTCCATCTTAATGATGGACGTACTACCTCCGAACTTTTGCAAGAAAAATGTAATAATGAGTGATAAGATACAATTCTACTTTTATATTCAGCTTGTAATACTCTACCTTGTAAATGTGCTGATACCAAAAATAAATCAATTCTAGAAAATGAATCATGTCTCAAAGAATAAAAAGAAAAATCATTCTCTGTAGTGTTAACTTTTCTCCAAATATCCACCAAATTTAAATCTTTCATTAACGCATTAATTTGTGTTGCCATCTTTGATTTCCTTATACTTTTTGGATTTCTATCCAATAACGGGTCGAGAACACAGTTCAAATCTCCGCAAACTAAAACATTTTCATTAGCTTGAGTTAACAATAAAAAAAGCTTCTGAAATAAACTGATCATCATCTATATTAGGGGAATAAAGATTCAACAAAGTCCACGATTCAGCAAAAATTTTACAATTCACTCTTAATACTCTGCCAGCATACCCCTCTGAAGATTCCAATTCAAAGGGTAATTTTTTATGAATCAAAATCGCTACTCCTCTTGCCTTAGAATTAAAAGAAGAGAAAACATCACCAACCCAATCCCTTTTCAATTTCAAATATTCTTTCTCAGTCAAATGTGTTTCTTGTAAAAAAAATATCAATTTTCATTTTTTATATATATAAGCCAATATTCTCTTTCTCTTAATTGGATTATTTAATCCCTGCACATTAAAAGTTGCAAAATTCAATTGAGACATTTTTTTTAAACTACTAATATAGTTACACACTATAAAATAATGCTCCCCTCTACAATTCTTCCAAAAAAGAAAAAAATCCTCAAGAAAAAAAAAGACAAAACAACAACAAAAAAAACCACCCAAAGGTAGTAATACCCTAAAAAACTGGGTGTGGTAAACCCACTAGTGGCAGATGACTGTCAAAGTTTTCAGTGTCATCCACCCCCTCCCAGATACATATTAATTATTTAATCAAACACAATTGAACATAGTCCAATATATTTAACCCAATGATTCCAAGCCCAACAACTACTCCGGATCTTCAACATCAAGAAGACTTTGTGCCATCTCTTCTTTCTTTCCATTCCCATGTCCATTTCCATTTCCACTCCTCTTAGGAGATAACGGAAGAGAAGATCCATTTCTTCACAATTCCGGCAAAGAATTGGCATCATGATCATTCTCAAAAAATTAAGATTGAAAATTTCCATAGAAAACCTTCAAAATTGTAGGATAATGAAAAGCAAACTTGTAACCTTTTTGCCACAAAACGTCTTTAGCCTCATTAAATTCTCGTGGTCTTCTAATAACCTCTCAACTCAAATCAGCATAAAAGAACACCCCATTATGTTGAACCATTAATGGAGATCAATTCTGTCTTGAGTTCTGCACTGCCATACGTAAAATCATTTCACTATCTTGATATTTTAAACAATGAATCAAGACTGCTCTCGGTGTTTGTCCTGTAAGTGGTCTTCTTCTCAGAGCTCTATGAACCCTATCCAATTCCAAACCTTCAGGGAAAAACTCTTTACCCAGAACCTCTGGGATCCAGTGCTTAAAAAATTTTATAGGGAAGACCAACTATTTTCACATTATTCCTCCAACTTTGATCTTCCAATGAATCAATCTTCTTCATTAAATCTCTTTTCTAAATCCCCCAATCTTCAAAAGAACCTTCCACTTTTTCCATTTTTTCTCTATTACGTTCTACCCGAGTTTGACACTCAGAGAAAGCTGTTGCAATTTTCTTAAAATTATCTTTCACAGTGTCTACTGATTTTATACATTTATTAATATCACTTTTAACTACAGTCATTTTCTGTTTCACAGTTGACATTTCATCACACAAAGTATTCATTTTTATTTTCATCTCCATAAATCCTTGAGTCATTTGAGTTGATATTTGTTTTGACATATTATGCATTGGCTGTATTTGACCAGCAATCCCTTCCAAAACAGTGAACTCTGAATCCAGTCCAGATTCCACTTCCACTTTTTGAAATTCACCTTCTGTAACTACAAGCTCCTCCTCCTGGATGTATTCCAATAAGGTAAGTTCCTCTTCTTCGTCAGTCATCACAGGTCCTTTGACTGAACAGCTGCAGGTCTGGACACCCGGCGCCGGCACCCCGACCTCTTTGGGAAGCCGGCGTTCAGGATCTCCAACCGCGCCGATATTTTCCAACAGCTCATGAGCCAGCGATGCCACACGCAGGCCAGGCAAGGCTGTCGGACGCGCAGAGGTGTCTTCCGATGCTACCCTGCACCCCACCGGGCTGCCCAGCGAGGTCACGGGCTCGCGGGTCCCCTTAACGGCCCTGCCACCCACGTGCAAGGCTTCACCTGAACACAGGTTGGCAACGGTCGAACTCACCAATGTACCAGCACCATCTTGCGGATGCAGAATCGGCACCAGAGTCAAACTCGAATGGGCTGGAGTCCTCTGAGGCTTGGAGACTCCCAACACCGACTCCGTGGATTCAGCTATGCAGGTAGGCCTCAATTCTTCCACACTTTTATATGGTAATTTTTTCTGAAGCCGAGGTTTAAACTTTTTCAAATTAGATCCCATCATAAAGCACTGTTATTTAAATAACTGTAAATCTTATTTTAATCAGTTTCATACTATTAAAAAAAACAGGTATTTAATGATCCAGGTGGGGAGAGGCGGAACACACATTTTCCTTCTACGCCATCTTGCCACACCCCCCTTAAATCTTGTTTTTGACACATCTTGTCATTCTTATAGATTTGTAGAATAAAGGTGGTGTAATTTTTTTTTTAATTTAGAGCATGGTCACAACTCCTTCTGAACCATGAGCCCATGTCATCCAAATTCACCCATGTGTCCAATTAACCTTCTACCTCTGTACGTCAGTGAAATAATTTTAAATAATCCGGATTTCACCTGGTATTGCCAGTTTGGTAGGGAAGTAATCCCGAATGCACACGACTCAGATGACCAGAATTTTTAATGTCCTTGTTCATTGAATAGCACGTCTTCTGAAGTGCATTTCCTCTGTAACTTTAAATGACTAACCTTCAAAGTCTTGTCCTAATTAGGCTCTTGATTCCCATGAAAAGGCCTTCCCAAAATAGCTCTTAATTTAGTGCAGCTCGTTTTTTATTTCCTTCAGTTACAGAGGAACAAGAGGTTATCTGGGTTTTGCTTTTGGGTCAAACGTTTGCAGGACGCAGAAACTGACCAAACTGATGGTTCAGAGCAAATGGAGCAGTGCTTGACAATCCAGGTTAAAGATCCTGTGGGGGGGGGGGGGGGGGGGACTTTCCAAAATAGATCTACTTATAAAATTTTTGATTTGTTGCTCTAGACCAGTGATTTTCAACCTTTTTCTTTCCACTCACATCCCACTTTAAGCAATTCCCATGCCATCAGTGCTCTGTGATTAGTAAGGGATTGTTTAAGGTGGGATGTAGGTGGGAAGGTTGAGAATCACTGCTCGAGACCCAATTGTGACTGAAATATTTTGCTTGAGAAAAATGGTCACTGGCCCATTTCCTTTGGAGTTCTGAAACCGTGCACATAATGAGTCAATGAGGTACAATTGAAACAGTGGTGTTAAAACTTTGTCTTTCCACCCACATCCCAGAGCTAATTACAGAGCACCTAAGAAAAAGTTTAAAAAACATTGCTCTAGATCATCTTCTGAGTTCCTCACATTCAGTGGTAGTCACCCAGAGGGCCAAGTAACTAACAATCTGTGTTAAAGGCTCTTAGATGACATGAAAATTGATAGTATTGTGGATATCAAAATGAAAATAGGACATAAATCAGTTGGCAAGTTGGGCAGAGCATTTGCCGATATAGGCTATCCCGCCAAAAATTAATGCCAACATTGCCTTCACCTTCTTCAGAGGTCAACCTTTGGGGAATCCTGCACGAGGACTCCCTTTGCATCTTGGAATTTTGAATTTTCTCCCCATCTAAATAATAGTCTATCCACCTGTTTCTTCTACAAAAATGCTTGACCGTCCACTTTCCAACAATGTATTTCATTTGCCACCTCTTTACCCGTTCTCCTCATCTAGCCAAGTCTCTCTGCAGCCTATCCGTATCCTCAGCACCACATCCCCTACCATCTATTTTGGTATCAACTACAAATTTAGACATAAAGCCATCTATTCCATAATCTAAGTCATTTAGATAAACATAAATAGAAGCAGCCCCAATACTGTGTAACACCACTGGTAGCCAACCAGAATAGGATTCCTTTTCTCCTACTCTGTTTCCTGCCCAATCAGCCAATGCTCCACCCTTGCCTGTATCCTTTCTGAAATTCCATGGTCTCATCTTGTTGAGCAACGACATATGTGGCACCTTGTCGAAGGCCTTTTGAAAGTCCAGAAACTTTAAAAAATTGCAATAGGTTTGTCAGGCATGATTTTCCTTCAGGAAACCATGGTGATTTGGGTCCATCTTTTCATGCACCTCCAGGTATTCCATAATCTCCTCCTTGACAATCCATTGTAACAGCTTCCCAACCCACCAATGTCAGGCTCATAGATCTATAGTTTCCTTTCTGCTGCCTCGTTCCCTTCTTAAACAGCAGAGGGACTTTCGTGATCCTCCAGTCCACCAGAACCACGCCAAACTCCATCAATTCTGGGAAGATCATTACCAATGGCTCTACAATCTCTACAGCTCCCTCCTTCAGAACCCAAGGGTGCATTCCATCTGGTCCGGGAGACTTATCTACCCTTAGACCATATAGCTTCCCAAGTACCTTCTTTCTCGTGATCTGGATTGCACTCATTTCACTTCCGAGAGGGCCATGAGAGTCCAGTTTGTTCCTAATGTCTTCCACAGTGAAGACTGATCCAAGATATTCATTCAGTTCCCCTGCCCTCTCCTTGTCTCCCATTACAATTTCTCCAGTGTCACTTTCTATTGGTGTCTACATTGGTCACTTTTACCTTTTATATTTTTAATAGCCTCTGTGATACAACTTGCGAACCTCCTTTCATAATTCATCCATTCCTTCATGACCACCTTCTTAGTTGCCTTCTCCAAGTTTGAAAATGTTTCCCTGTCCTCTCTCTTCCCACTAATTTTCCCTTCCTTGTCTGTCCTCTATTTTCCTTTTACTCTGACTTTCATTTCCCTCGTCGGCCACAATTGTCTCATTTTCCCCATCTACCACTTTCTTTCCTTGTGGTCTCTGCCTGTCCTGCACTTTCCTAATTTCTCGCAGAAACTCCAGCCTTCACCATTAGTGTGTTTCTCCCATTCGTCTCAGGCCAGGTCCTGTCTCATGAGGCTGTATTTTCCTTTACTCCACTGAAATACCAACACGTCAGACTTTAGCCTCTCCTTTTCAAATTTCACAGCGAACTCAACCATATTGTGATCGCGGCCTCCTAAGGGATCCTTTACCTCAACCTCTCTAATCCCCTCTGGTACATTACTCAGCACCCAATCCAGAACGC
The DNA here is from genome assembly GCF_036971445.1 of Narcine bancroftii. Taxonomy (NCBI): domain Eukaryota; kingdom Metazoa; phylum Chordata; class Chondrichthyes; order Torpediniformes; family Narcinidae; genus Narcine; species Narcine bancroftii. The sequence goes on along the minus strand of NC_091469.1, from coordinate 317,785,005 downwards.
TGATCCCCTGGTGGGTTCATGAACAAGCTGTTCCAAGAAACCATCCCGTACACATTCCACAAACTCTCTCTCTGGAGATCCCGAACCGACCTGACTTTCCCCGATCTCCTCTCATGTTAAAATCCCCCATGATTATTGTAATGCTGTCCCTCTGATGTGCCTTATTCATTGCCTGCTGTATTCTGTATCCACATCCTGGCTGCTGTTTGGAGGCCAGTATATAACTGCCATTAGGGTCCCTTTACCTTTACCACTCCTTAACTCAACACATAAGGATTTGACCTCTTCTGATCTCATGTCCCTTTTCCAGCAGAGCCACAGCACCCCCTCTCCCTCCGTAATCCTTCCAATACACCGTGTATCCTTGGACATTCAGCTTCCAATGACACCCATCCGTTAGCCACAACTAGGTAATGGGCACAGCATCATCCACCCTGTTTCTAATGCTGCGGGAATTTGTGTACAACATCTTGAGACCAGTTTTTGAATGTACCCTGTGTCTGTCATCCCTCCGACTATCATTTTATCTCGTCGCTTGCCTGTTATCCTTGCTGCACCCGATTTCATTTTACTCTCGTTTCCCGAGCACCCTGGCTCCCATTCCCCTGCCAAATTAATATAAACCCTCCTGAAGAGCTGTATTGAACCTGCCCACCAGAATATTGGTCCCCTCGAAGTTCAGGTGCAACCCATCCTTTTTGTACCTTCCCCCAGTGATCCAAGAATCTGAAGGCCTGAAACAGTCTCTCAGCTACACATTTATCTGATCTCACTATTTTTGCCCTCACTAGAACATAGCATAGGCAGTAATCTGGAGTTTACCACTCTGGAGGTCCCACCTCTCAGCTTCCTCTCCAGGACCTCCTGATTTATCTTACCCATGTCAATAGTACCAATATGCATGAAGGCTTCTGGCTCTTCACACTCTCCCCTCAGAATATTCTCGGCTCAATTTGAGACATCCCACATCTGGCACCAGGAGTCAACACACCATCTGGGTGCATTAATCTCCTGTCTGTTCTCCTCAATGAAATGTCCTATCACTATTGCACACCTCTTCACTCTCTCCTCTACAGAGCCGTAATCAGTACCAGAGATGTGGTCCTCTGTCAGGTCGCTCCTCCCCAATCCAGAACAATAAACTGGTCGCTGAGGGGAATGGCCACTGAGGTGCTCTCTTCATACTCACTGTGGCTTCAATTTATCACTTCCTCACTCTCCCCAATGAGACATAGTTCATGAAGCTGCAGCTCCACCTCTTTAACATGGTCCCCAAGGACGTGCAGCTAGTGCAGATGTGGCCATCAGACAGGCTTGGATGTTGCATGGATTGCACAACTTTGGTTATGGAGAAAAAGATAGATAGATAGACTTGTTTTCCCCAGAGGGCAGGAGTTTATGAGAGGCAAAGTAGATCATTAAAATCTTTCTCCCATGCATCAGAAACAATATGCCAGAGTTTGAAGGTTGGAAATGAGAGTATTGAAGAGGACTGGACGAACAATTTTTTTCTTTACACAGTGTGATAGAGTATATAGATATGTTTTTGGGAGATAAATTGGGGAAAGGTTTGTTAGTGTAGGTCACATACAAAAATTTTAAACAGATCTTATTTGAAATACTGGAGTTCTGTTAATGCTAGACATATCAGCCTCACAGCCTTTGCAAGAGCTTTGGAGAGTGCCCGAGACTTCACTAATGGATTGTTGTTCACAAAAGGCAAAAGATCTTATTGGAGCCACAGACTGTCTGGAAAAGAACTTGTTGATATAAGAGGGTCATGTGGTTTTGCAAGTAGAGAGAGTGAAACAGACTTTCTGAGAGTGAGAGCGAGAGTGAGAGTGAGAGCGAGCGCGAGAGCGAGCAAGAGCCAGCAACAGAAACTGGGACTGGAATCAGGACAAGCTGGCAAACTTATGAAAAGCCCCATTTGGAAGACAGCCTGGTCAAAACCCTTCTGGTTCATGCAAGAGGAGAGGACTGGCTGTCTAATGTTTCACTTGGAATAAGGGAAACAAAAAGGAACTCGGTGGTGACCGGAAAGAAAGAAGTTATCATCTGGAGAACCCTGAAGAGGCAAGTTTTGTCAGCAAGACACTGAAGTGGCTGATAGAAGTACATCAGTTGTGGGTGTCCTGGAACAACAAATCTCTAAAAACCGACAAGAACCTTCCTGAACAATAACAATTTAACTTTCAAGCACCAAAGCCTAGTGAACTTTATAAATGTTAAATTCTGTGCACAGAATAAGAATTGCCTGCAACCAGTGAATTTGAAGGAATGAGAAGTGAGATTGGACTGTGATCCAAAGGACTTTTCTGAACTTACACACACATTACATACATGTGCGCTTAAAATTAGAAGGGGGTTAAGTAAGTCAATAGTGATGTTAAAGTGCGATTCTGTTTTCATGTTTAAAGATCATTAAAAGCAACTTTTGTTTAAGTAACCATTTGTCTTGGTGAATATCTATTGCTGCTAGGTTTTCAGGTCCTCCGGCTCATAACAGACAGTGGTTGATCTCACTGCCAGAGGACATGGTGGAATCAGATACAATCACAGTGCTCAGGAGGCACGTCAACAGGTACTTGAACAGGCAAGGCAAAGAAGGACACTGTCCTACTGAAGGCAGATGGGATTAGTGCAGGTGGAGCACAAGGTTAGTGTGGGTCAAAAGCCCCATTATATGCTGCACCATTTACGACAAGGGACCTCAGTTGCTGGAATCTGGAGCAAAGCCAAGCAGCACCTGTTGGGGCAGACATAGGGTTGGCATTTCAGGTTGGGCCCCGGATGCAGCTTTGACCTGCATTGTCAGCCACCCCTCTGCCTCCACGGGGACAGAGTTCCTCCAGCGGTCTGCTTTTGGTCAACAATTCCACAGCCAGAACGGCAGAGTGTTAGAGTCAGGTTCTCAGTTACAGTCAAATATATTGCATTCTAAATGTTTTGGCAGTCTACAGCTTGCAATGTGCGAACCTATTTAGATTACAGGCGCAGATCATTAAAAAAAAAATCAATAAAATGCTGGTGCTGCTATAATGGCAGCGTTGATACCGGTGTGTTTCAGAGAGAGAGAAGGGTCCAACTGCCTGGTCCTAATGCCAATGGATCCCCACAGCCTTTAAACTGCCTGTTAAAGAAGCCTACTGTGTTTGTAAGTAAAATCCTGCAAAGGCGAGGTTTGTGCCAAAGGTTGTTGAACCCACGAGGGGTTGCTGATGCTGGGGGTGCAGTGGTCCAGCGCAGGGCACCAGAAACTGGGATAAAATGCCTCGCATTGAGAAGGAGAATCTGAGGAGAAGACCCAGCAGGGAAGGGCCAGCAAGGGGCTCAGTGCTGAGGGATCCACATACAGGCTGCAGGGACGCGCTGCGGGCTATTGGAGACTGCCTCATGGGAACCAGGTATCTGAGCCAGGATTCTAGAAGGTGCTGGGTGGCAAGAGGGCACTGAAGGCTTCCTGATCACTTCCGAGGTTTGGATCTAGAGCTCCGGTTGCGGATGAATCCAACAGGAGTGTGCGGAAGGCACTCAGTGACTCTCTTTTGCTTCTCTGTCTCTCTTGCTGTAAGGGGCACCAGGCAATACTAATGGCGACTGTCTGCCCTACAGCCGGCACCAGTTAAAGTACATCACGCATGTTACATTTTAATGCATTATTATGAGACAACGAAAGGAACCTTGAAACATTAGTTTTTTTTTAAAACACCTCGTGATTGTACATAATATGGTATTTTATTTGATAATGTCTGCTGTTACATATTTATTTACCCAAAAGGGCGAGATGAGAAGTATTTGTAAGCTCATCATTCATTTGGACTGGAATCCTGAATATGTGAGATTTCAGATGGTTTGGCACAATGGACATTCCCACTGCACCATGGGTCTTCCATCCAACTCTGCAGGGTGAATGGAGGAAGTGAATGTTGACTGGTCAGCGCGGTTTGACTCCTATCCCAAACAATGACTAGCTCCTTTGCAATGGCCTAGTTTGTGCTGCTATTTGTGCAACCTGGACCTGAACGTACAAAAGAGATGATTGTCGACTTCAGGAGGGCCTGCTGACCATTGAGGGCCCAACCGTTGAGGTCATCAAGAGTATCAAGTGCACCTGGTGGAGAATATCACCTGGTCCCTTGTCACCCGCTCCAAGGCCAAGAAAGCCCAGCAGCGCCTCTACTTCCTACGAAGGCTGAGGGAAGTCCATCTCCCACCCTCCATCTTCACTACATTCTACAGAGGATGCATCACCCCCTGATTTGGAATCTGTACCATCTCGGACTGCAAGACCCTGCAGAGGATAGTGAAATCAGCAGAAAAGATCACTGGGGGCTCTCTTCCTACCGTGAAGGACATCTACAACACTCGATGCAGGCGAAAGGCGATAAACATTGTGAAAGGATCCACACACCCCTCACATAAATTCTTCTCCCTTCTGCCATCTGGTAGGAGGTACTGCAGCACCTGGACTCTTACATCCAGATTGGGCAACAGTTTTTTCCCTCAAGCCATCAGGCTCCTGAATTCCCAGAACAGATGTGGATCACGTATGTGGACTATTACTGTATATGTCTTAATATTTTTAATGTGTTTAACTTCTATTCTAACTAATATTTATGTAAATATGCTCTGTAGTCCTGGAGAAATGCTATCTCAACTTGACCGTGCGAGCACTGGATGAATGATAAATAAAGGCGACTTGACTTGCTTCACAATTTCAGGAATCCAAGTTCAATGCTGTCCTGGTTCCCTCATGGGTTTCCCCACCAAGCTTCTATTTGCTCCCACATTTCTCTCCCCCCAAAAAAAAATAACAACTTGTCAAACAGCTGATGAAAATTTCACTGTAGTGTAGGTGAAGGGCAAAAAGAAAATCAAGGGGAATTGCTGGGCCTGGGAAGGGAATAATACATGTCCGATGCACTGGGAAATGGGGAAAATGGGATTCATCCCCTGGAAACCAGTTTGGTCCACCCTGCCCCCCTTCCATAATGTTACAAGGCAAGGTTGATTAAGACAGCCTCAAACATGCCTTTGTGTATAATACATCACATTGTTAGAAATGGGAGATTTACAATTGATATTCCTTTACTGGACAACGAAGATTTTGCTTCCTGAACATTTTTAGGTGTAATTTATGGATTTTGGGCTGCTGATCATGAAAATCACCTTAAAAGTTTCCTCTCACGTATCATTATTTTTTAATATAATCTATTTTTGTGATTTCCTATCATATTTTAAGTCTATTTCAAGCAGACAAAGCCACAAAGTGCAACATGTCATTGAAAATTCATTTTCTGCATTCGCACTTGGCCTTCTTCCCTGCTGGTCTTGGTGCAGTGACGAACACGGTGAAAGGTTTCACCGGGACATTGCGACCGTGGAAAAGCGGTATCAGGGCAACTGGAATTTCTCAGTGCTGGCCGACTATTGTTGGACACCGACAAGAGAGGCATCAGATGCTGAGTACAAACAGAAAATCAGCAGTAAAACATTTTTAGGCCGGTGGAACAAATGCAATGTGTCGGCAACATTATGTGATTAAACCTGCTCAATTCAATATAAGTTCATTTAATGATTCTCCAACTTCCTTTGTGATGCAGCAAATCTGAAAATATCTTGGTGCTCAACTTGAAGGTGTCCATCATAATCTCTATTTTTTTTCCAGGAAGCAAATCTTTTGGAAAAAAAATTTGTGGTCCTGTTGTAATAAGATCAGATGAACTCATTTTAGTTTGTCCTCTTTAAAGTAACAAATCATTACGACACCACTGCAGTTCTGATTGGGGAGTGAAGTTATAAATCGTCCATCCATGATGTCAGTGACAGTAAAAATAAACAAGAAACTAATACAAGGCTCGCAAAAAATAAAAATGCAGTCAATTACAAAATGAGACCAGAATATTAAAGTAGGAAACAGAACATTATGTAATTCATCTGCAAAAAAAACTTAAAGATTACACAGGCCCACAAGTTAGACAAATATGGTAAAACAAAAACCATTTTAAACATACTGAATACATAACCTTGAAATATTTGTCACATAAAGTTTACCTCCAGCTCAGTTTCCTGACGATTAATAGCCTCTGTTGACTGGTTCAGCTTCTCAAGTTCCCCCTAGAAACAATAAGGTAAATAGTTTAAGACTCAAATCTGGCAAAGCCAAAGAATTATACATCAGGTACTTCTTTAAAACATCTTCTCAGAACCTTCATGCCAGTTATCGGCATCCGTCTCATTGAGGCCCAAAAGGAAAACACACAGGGCCAAAAGATTTGAGTGGCCTTACGATTCTTAGAGAATGATACAGAAGCATCACTCGTATCCTGGTGAACTGCAAAAGGTCAAGGTACTGGCCTTTCACAAATTGTTACTGCAAGTATGATATGCTGAACCACAATTCAAATGACTCCACTTTTAATTAAGTTTCCAACAGCCTCTTGGATAATATGTCAGAACTGTAGAATTGGTATCACACAAAAAAAGTTAGACACTTTAATTATCTGGCAGTAACGATGTCATGGTTGTGCATCCGCTACTATTAGAATATCACGAATCAAGTAAAAGAGCTAGAAACTAATCTTTCCAAATGAAGTAAAACTGCTTCACAATTCATCATTAGGCCACCTCACACCATCCTTGGCCTGGCCCAGCTTCGTGCTTTGGCTGGGCTGGAAGTGGACAGGACAGTGAAGCAGATGCAAGACCAGAAGCCCAGTAGGATCAGAAATAGGCTATTCAGCCCATTGAGTCTGCTCTCATGAGCAGATCGATCTTCCCACTCAGCCCCACTCCCCAGCCTTCTCCCCTTAAACCTTTGGTGCCCTGGCTAATCAAGAACCTGTCAATCTCTGCCTTAAATACACCTGGCCTCCACAACTGCCTATGGCCACAAATTCCACAAGTTTACAATTGCCTGAACAAATATACCCTTGCAATCCTCCCCAATCCACCCAGAAACTCATTAAAAGTTTCATCCACGTCAACAGTAAAAGAACTGGTGGTATCGAGGAGAGCAATGGTATGTCTCACTATTTCCCTCTCTATCAATTTCAAATGGATGGACTGCCAACCACATCTGAAACACTGGATCTTACCTGGAGACATTGATACTGTACTATGGTCCACTAACCCAGTTTTCTTTGGCTTGGCTTCGCGGGTGAAGATTTATGGAGGGGTAAAGTCCACGTCAGCTGCAGGCTCGTTTGTGGCTGACAAGTCCGATGCGGGACAGGCAGACACGGTTGCAGCGGTTGCAAAGGAAAATTGGTGGGTTGGGGTTGGGTGTTGGGTTTTTCCTCCTTTGTCTTTAGTCAGTGAGGTGGGCTCTGCGGTCTTCTTCAAAGGAGGTTGCTGCCCTCCGAACTGTGAGGCGCCAAGATGCACGGTTTGAGGCGATATCAGCCCACTGGCGGTGGTCAATGTGGCAGGCACCAAGAGATTTCTTTAGGCAGTCCTTGTACCTCTTCTTTGGTGCACCTCTGTCACGGTGGCCAGTGGAGAGCTCATGGCATAAATGCACAATTCAAAATAACACAAAAGCAAAAGCATTGAAGTGATTACTTCAGCTGAATTGCAGATACATCATTCTTTTTTCACCTCACATGTGAGTGACGAGTCCATACCCAAGTAGTTATTCGTGTCAAGATACCATCAGCACGACAGCTACACAACTCTGATTATCCAAAATGGTCGGGACCAGGCCTATTTTGGATAAAGTATTTTGGGAGTACAAAGATTGCCTAAAGAAATCTCTTGGTGCCTGCCACATTGACCACCGCCAGTGGGCTGATATCGCCTCAAACTGTGCATCTTGGCGCCTCACAGTTCGGCGGGCAGCAACCTCCTTTGAAGAAGACCGCAGAGCCCACCTCACTGACAAAAGACAAAGGAGGAAAAACCCAACACCCAACCAATTTTCCCTTGCAACCACTGCAACCGTGTCTGCCTGTCCCGCATCGGACTTGTCAGCCACAAACGAGCCTGCAACTGACGTGGACATTTACCCCTCAATAAATCTTCGTCCGCGAAGCCAAGCCAAAGAGAAAGAAAAATTTTGGGAGAACCTGCTTCTTTTTTTAAAAAACGAGACCCAATAGCAACAGCCAATCACTTGTAACAGAGTTTATTCAACAACAAACAACAAGGGAAGGCTTTTAAAGCATTAAAATAATGTTTAATTCTCACCAAAAAATTGCCGATCACCAAAACTTCCCCACTGAGGCCCCCTCCCCCCTCCTGGGCTGGGGAGCCCGAGGTCTCCTGTCAGTTCATTACTGAAAAAAATCTTTTGGATAAATGAGAATTTCTGATTGGTTTGGGATTTGTTGAGGATCTCGGAGAATTGGAGAGGTACTGCATTTTAAAAAAATATGCTATTAGAAGTATGCACAGGCTAAAATTTAATTCAACTAAAACAACTTTCCCTTGTTACATCACCACTACAAAATGCAGCAGAAAGAACCCAGTCATTCAAAATTGAATTGTTAGATAACTTGCTTCGGTAACATTTGAATTAAGATGAAAATTCTTTCAGAATATTGCATTTCTAACGTAGAATAAAACAGAGAGAAACAACAGAGTGAATGGTGCAAGGCCGAATGCAAACCAGAATCCTGCAGGAGTTGTTTTCTATAAAGACCCTTTTGGAAGAGGTATCATCAAAATTAGTCAAACAAAGTCTTGCTCTCAATTTGGAAAAGAATCTGAACAAGTCGTACCAGTAACTGCAAGGGTCAGGAAAAAGAACATCATATGTGGAATACCATGACATATCCTACTGCATTCTAATCTAATAGCAAACTGTCCTCTGAAGAGTTTTGACCTGAAACATCAACAGTTTTTTTCCCCCAGAGATCCTCCAGCAGACCGATTTTTGCTCCAGATTCCAGAATCTGCAGTCTCATGCCTCCAGTCATTCATTTAAGTGGAACTATTTCCCACAAGCTGTCTAGTATCGTTTACAAATATGTATGTTAATATCCCGCATTGTACTCCTGAGAGTTACTGCCTGGATCCTGCGGGGCGGCCAAGTGAGTGGTGACATCTTCTGGGTTATCAAGTGGGCACCCTCCTTCCTCAGTATTTCACTGAGAGACCCACGACACCTCCGGAGGGTTCAGCAGTGATTCCCAGCGTCCTAGGATCACCACCGAGATGCCCTTCACTCACTTGGGCGCCCAGGTGGAACCTCCTCATCTACAGCCACTGACTACCCTTTCCAGCAGTTCTGGAGAGATCCTTGACTGCTTGTTGGTGCATTTCACTAACAAGGAGAAATGTTTGTATTTATACCAATGCCTCTGATCTCCTGAACCACTTCACAGATAACTCAATACAGTCATTGTTGCATCAGTTATCAGTCAAGATGAATATCACGAGATTCTACAACCCTCAATGATCCTCTCACCGAATGATGTGATTTTGTGTGGATAAATATGCCCAAGACTTTGAGAGAATTGTCCAGATTTTTGACATGAAATCTAATAGGCCTCATATTAATATCTCATCCAAACAAAGGGCAACAAACAGTCAAGCGCTTGGCACAACACTGAAACTGGAGATTAGATTATGTAAACAATTTTTTGGAATTGTAATTGAACCCATAACTTTTTACAAGTGGTATTAACCCTCATGGTGCCAAAGTCGTGTTCACTCCCAATTAGGTCATTGGTTTTATGGTATTTGCCTTGCCTTCTATTCTATGGCTCACCTACCAACCAGCACTATCCCATTTATGCCAGTCTGCAACCATTGTGCATGGTTAGACTGGCAATGTCATTCTTTGCTGAGCTCTTGCAGTGGGAAGCAAATAGACAGCCCATATTTCCCAATCTAGTTTTGGCTGGCAGTCAAGGAGCAAGGAATGATAACGAATCCCTATCATTAATTTTGGCAAGAGTTCCCCATTCTTGGCATTTCCTCGCCAGAAATAATAAAAGCTGAACACAAGCATGTGTTCGTTGTGGCGAATGCAAAACTTAGAGACCAGGGGAAAGATTCAAACTTGATCACAATCTGTTGTGCCAACCAGCCTGCAATTATTCTGCCTCCCCCAAAATTTGCGACATGGGGCTCGACATTTAATGCTGCTCATAGCTGCAAGTTGAAGAATGTCTGCATGGAGGAGGCAGGCTTTGCACACATTAAGTTCTTTCCTCCAATATTGTGCAAGTCGGCAAGAAAGTTAATTGGGTTGCAGACCTCAGAGAGAGAGGGAGATGTGCAAAGAGGAATCAGAGGGGTGAGGTAGAGTCAGACTGGTGGTGGACATCTAGGGGAGAGACATGAGTAGTTTCGGGAAGTCAAGAGCAGAGAATTAGCTCTGGGAGCCTCGTGCGTGGGGGAGGGTAGTTATAGTGTCAGAAATAGAATCAGTGGTCCAAGATTTGATTGGAGATGGGTCGTACTCCTCGGATCTGAATCAAGAGACTTGCTGGACACAAATTCAGGGATAAAGGGAGGGGCTGGACAGGTCGAAGGAGCTGATTGGAAGGGGGAGGGAGTAGGGAGGTGGAAGAAAAACGTTAAAGAAGTTTCCAAATGAAGAACCTGCTTAAACGTCAACAGGTGTATCACACCCCCTGACGGCAGACCACAAGAATGTAAGCCCCATGATGAAGCCTAACCCCTTCAGAGAAGGCCTGTGATTAGCCAACTTCATAGGGCTTCCCACCTCCCTGCAATGTGTGTTGCATGTCATGTGGGATCAATATGCAGCAGACGTGCAGAGAACATGGGACAAACCTCTGGAAGCACAGAAGCACAGAACTCATGCTCAACAGGCAAGAACACATATAACCATATAACCACTTACAGCACAGAACAGGCCAGTTCGGCCCTACTAGTCCATGCCGTAGCAAATCCCCACCCTCCTAGTCCCACTGACCAGCACACAGTCCATACCCCTCTAGCCCCCTCCTATCCATGTAACAATCCAGTTTTTCCTTAAATGTAACCTATGATCCCGCCTCGACCACGTCTGCCGGAAGCTCATTCCACATCCCCACCACCCTCTGCGTAAAGAAATTTCCCCTCATGTTCCCCTTATAATTTTCCCCCTTCAATCTTAAACCATGTCCTCTAGTTTGAATCTCCCCCTTTTTGATAAAATTCAGTGGAACGTCAAATTGCAGAAATTCTAGGCTCACAATTACAAATGTGCGGAGGTTGGCAAGGTTAGAAAAACCTTTCGGACCACGAATAATGAAACAACCGGCAAATTAAAGTTCCTGTTTCTGCCAGATGAAGGAAGAATGGGAAGCCAGGTCTCAGGGAAATTGGAAAAGTCACTTGATGAGGTAGCATGGGGAAATTTGTGTTTGGTTATTCTGTACGTGGGTGCTTAGCCCATTAGAACAAATGCAGAATGTTTGCTTATACACTGGACAACGAAGATTTTGATTTTGAACACTTTTGGTTGTATTTTATGGATTTTGAGCTGCTGATCATGAAAATTACCCAAAATATTCCTATCACCTACTGTATTTTAGATATAACCTATTTTTGTGATTTCTTGTCATATTTTAAGTCTTCTTAAAGCATATAAAACCACGATCATGTTTCTTTATTCCTTGGACCAAAGAAGAATGAGGGGAGATTTGATCAAGGTATAGACAGAGTGGATGTGAGTAGGTTTTTCCCATTTGGATTGGGGAGATAAATACGAGAGGTCATAGTTTTAAGGGGAAAAGTTTAGGGGGAACATTATAGGAAAGTTTTTCACTCAGAGGGTGGTGGGAGTGTGGCATGAGCTGCCATCTGATGTGGTGAATGCAGGCTCGATTGTGTGTCTTAAGAGTAGATTTACTTTTTAGCTCGATGGGAGGCAAATGATTTCTGTCAGTGAAAAAGATGAAGCAATAATCAGAACATATAGCCACATTCTTTGTTTCTTTGGGTGTTCATCTTTGGAAGAATTGGGAAATTGTATTGAAATGCATGAGAAGCAAATTGGTACATTGCGCAGGCAGATATAAATCGGACAATGTTAAATTTCCAGAATTCGGATTTCTTTTTTTTCCCAACCTTACCAATTTGAAGTTTTTTTTTAAAGACGGGCATACAGCACAGTGACAGGCCCTTTTGGCCCATGGATGGGAAGGGTCTGGAGGGTTGTGGAGTGGGAGCAGGTCAATGGGACAGGCAAGATGATGGTCGGCACAGACTGGAAAGGCCAAATGGTCTATTTTCTGCGCTGTAGGGTTCTATGCCAATGAACATTTATTTTCTGCATTGGTGCAGTCAGTGACAGACACGGTGAAAGGTTTCACCGGGACATTGCGACCATGGAAAAGTGGGATCAGGGCACCTGGAATCCATCACCGCTGGCCGACTATTGTTGAACATCGATACGAGAGGTATCAGATGCTGAGTACAAACGAAAATCAGCGGCAAAACATTTTTAAGTCAGTTGAACTAACACAATGTGCCAGCATCATTATGCGATTAAACATGTTAAATTCAAATCAAAGTTAATTTAATGTTTCTCCAGCTTCCACGTGACACAGCAAATCTGAAATTGGCTTTGTGTTCAGCTTGAAGCTGTCTATCATAATCCCTCTTTTTTTCAGGAAGTGAACCTATTTGAAAAAATGTGTTGTCCAGTGCCTTGAACTCCTCCTGACCCACAATCTATAATGGGGGAGGGGGAAAAAAAAATATCATCCTTTACTCAACCAGTTTTCCAAACCACAGTAAATCTAGTTCACGGAGAGGAAAATCTAAATTACTGGCAGAACTTCAGGAGCAGAGATTGTCACGTAGTTGGACATTCCTCGGATTCCAACAAATACACTGTGCTTGAGCAGAAGTAAAACCTCCCTCTGCCCTCCATTACATTACTCAGAGTGACTGGCTGATTTTGCAGGGTTATTTCCCATTCGATGCATGGATTTAATAGGGGAGGGGGTGCAAAACCAAAGCAGTACAATGTTACACACAGAGGACAGGATCAGCTGTGAGATTTGGCCATTGTTTGGTCAATACAGATAGGGCAGCGGAACACTGTTACAGAGCCAGTGACCTGGGTTCAAATCTTGCGCTGTAAACCGTTTGTACGTTCTCCCTATGTCCAGTATCCTCGCACCCTTCAAAATAAAATGTACCGGGGGTTGTAGGGTGTAATTTGGCAGCACAGGCTCATGGGCCAAAAGGGCCTGTCACTGTGCTGTATGCCCGTCTTTTAAAAAAAAACTTCAAATTAGTAAGGTTGGAAAAAAAATAAATCCGAATTCTGGAACTTTAACATTGTTCGATTTATATCTGCCTGTGCAATGCACCAATTTACTTCTCACGCATTTCAAAACAATTTCCCAATTCTTCCAAAGATGAACACCCAAAGAAACAAAGAATGTGGCTATATGTTCTGATTGTTGCTTCATCTTTTTCACTGACAGAAATCATTTGCCTCCCATCGAGCTAAAAAGTAAAAACAACGCTGGAGAAACTCAGCTGGTCAACCGGTGTCCTTTATATAGTAAGGATACAGAACTGACGTTTCGGTCTTGAGCCCTTCATCAAGGTGTGGAAAACCGGAGCCAGGCACCCGAAAAAAAACGGTGGGGGATGGGGGTGTAGGAGGAGCATGGTCTCCCAGGCAGGAGGTGGAAAAGGGTGGGAGGGCACACCAGCAAAGGATACGGGAAAGGATTCTGGGAATGGAGAAGGAAGGGGGCGGAGAACTGGAGGGAAGGGAGGGAGAACTGGAGGGAAGGGAGGGAGAACTGGAGGGAAGGGAGGGAGAACGAGGAGCAGAGAAACCAGGGAAGTCCTCATTAAAACCGTCCGGTTGGAGGAGGCCCAGATGGAAAATCAGGTGCTGCTCCTCCCATTTATCGGTGGTCTTGGTGGGATCGTACACGAAGGCCATGGACAGACACAGGAGTCGGGTGCAGAATTCATATGGTTGGCTACGGCGTGATCTCAGTCACTGATGTGGACAGAGCAAAGCGATCTCCCAGTCTGCCCTCATCCTCTCCTATGTAGACAAGGCCACAACAAGAGCACCGGATAACTCCCGTGGATACACGAGTGTTGCTTCACTTGGAAGGACATATTGGGGCCCCCCCGAATGGTGGGGAGGGAGGACGAGATGTGGGCGCATGAGTGGCACCTCCTGAGACTGCAGGGCAAAGTGCCAGGGGGGTAATTAATGGACACATAAAGAGACGCAGCTCAACTTGCTGAGTTTCTCCAGCGTTGTGTTTTTACTTCAACCTCTGTGTCTGCGGACTTTCCCGTCTTACTACAGTCAGAACTATTCTATTCAATATGCAGCCAGCTTTCCTCCATAATTCCATGAAAGTTCCAGCCTCGATAATTAAACAAGTGGGGATCAATCTGCCAACTCCAAAAATAAAGAGATCAGTGAACAATTGAACCATAATTTTCTTTTGGATTGCTGAATTAATACCAAGGTTATCGCACATCATTGCCCTCCCAATGAACATTATGGAAAGGTACAAAGTGTTCTAGCTCTGCAAGTGCAAGTCTGTTTTGTTTTTGCTGCAGAACAAAATCTATGAACAAAGAGCAAGACAACTTTGTGTTAAATGCCAACCACCTGACCTGTACTCGCCATGCAGTAATCAATAGTGCACTCTTCAAGGGCGCGAAGAAGAGAAGGACAACAATTTAATTGGACTGAGGTAGCTAAGAGGATAATCAGTTTTTTTTAAATATTGTGAGGACTATGTAGACAGCGAGAATGGGAATTAAAATTTAAACACCTCAAGATAGCCATGTCTTAATACAGATATAAAAAATTGTATGATGACTGAATTTTAGAATGCAGTTCCTATTTTCTGCACCCCCTCAAGTTTTCCCATGAATTTAGGCCATCAGACATTTAAAGATTGCAACCCATTGGCTAATTGTTATTTTCTTTTTGCACATGAATCCAGATGGCTACTTTTGGCAAGTCTCAGCGTTTTTTTTTTAAATCAAGTCATCATTGATTTTTTGCAAAAGCATATGTGCCTTCTGCTCATTAAAGACATACTCCAAAAGTTTTATGAATGTGTTCAGTTATTTCAGCTCTCGTTTCCATGTACTTGGCATCTCAGAACATCCTAGCTATTTCACAAATGATCACATACTTTAAGGGTAACCACCAATGGAAAGTAGGAAAAGATAGCCGCCCACTTAGCCAAGTGCCGGAAACAGCAAAGAGACAAGTGGCCAGAAACACTACGTCAGTGAGGTTGGTCAAGGCACAAGTATTGGTCCAGATCGTGGACAGGACTCCCTGCCTACCCCACAGAAACTTTTTAAACAATCACTTGTGAAGGTAGTTGGGTCTTGGTTTAACATCTTGCCCCAGAAAAAGGCAGTGCTCTCCTCTGCTCACTGAATTAACAGTCCAAATGTTGGGTTCAAGTTTTTGGAGTGGAGCACGACCATTAAAGCTCAGGCCCTCTTGGAACAGAGGGATCATCAACAGTCCAACACAGTCTAGGATACTAGATGAAATGGTTAAAACTGCAAGAGGACAAAACCCATTTCTGTGAAGAATAATTGAGGATAGGTCAGAACAAGAACCAAATCCTTTAACACAAATTACAAATAATTATTGTAGAACATACTGGAGTTGATCTACTGAACTATAATATCAGTGGTTTTTCTTATACCACTAAGTATTCCCCATGCCATAGGTGCTCTAATTAGTATGTCTTTAATGAGCAGAAGGCACAAGAAACAGGAGTATTAGTCAGCCATCTGGCCCATCGAACCTGCTCCTCCATTCAATAAGATCATGGCTGATCTGACATTGAATATAGTTATTGCTCGTGAAGCCGACAAGAAATCACAAATGCCATGCGATAGTTAAGCAAATCAATGGTTCCCCAGTACAGAGCATTTGTTTGAATACATCTCAAGCAACCCCACAAAAAGGGATACTCAAGTCAGAGTGGCCCATATGGCCATTGGTCAACTTGGAAATAATTTTGCAAATCTCCCTCTGGCAATCATCAACTTGTAATCATTCTCATCTACAGTAGATTCCTGTTCGCCGCGGCACAACTGTGCAAGCTACTGTCCCAAAGCGCAGTTACATCTTTAAGGGTGGGTGTTCATGAACTGAAAAATTGAATAATGGACCATACTGCATTACTCTCAGCAGGGGTGCAGTGCTAATTTATTGTAGATGGCAGAGCTCACAAAAAATGGCGACAAGGAGGTGCCGGAGAGGTCCCCCATGCCACCTGCAGTGTGCCTCCTTTCCCCCCCCCCCCCACCTGAGGTGTCTGCACTGTGCCCTCTTCCCCCCCCCTCCCCCCGGGTGAACTCCAGCAGCACTCTGTGACTTTGGAGGACTTCATGGCAACAGCATGTTTGTTTGAATTAAATTAGGTGCCAATGGTCGTGCCTCATTGCCACAGACAAGATGCTGCACCTGCTCAGTCTTCAAGAAAATTCATGCAGCATTCTTCAAAAGGTCTTCCAATCAAATAGAACAATACCAAAGCAGTTCAGTTGTTCGTGGCTATCATTATTGCAATTAGCTCTTGTATGTTCTAAAATGGAGAAACTCACCAGATGGCATCTATAGGAAGGGTAACCAAGCCTGTCATCAAGTTCTAGTGAAGAGCAGGAAGGAGTCTGAATAAAACGGTGTGGGGAAGAAGGTTACTCTTCACTTCCAATAGATGCTGCGTGACCTGGCGAGCTTCTCCACCACTTTTCTGTATTGCACTGTCCCCCTGGTGTCTGGAGACATTCTTGTTTAATAAAAATAATGAACCACTGATCAACAGGAAGCACTAAGAAGTTTGCACAATGCAAACACTATATGATAATGGCATCCACCCCAGAGAGCACAGTATTCACGGTGAATTTTTTAAAAAGTCATTGTTTCTTACAAGACTACAGTGTAATGTCACGTTCAACAGCAAGAGCATTGTCCAATCCACTTAAATTTGCACCAAACTGTCGTATGCGTCCTTTCGTGGTACCCCATGTGATGGATAATCAACCGTTTTGCAAGCACGGCAGAGTCCAGAAAAACAGCATGAAATGCAAAGTAGCACATGAAATTCAGGTCAACCCCATGAGAGGATCTGGAAATAGTCCTTCAGAAGTAGAAGAACAAAAGTGGAAAGCAACCAACTCCATTGAGTGATTCAATTTTGTGACATCAACGTCACAAGGATTGCTGATACAAGATGGAGATGGAGATCCTTCTGTACTCAAATTTGGAGATGGGCCCAACTTGGAGGCGGGCCCAACTTGGAGGCGGGCCCAACTTGGAGGCGGGCCCAACTTGGAGGCGGGCCCAACTTGGAGGCGGGCCCAACTTGGAGGCGGGCCCAACTTGGAGGAGGGCCCAACTTGGAGGCGGGCCCAACTTGGAGGCGGGCCCAAGAGACTAAGTGTGGGCTGTTTTGAGATTCTTTTTGTTTAATTTCAAACTTTTAATCAACAACAATTCTGTCAGAAGAACCAGCACTGGTAAAAAAGCAGAATGGCTTTTAGTGCTGTACAACCCTCTGAATATTAGTTCTTGCCCAGTGCAGATGCTCATTCCACATGGAAGTAGAAGGGCTACATGAAACGTGCAAGTCCGGCGTGGAGCTGAAATGTTAACCATTTCTCTTTCATTAGATTCCAACATCTAACGTTCCATTTGTTTTACACACATGAAAAACCCATTTCTCAGCTCCACAGCAGGTGACGATCACAATTTAAAATGTTTCATCCCTCGTCTCAAAATGCGAGACTTTCCGTCACTCAGCATCTGCACCAAAAGGCAGCACATCCCATCAAACGGAACAAGTAGATATACGGCCATGGTTTTTTTGAAAGGATGCCATTTAGCTGCAAGGATCTGAGAAGTAACAATTAAAAATGCATATTGAACATGCTTTTTAATTAAATAAATGGTAAAATGCCCAACTATTCCATTGATTGTAACCTTTCAAATACAGTGACTAATATTAATTTAACCATTTTGTAACAGTAAATGCATGATTGTCTCCAAGCACGATTCGGAGATTCAGCAGCCTCATTCCTCAGGCACGTAGGAACCTGATTTCATCCTTCTATCGCACAATTTCGGTGCCAGCTGTGGCACTGGTAGCTCTCTACAGGTTTGGAAGTGATTTCACTGGAAATGGAAAATATCACACTGGACAATGAAGATTTTGCTTCCTGAGAAAGCGTACACTTTTGGGTACATTTTATGGACTTTGGCTACTGATCTCAAAAATCACTAAAATTTGCCTGTAACTTTTTTTTTAAAGAAATAACCTATTTTTGGCATTTCCTGTCATATTTTAAGTCCACTTCAAGCAGACAAAACCATGAAGTACCACATGCCATTAAAAATGCATTTCCCACATTTGCACTTGGACGTCCTCGCAGCTGGTCTTGTTGCAGTCAGTGACGAACACGGTGATAAGTTTCGCCAGGACATTGCCACCATCGGGGCAAATGGAAACCATCAGTGCTGGCTGATGAGTGTTGGGATACTGACACAAGAGGCATCAGATGCTGAGTACAAACGAAAATCAGCAACAAAACTATTTTTAGATCAGCGGAATGAACACAACATGTCAGCATCATTATGCGATTAAACCTGCTAAATTCAATAAAAGTTCATTTAATGTTTCACTGAATTTTTATGTGATTCTACAAATCTGAAATTAAGTTGTCGATCATAATCCCCTATTTCCCCCCGCACCCCCCCCCCCCCGCCCCGGAAGTAAACCTTTTGAAAACATTTGTTGTGTCGGTATTAATTAATGAGCATGTGGTCCCAGTGATCACCAGCTTTCAATGACTTGAGTCCAAGCACATGAGGTTCCTTTGCATATTAACCCCACTCAATCATTCACCATTAAAAAAAAAATCCACCTCGGGAGCATTTAAGAGTAATCCCATTCAGTGTAAAATGAAGGCACGTATCGGTTGAATTGGGTCAGGGTGGCAATGTTTTTAAAGTGGGATGGTGGATGGTTAAAAGCAGAGGCTGTAAATACTAGACAGGGCAAGGAGGGGCAAACAGTCAGCATTGCAGATCCAGCACTCTGTCACATAGGGATGTGTAAAACAAGGGAACATCTCAGACAGGGCGATCCCAAATGCTAACCATACCGCCTTTTGGCTGTTGCATGGAAAAGTCCATAAGAGAAAGTTCAGCAAGAGGAGAAGTGACTGGTGTTCCCAAGTTTCCACCCCTTTAACCGTAAACCAAGTTTGTTGTCAGTATTAATTAATGAGCATGTGGTCCCAATGATCACCAGCTTTCAATGACTCGAGTCTCACTCCCAGTTCTGACAAAAGGTCCCAGATCGGACAACCATCTTTCCTCCCCAACGCCCCCCCCACCCCACCCCCCCACCACACACAAGCTGACTGACCTGCTAAAACTTCCAAGCAATTTTGGCATTTGTAATCAGATTTCCACTCTGTGTAATTTTTTTGCTGTTCAGCTTTAATTTGCTCGGAAGTTGTGTTTTGAAGATAAACCAATAGGTTTATGTTCAGTGGTGTAGTTAATGGAACTGCACTCACATCTCCAGTGACACAGGTTCAATCCTCACCTCTGTAACTGGATGGAGTTTATACACAGAAATGCTGGAGGATCTCAGCCAGTCTCACAACATCCTTAGGAGGTAAGCCTATAGTATAGACGTTTCCAGCCTGAGCCCTTCAAGGTACGAGCAAAAAGACTGAAGAATAGGAGAGGAGAGGAGTCCATCCAACAAAAGGCATTAAAGGGATATGATGAAAGGACAGAATTGATTTTGGCTCTGTGAAAGGAGACAGAGGAGGGGGTGGGTGGGGGAGCAGGATGGGGGTTTAAACAGACACCAGAGAATTCGGTGTTAATGCCATCCAGTTGGAGGGTGCCCAGAAGGAATGCGAGGTGTTGCTCTTCCAGTTTTCGGGTGGTCTCAGTCTGGCAGTGCACGAGACCAGACACGTCAGCAAGGGGAAGGGCTCCTTCAGCTGTTCTGTGTTTTTACGACAACCACAGCGGCTATAGATTTCCGTGTTTCACTACACGCTCTGTTGCTCACGTAGGTTCCCCTTGGCATCCCTCCCACATCCCAACGACGTAGGGGCTGATGGGTCAATTTGCCGAGGTGAGTTGCAGAATGAGAGGAAAGTTGAAGGGAATAAGAGGACATTTGTCTACAGGGAATTGGATTGCTCTAAAGCACACATGTCAAACTCTGGCCCGCGGGCCAAATTTGGCCCACGATATAATTATATTTGGCCCGCAACATCATTTCAAAAATGTATTAGAGGTGGCCCGCTGGCCGCCGCGCCAGTATAGCGCATGCACAGTAATACAACAAATCCCAGAATGCATTGGCGTCAGCCTGCTAATCGCCCCCACCTCCTCTGTTTACGTTGCAGGGTCTCACCGTGGACTCTGGTTTTGGGGCCTGGCCGGTGTCAGGGGAAGCCAAGGCTGCTTCCCAGCGCCCAGAACCGGAGGCCACAGGCCTGACCTCGCCAGGACCGTTGCCCACTCCCCCTCCCTGCCGCAGGCCGATCCGCGACTCACGGTGACGGGGCCGCTAATCCACCGAGATGCCGCCCTGCAGCGAGAGCCGATGCCCACGCTCTGTCGTTGTCCAACCCGATCGCCCGCAAACCCTGCCCTCCCGCACACAGGCCTGAGTAAGTATTATGAACTTTAATCTCAGGATAAAACGATCTTCCAATAGTTTCATGTCACAGTGATAAATATATTCCTGGTTAAAAATGGTCCTGCACCTGGATACAAGCTCATTAGGCATAAAACTTGAAAAGTGTGTAAATCAAAGGATATCTGTACCAATGGACAAAGGGCATGGCAAATAACCCTGCTAGAGTTCATGCCCACAATCAGTCACCCATTTGATTGTTTCAGGAATCATGTTATTCTCCCACATTCTCAATAGCCCTCAGATTTTACTATTCGACAGCACATTAGCAACATTTGACAAATCCTCTATAGAGAAATATTATTTATTGAATATTTTATTTCTCATTTGTTCATGCTTCTGGAAAGAGTTTATCCAAAACTATTATTAAACATTTATTTTAATAAGAAAAAGTTTAACATTACATATGTTGAAAGAAGAGAAAACATGCAGATGTTGTTGAAAATTTTCAATAAATATTTAGTTCGGCCCTCGACTTAGTCCAAGTTTTTAATTTTGGCCCTCCGTGAATTTGAGTTTGACACCCCTGCTCTAAAGTCAACGATTGTCCAAAACAACCTCCCTGTTGGTTGGGGAGAAACATGAAAATCGACAAATATCAGCTTTTTAAATTCCAGATCGTTTCAACGTTGGGCACGTTGGACACAAGGAAACAGCAATTACTGAAAGCAAAGGGCACATGAAAAACAGATGTCCACTCCAAACTGCACAATGCATACTGTTAGCAAAAGAGAACCCACTTTTAAATTCTGGGCATCATCCAAATTCAGGAAAGGGTTGAAGGCTACACCTCCCGCCCATCATGAGAAGACTGTGCAATGGGGTTATCCCAGTGAAGACCAAATTAATGTCACATCGTTGCATCATCACTGCTGCAGTTTACTCCAAGTGCAATCCACATGCTGAGTAAATACATTTTTTTAAATTACATTTCAATTTATCAACAAGAAAGAAAATTGATTTTCACAAGAGTATTAGGGCAAAGCTTTGGGAAAAAGGTCGAGATGGTCTGACAGCTAAAGAGATAGATGGCAGATAGAAACAAGCAAAGACAATTTAACAAGAACAGGAAAACACACAAGACAAATCTTCAGAAGAACAGCAATAGATGCAGCAACAAACATTTTCAGTATCTACAAATCGAGGGGTGGCGCAGTTGGTTTTAATGGTTAGCTCAAAGCTGTTACGGCACCAGCGAGCGGGACTGGGGTTCGAATCCCAAGCTGTCTGCAAGGAGTTTATACATTCTCCCATATCTGCGTGGGTCTTGTTGGAATATAGGGTTTAATTAATCATAGAAAATATGTAGAATATATGCTTATGTATTATTCAATTTGTTTACATGAATCCAGTACTATGTAACAATTTAATATTTACCTCATGGTTAAGGGAAAGAGTAATGTAAGTAAGGGGCAGCCACAGTATGTAGCAAAGTTGGCTGATTACAGTAGGTTTAGAATTGCCTGCTCCCAAAATACAAAAGAGAGAATATGTTGAAACAATTTAGTAGGAAGGTTAAGGCAAAAGGAGGTGTTGATGAGCACAGGAGACGATGGCCAGACAAGAACAAAGAGAATCCTGACAGAGACTGTCAGAAACAAAGAGAATGGAAACTAACTCAGTAAGAAGGCTAAGACAGAAGGAGGTGTTGAGTAGAACAGAAGAATATGGCCAGATGAGAACAAAGAAATGATTAGAAATATCTGGGTTATGAATTGATTTCTGATCAACAGGATATTCTGGCCTTGAGGATTAAGATGGGAGCTCTACACCCCAGATATCTGCAGAGCAGGAAATTACTTGTGATAAATCTTATGCAAGAAATCTAGCAAAGAAAGCCAACTTTTGTTCTGTATGATAATGAAATCTAGCAAAGGAAGTCAACTTTTGTTCTGTATGATAAGGTTGAGCTATATAAATTGTAGAGACTGGACAGTAGAGGTCAGTCTTGGGGAATAGTTCACTGTGCAGGTGACCTATGAACTAATGACTGAACCAGAACTCTGTTAAGCTTTATTCTTGTGCTGTGTAATAAACTGATTGTTGAACCGAATACCTTCTCCTATCACTTCATTTAACGAACACGCGCCCCTCTCCCCCGCCCCCCCCCCCCCCCTCTCCCCCACTCCCTCTCCCCCACTCTCTCTCCCCCACTCTCTCTCCCCCACTCTCTCTCCCCCACTCTCTCTCCCCCACTCTCTCTCCCCCACTCTCTCTCCCCCACTCTCTCTCCCCCACTCTCTCTCCCCCACTCTCTCTCCCCCACTCTCTCTCCCCCACTCTCTCTCCCCCACTCTCTCTCCCCCACTCTCTCTCCCCCACTCTCTCCCCTCTCTCTCCCCTCTCTCTCCCCCACTCTCTCTCCCCTCTCTCTCTCCTCTCTCTCTCTCTCTCTCCCCTCTCTCTCTCCCCTCTCTCTCTCCCCTCTCTCTCTCCCCTCTCTCTCTCCCCTCTCTCTCTCGTCCCCCTCTCTCTTCTCGTCCCCCTCTCTCTTCTCGTCCCCCTCTCTCTTCTCGTCCCCCTCTCTCTTCTCGTCCCTCTCTCTCTTCTCGTCCCTCTCTCTCTTCTCGTCCCTCTCTCTTCTCGTCCCTCTCTCTTCTCGTCCCTCTCTCTCTTCTCGTCCCTCTCTCTCTCTTCTCGTCCCTCTCTCTCTCTTCTCGTCCCTCTCTCTCTCTTCTCGTCCCTCTCTCTCTCTTCTCGTCCCTCTCTCTCTCTTCTCGTCCCTCTCTCTCTCTTCTCGTCCCTCTCTCTCTCTTCTCGTCCCTCTCTCTCTCTTCTCGTCCCTCTCTCTCTCTTCTCGTCCCTCTCTCTCTCTTCTCCCCCCTCTCTCTCTTCTCCCCACTCTCCTCCCCCCTCTCTCTTCTCTCCTCCTCCCCCCTCACATTTTCCTGATATCCTTCCTAATATTCAGCAACCAAAACTGCACACAATATTCTAAATTTGGCCTTATCAATGCATTATTCAACTTCAACATAACATTCCAACTCTTGTACTCAATACTCTGATTTATGAAGGCCAACATGCCAGATGCTTTCTTCACCACACCATCTACATGTGACTCCACTTTCAGGGAATTATGCACCAGAATTCCTCAATTCCTTTGTTCTACTGCACTCCTCGATTGTTTACCCTTTAACGTGTATGACCCTTGCTGATTAGTGAAGCACCTCACACTTCTCAGTATTAAACTCCATCTGCCATCTTTCAGCCCACTCCTCTAACTGGCCTACACCCCTCTGCAAGCTTTTAAAACCTTCCTTCCTGTCCACAACAATCTTAGTATCATCTGCATTTTTACTAATCCAATTTACCACACCACGATCTAGAGTATTAATATATATGACACAGCAATGGACCCAGTAATGGACCCTGTGACTCTCCACTAGTCACCAGCCTCCAAGTTGACAAACAATTTTACACCACAACTCTCTGGCATCTCCCATCCAACCATTATTGAATCCATTTCACTACTTCAACGTTAAAACCTTCCTAACTAGCCTCTTATGCAGAACCTTGTCAAAGGCCTTAATAAAGTCCATATAGACAGCATCCACACCCTTCCCTTCATCAATCTTCTCCATAACCTCATCAAAAAAATATGATTTACTAAATATGATCTGCCATACACAAAATCATGTTGACTCCTAATCAATTCCTGGTTATCCAAATCATTGTATATTCCATCTCTAAGAACACCCTCCATTAATTTACCTACCACTGACATCAGATTCACAGGCCTATAATTACCCAGTTTACTTTTAGATCATTTTTTTTTTAAACATTGGAACAACGTGAGCTCCCCTCCAATCCTCCAGCACCTCCCCTGTGGCTAATGACATTTTAAATATTTCTGACAGAGCCCCCACTATTTCTACACTAATCTCCCTCAAGGTCCTAGGGAATATATTGTCAGGATCCGGAGATTTATCTACCTTTATTCTCTTTAAAATAGCCAGAACTACCTCTGTACATTTTCCATTACCTCATTCCAAGTATTCCTTACTTCACCTGACCCAGTATTCCTTTCCTTGGTGAATACAGAAGAAAAAAAATTCAAATTTCCCCCATCTCTTCAGACTCTTCACAGAGCCAACCCTCCTAATCCTCAAGGGGCCCAATTTTTCCCTCACTATTCTTTTACTTTTAACGCACCTGTAGAAACTCTTTGGATTTCCTTTTTAACCTTGCCTGCCAAAGCAACCTCATATCTCCTTTCTTTCTTTAGATTTTTTTTGCACTCTTTATATTCCTCAAACACCCCATTTATTCTCTGCTGTCTATACCTGTTGTCCACATCCCTCTTCCTCCAAACCAAACTCTCAATATCCCTTGAAAACCAAGGCTCCCTATATTTTCTAACTTTCCCTTTAATCTTCACAGGGAAAGACCAACTCTGTACTCTCAAACTTTCCCCTTGAATATCCTCCATTCATCTGTTGCATCCTTCCCAGAAAATAAATGATCCCAATCCACACCTTCTAAATCCTTTTGCATCTCCTCAAAATTAGCCTTGTTCCAATCAAGAATCTCAGCCCTATCCTTCTCCATAATTGTTGTTGCACTTGCCGACACCATGCTTGCCCAGGATTCCTGGCCAGGTTTCTTAGTCTTTGCCGACGCGAGCGTTGAAGTCGCCAAGGATGACAACCTTTTCGGCTGTAGGGGTGCGTTGAATGAGGTTGCGCAGGTCAGTGTAGAACTTGTCCTTTTCTGCTGGTTCCGTCTGGAGGGTTGGAGCATAGACACTGATGAGGGTGATGCGACGCTTGTTTTGAAGGGGGAGTCGCATAGACATGATCCGGTCCGAGTGGCCTGTCGGGAGGTTTTCGAGTTTGGAGGCAATGGAGTTTTTGACCATGAAGCTTACACCAGATAGGCGTCATTCATCCAAAGGCTTGCCAGACCAGTAGAGTGTGTAGCCCGCGCCGCGTTCTTGGAGGCTGCCTACATCTGCCAGGCGGACTTCACTGAGAGCGGCTATGTCGATGTCAAGTCTGAGGAGTTCATGTGCAATGAGGGCAGACCGACGTTCAGGTCGGTGGCTGTCAGCCTTGTCTAGCATGGTTCTGATGTTCCAGCATGCTAGCTTGAGTTTGTGAGCATCTTTTGAGGGGGAGGACGTGGAGGGGGAGGACGTGGAGGGGGAGGACGTGGAGGGGGAGGACGTGGAGGGGGAGGACGTGGAGGGGGAGGACGTGGAGGGGGAGGACGTGGAGGGGGAGGACGTGGAGGGGGAGGACGTGGAGGGGGAGGACGTGGAGGGGGAGGACGTGGAGGGGGAGGACGTGGAGGGGGAGGACGTGGAGGGGGAGGACGTGGAGGGGGAGGACGTGGAGGGGGAGGACGTGGAGGGGGAGGACGTGGAGGGGGAGGACGTGGAGGGGGAGGACGTGGAGGGGGAGGACGTGGAGGGGGAGGACGTGGAGGGGGAGGACGTGGAGGGGAGGACGTGGAGGGGGAGGACGTGGAGGGGGAGGACGTGGATGGGGAGGACGTGGAGGGGGAGGACGTGGAGGGGGAGGACGTGGAGGGGGAGGACGTGGAGGGGGAGGACGTGGAGGGGGAGGACGTGGAGGGGGAGGACGTGGAGGGGGAGGACGTGGAGGGGGAGGACGTGGAGGGGGAGGACGTGGAGGGGGAGGACGTGGAGGGGGAGGATGTGGACCTGTCCTCGGGCCTGCGCAAAGGAGCTTTTAGGTGGAGTGCAGTGCGCGCAGTACTGGCCCCACCCTTTACACCCATGGTTCGTGTGCCGTGGCCAAGCAAGCTGGGACGTGGCAGCGAGGTTCTTGGGTCGTAGGTTTTATATCGGAGTGGCCTTCTCCTATGCAGGTTTCTTACCCAGGCTGGAGGGGTCTGCCTCCCCTCCTAGGTCGGTCCATACTGCCCGGACCGGGGCCGAGGCTGCCGCTGCTTTCCCTGTACCCGGACTGGGGCCGCCGCCTCCAACTTTTTGCCCAGACCGGGGCCTCCGCCTGCCTCACTCGACCGAGGCCGGGGCCGCCGCCTCCCCTTTGCTCTTGCCCAGATTGGGGCCGCCGCCGCCTACCCTCTGCCCGGACCGGGGCCAAAGCCGTCACTGCTTTCCACGTGCCCAGACTGGGGCTGCCGCCTCCAACTTTCTGCCCGGCCCGCTCTACAACTAATAGTGTTATGATCACTCGACCCAAAGTGTTTCCCAACACAAACCTGAACTCTGACCCATTTCATTCCCTACAGGAGATCCAATACAGCTCCCTCTCTCATCAGTTCTTCTATGTATTGATTTAGAAAACTTTCCTGAACACATCTGGCAAACTCCAACCCATCCAGCCCTTTTACAGGATGGGCATCCCAGTCAATGTGTGGAAAGTTAAAAATCTCATACAATCACCACCTTTTGTTTACTATATATATATATATATATATATATATGCTACCTCCTTACAAATTTTCTTCTCCAATTCCCGCTGTCCATTAGGGGGTCTATAATACACCCCCATGAGTGTTTTCATTCCTTTCCCATTCCTCACTTCCATCTAATTAGCCTCTCTGGACGAGCCCTCCAATTTTCCCTGCCATAGCACTGCTGTAATGTTTTCTCTAACAAGGAATGTGACTCCTCCACCTTTTATCCCCCCTGTTCTATCACACCTAAAGCAACAGAATCCTGGAACATTCAGCTGCCAATCATGTCCCTCCTGCAACCATATTTCACTGATGCCTACAATATCATACTTCCATGTGTTGATCCATACTCTAAGCTCATCCACCTTACACACTGTGCTCCTTGCATTGAAATATATACACTTGAGAGTTTGGCCCCCACGTTCTCTCCTTTGATCACCATCTACTTTTACCCCCACCTTCATTAATTTTAAAAATCTGATTCCTCTCTTCCTTCAAATCTAGTTGTCCTTCTACCCTGATCTCCATATTATGATTCCCACTGCCCCCCCACCTCCGCCAAACTAGTTTAAACCCTCCTCAACAGCTTTAGCAAACATGGCCACCAGGATATTGGATCCCCCTCCAGATCAGGTGCAGCCCGTCCTTTTTGTAGAGGTCAGATCTTCCCCAGAGTTCCCAATGGACAACAAATCTGAACCTCCACACCAACTCTTTAGCCACACATTCATCCACCACATCTTCTTATTCTTACCCTCTCTGGCACATGCCACAGGCAGCCATCTTGAGATTACCACCCTCGAGATCCTGCTTTTTAACTTCTTCCCTAATTCCCTATATTCTTCCTTCAGGACATCATCCTCATTTCTATCTATGTCATTGGTCCCCATGTGGACCACGACATCTGGCTTCTCACCCTCCCCCTCCAGAATGCTCTGTACCCAGAGATGTCCCTGACCCTGGGACCAGGGAGGCAACGAACCATCCAGGAGCCTGATCTCATACAGCAAACCTCATATCCACTCATCCAACCAACGAATCTCAAATCACTATCGCTCTCCTCTTCTCCCCCCTTTCCTTCTGAGCCAGGAGGCCAGCCTCTGCACCAGAGCCATGACCACCTTGACTTGACCCTTGTAGGTCACAACCAACAGTATCCAAAATAATATATCTGTTGTTGATGGGGACAGCCACAGCGGTACTCTGCACTGTCTGACTCTTCCCCTTCCCTCTCCTGACAGTCATCAAGCTACTTGCCTGAATGCTCCTCTCTGCCACTACTTCTGCCTCCCTCAAGATCCTCAGTTCATACTGGAGAAGTATATTAATTGGATTAAAGCATTATATAAGGGACCGTTAGCGAAAGTGACAGTAAATGGACATGTATCAAAGCATTTTAACTTAAGCAGGTCAACGCGGCAGGGATGCCCACTATCACCTTTATTGTTTGCGTTAGCTATAGAACCACTAGCAGAATTGATAAGAATAGATAATAATATAAAAGGAATAAAAATAAAAGACAAGGAATATAAAATCAGTCTATTTGCGGATGATGTTATAGTGTACTTAACAGAACCAGAACTATCAATAAAAGAATTATATAAGAAATTGAAGGAATATGGAGAAGTGTCGGGTTACAAGATAAACGTAAATAAAAGTGAAGCAATGCCTATGAATAATGCGGATTTCTCAAAATTTAAGAAGGAATCTCCATTTAGATGGCAAATGCAGGCAATAAGATACCTAGGTGAACAAATAAACAAAAATCTCGGCCAATTATATAAACTCAATTATTATCCACTAATGAAAAAATTACAGGACGATTTAGAGCATTGGAAAGATTTACCACTAACGCTAATAGGAAGGATCTTCTTCTTTGGCTTGGCTTCGCGGACGAAGATTTATGGAGGGGGTAAAAAGTCCACGTCAGCTGCAGGCTCGTTTGTGGCTGACAAGTCCGATGCGGGACAGGCAGACACGATTGCAGCGGTTGCAAGGGAAAATTGGTTGGTTGGGGTTGGGTGTTGGGTTTTTCCTCCTTTGCCTTTTGTCAGTGAGGTGGGCTCTGCGGTCTTCTTCAAAGGAGGTTGCTGCCCGCCAAACTGTGAGGCGCCAAGATGCACGGTATGAGGCGTTATCAGCCCACTGGCGGTGGTCAATGTGGCAGGCACCAAGAGATTTCTTTAGGCAGTCCTTGTACCTTTTCTTTGGTGCACCTCTGTCACGGTGGCCAGTGGAGAGCTCGCCATATAACAGGATCTTGGGAAGGCAATGGACCTCCATTCTGGAGACGTGACCCATCCAGCGCAGCTGGATCTTCAGCAGCGTGGACTCGATGCTGTCGACCTCTGCCATCTCGAGTACTTCAACGTTAGGGGTGTAAGCGCTCCAATGGATGTTGAGGATAGAGCGGAGACAACGCTGGTGGAAGCGTTCTAGGAGCCGTAGGTGGTGCCGGTAGATGACCCATGATTCGGAGCCGAACAGGAGTGTGGGTATGACAACGGCTCTGTATACGCTTATCTTTGTGAGGTTTTTCAGTTGGTTGTTTTTCCAGACTCTTTTGTGTAGTCTTCCAAAGGTGCTATTTGCCTTGGCGAGTCTGTTGTCTATCTCATTGTCGATCCTTGCATCTGATGAAATGGTGCAGCCGAGATAGGTAAACTGGTTGACCGTTTTGAGTTTTGTGTGCCCGATGGAGATGTGGGGGGGCTGGTAGTCATGGTGGGGAGCTGGCTGATGGAGGACCTCAGTTTTCTTCAGGCTGACTTCCAGGCCAAACATTTTGGCAGTTTCCGCAAAGCAGGACGTCAAGTGCTGAAGAGCTGGCTCTGAATGGGCAACTAAAGCGGCATCATCTGCAAAGAGTAGTTTACGGACAAGTTTCTCTTGTGTCTTGGTGTGAGCTTGCAGGCGCCTCAGATTGAAGAGACTGCCATCCGTGCGATACCGGATGTAAACAGCGTCTTCATTGTTGGGGTTTTTCATGGCTTGGTTCAGCATCATGCTGAAGAAGATTGAAAAGAGGGTTGGTGCGAGAACACAGCCTAGCTTCACGCCATTGTTAATGGAGAAGGGTTCAGAGAGCTCATTGCTGTATCTGACCCGACCTTGTTGGTTTTCGTGCAGTTGGATAATCATGTTGAGGAACTTTGGGGGACATCCGACGCGCTCTAGTATTTGCCAAAGCCCTTTCCTGCTCACGGTGTCGAAGGCTTTGGTGAGGTCAACAAAGGTGATGTAGAGTCCTTTGTTTTGTTCTCTGCACTTTTCTTGGAGCTGTCTGAGGGCAAAGACCATGTCACTAGTTCCTCTGTTTGCACGAAAGCCGCACTGTGATTCTGGGAGAATATTCTCGGCGACACTAGGTATTATTCTATTTAGTAGAATCCTAGCGAAGATTTTGCCTGCAATGGAGAGCAACGTGATTCCCCTGTAGTTTGAGCAGTCTGATTTCTCGCCTTTGTTTTTGTACAGGGTGATGATGGTGGCATCACGAAGATCCTGAGGCAGTTTACCTTGGTCCCAACAAAGCTTGAAAAACTCATGCAGTTTGGCATGCAGAGTTTTGCCGCCAGCCTTCCAGACTTCTGGGGGGATTCCATCCATACCTGCTGCTTTGCCACTTTTCAGTTGTTCGATTGCCTTATATACTTATTTCAGGCATTGCCAATACAACTGACAGAAAAATTCTTCAAAGAGTTAAAGAAAATAATAAGGAAATTTTTATGGAGAGGGGGGAAACCGAGGATAGCACTAGATAAATTAACAGAATGGTATAAACAAGGAGGCTTACAATTGCCAAACTTTAAAAATTATTATAGAGCCGCACAATTAAGATACCTATCAGATTTTTATCAAACAAGGGAAAAACCAGACTGGACGAGATTAGAATTAGATAAAATAGGGGAAAAGATACCTGAACACATATTATATAAATGGGATGAAAAATTGGTACAACATAGAACTTCTCCAGTATTACATCATCTCCTCAATATTTGGAAGAAGATTCATGTAGAAAGAAATAAAACAAATTATCAATTACCAAAACTAATATTGACGCAAAATAAGTTACTCCCTTTTACAATAGATAACCTTTCCTTTAGAGAATGGGAAAAAAAAGGGATTAAAAGAATAGAAAATTGTTTTTCAGGAAGTAGATTCTTATCCTTTGAATAAATGAGAGATCAGTACAATATAACTGGAGATACAGCGCTGGCATATTACCAACTGAGATCCTACTTGAAGGATAAATTAGGAAGCAATTTGAGTTTGCCAGAGGGAAGTAGCCTTGAATATGTGATTACAGATACAATGTTAATCAAAAGATTTATAACAAATATGTATATTAAACTGCAAGAAAAGGAGAATAAGGAAACAAATGGTAAAACTAAACAAAAATGGGAACAAGATTTAAATATAAAGATAAAAAAGGAAACATGGGAGAAATTATGTTCTGGAACGATGAGAAATACAATAAATACGAGGCTACGTATGATACGATATAACTGGTTACACAGACTATACATTACACCTCAAAAGTTAAATAAATGGGACCCAACAATATCTGATAGATGTTTTCGATGTAAAAAAGAAATGGGAACAACAATTCATGCA
This sequence comes from Narcine bancroftii, assembly GCF_036971445.1. Lineage (NCBI taxonomy): Eukaryota > Metazoa > Chordata > Chondrichthyes > Torpediniformes > Narcinidae > Narcine > Narcine bancroftii. The sequence continues at coordinate 317,753,338 of NC_091469.1, read as the reverse complement.
ATCTGGACATGTGAGAGAGTAGAAAAATTTTGGGAAGATCTCAATCAGATATTAAATAAAATAACTGAAAACAATATACCAAAGAATCCAGAGATCTTTCTCCTAAGTAACATAAAAAACAAAGAATTTGGAATTGATTTGGAGGTTGCACAAAAAAGATTTGTTAAGATAGCTCTAGCCATAGCAAAAAAATGTATTATGTCAACCTGGAAATTGGAAGATAATTTGAAAATACAACAATGGTATATAGAAATGAATAAATGTATTCCATTAGAAAAAATAACATATAGTTTAAGAAATAATATTGAAATATTCAAACAAATATGGGAGCCTTACATTAAATACAATAGCGAAAACCTACCGGGGACAAGCATTACCTAAGTTGATGGAAGGAGAAGGAAAGAAAAGAATGGACTCAGTAGAATTTCTGGTGTATTTTTGTTGAATGACAACATTGTCTGACTGGTTTAATGTAACCTAGATTGTATACCTAAAATGGATGGGAGGGGGGGTGGTGGGGGGGTGGCTTGGGAGGAGGGAGGGGGGGGGGAGAAAAAGTCACTGTATATGTGTGAAAAAGAAAAAGTGTGTATCATGGCTAATGTGATTTATGGTGTGAAAAATAAAAAAATTAAAAAAAACAACACCCTGCCGCAAGTACCTGTCCTAGCGGAGCAAGATGTTGATTTTACCATCACTGATGTCAAAAAAAAAAGATCCTCAGTTCATCCAACTCCTGCTCAAGTTGTCAGGAGCTGCAGCTAGATGCAGCTTTTGCCGGTGAAGTCATCTGGGATAACTACGCTGTCCCAGATTTCCCACATCCTCTAACCCAGGGGTGTCAAACTCAAATTCACAGAGGGCCAAAATTAAAAACTTGGACTAAGTCGTGGGCCAAACTAAATATTTATTAAAAATTTTCAAGAACATCTGCATGTTTTCTCTTCTTTCAACATATGTAATGTTAAACTTTTTCTTATTAAAATAAATGTTTAATAATAGTTTTGGTTAAACTCTTTCCAGAAGAAGCATTAACAAATGAGAAATAAAATATTCAATAAATAATATTTCTCTATAGCCTTTAAGCTCCTTTTAAATGTATTTTTTTTCACAAGCCAAGTAAAAAAATAACAACTTGCTCAATGAAAATCCAATCTTTCAACTATGAACAGTCCAAAGTTAACCAAAGAAAATATTAATCCAAGCTTAGCTTGCTACACTGTGATTTACTCTGATGCACCTGGGTCTAAACCAGATACTTGGCATCTCTTCTTAGATGCAAGTTCATCAAACTCTGGGGTCAGAGTTTACCTCCCACCTGTGTTGAAAGGTCCTGTTTTCTGTCTTTCGTTTGGCCATTTTTCGTAAGGGGTTTATTACATGTGAGTTGGGCGACAGGTCACAGATGCTAATGAAAGTAAAGAGAGGAGGTGGTGGCGATTAGTGGGCTGACGGGCCGGCGCCAACACATTTGCAAAGCATTCTGGGATTTGTAGTATTAGCTGTCCATGCGCTATACTGGCGCGGCGGCCAGCGGGCCAGCTCTAATACATATTTGATGTGATCTTGCGGGCCAAATATAATTATATCACGAGCCAAATTTGGCCCGCGGGCCTGAGTTTGACATGTGTGCTCTAACCAGAGAAAACCATTGCCCCAGCTGACTCCATTACCTAAATTTAATTAAAGGTTTAAACTATCTCACCTGGCCTTACTTCTCTGGTAGCAAGCAAGCTCTTTCTCAGCCTCTGCTCGCCGAGGCCGCAAGATCCACTCCTTCTCTCGGCCACACACTCCTTTTATTGAGCCCTGCTAATTAACTCAATTACCAAATTAATCAACACAAATCAAAACTCAGCTTAACCCTTTGACCTCCGCACCCTTTTAAACTGCCCTCCAACCACTCGTTACTCACTTGCTGCCCCTCTGACTCCAACCTCAAATGACTGAGCCAACACTCTCCTTAAAGAAGATTCACAGTATGAGGTCACAAACCACCAGATTCGAGGGCAGCTTTTTTCTTGCTGTCACCAAACTCCTAAATGAATCCCGCACTCGGCTTTTTTCTCTACTAACTAATCTCTCTTTCACTCTGAACCTTTGTGCTGGGATTTACTTGTACTACATACAAGATGTCTGCTCACAAAACAATCCCGATCACTGCATTACCACATGTGACAATAAACTTTAACTTGTTAATGCAACGGGAGAGATTTTTGAATAAAGTTCAAAGTTCAGATTTACTATCAGAGTGCCATCCCATACAACCCTGAGGCTTTTTCCTGCAGGCCGGACAGAATTTCTAACAACCTGCAGTGTAAGTGAACTGGACTCAGGAAAAGATACATATAGAAAAGAGAGAAATGTAAACAAAGAAAGAAATATAAATAAACTGACTCTGCAAATACAGTTAAAATTATGCAAGTCATCCTTTTGATAATGACACTGGCAAATATTGAAGGGCAAGTTGACTGGAATACAGTGATGCATATTGCAGATTATAACATTATTCAGTATAAAAATCAGATTCTTCCATGATTTAAGTAAGAAAGCTTTTGGATTACAGTAATGAGGACTGTACTGCAGTTAATAGAAGTGTTACTGTAAACTATAAACATAATGGGCTTGAATACAAATCATAAAATGTAGTCTTACAGAATAAAACAAGTGGATTGTCAGAAATGTTGTTAGATTGAAATATTGGTTATGAATCATGATAGAGGATTTTATTCTAACTTATATATTAACTCCTCTTCAGTGTAAATCACTACTTTCATGCAAAACCTAATAGAGATGGAATTATTGTTGAGAGCTTCTACACAGTGAAGGATCAGCATTTTCCCCTCTTGCTTGACTTGGTGACCTATTGAGGCTGACTGAAAACAATACATCATTGGAGATTATAACAAGGGAGTAGATGGTGCAGCAAGGATTGAAATACTGAGGGAGCATACCTATAATAAATAATTATAACGAGGATCTCTCAGCAGAAGAGTAGGGAGATAGGAATATACTGAATAGTGCAGGCAGGGGCGCTTCCTGTACGTGATAGAAATGGTCAGCATAGAATTTAACGTTCGGGTTCGCCGTGAATTGACAGGTTATGGCTTTGTGGCTCTCAGCTTTATCACCGTGTGATATGGGGGTTCGCGGAAGCCTTGCTGTACTCAATAGATGATCTACTCCCTGCAAATTGTAATAATGGGAGTTAAAAATCAATTCTGACACGGTGGACCTGACTTGAGATTGTAACAAGGTTAGATGATACTCGAGGCGAGAGCGGGGTGCACCGTGAGCCAGGACAGAGAAGGCATTGGCAAAAGCCGCTACCAGACGTGTCCTGCTGCGAGACTGGATCATTTAACGAGTCTGGTCTTCCATTAGTTTTAGGAGAAATAACAATTCTGGCCAGGACACGGGGAGGAGACGTTACTGTCGAATCCAAAAGGGGTTGTTCGTAACCCTGAATCGTATCACTCGGTTTTTACAGGACACAATTCATTCTGGCTGCGGGACAAGACCAAGGGAAGGGGGGGGGGGGGGGGGGGGAATCCACGAATACATCAAGAATGACCTGAATTCTCGGATCCACTTCTTCGTCCTCTGCCACTTCCAACTTCTCCTTCCTACTCGACACTCCGTCCATTTTGCGGCTGCCCACGTTATACCCTCACGGCTTGACAATTCCAAGAACCGAGATGAAAGGAAAACGGGAAAGGGAGGGACTGGGGAACCGACGGGCCGGCCCAGCGGTGCGGACTCACCAGCCAGGTCGCCGCCGCCCACATCTGGCTCGCATTCTCAATAGGAGGGGGGGGGGGGGGGGGGGACACAGACTCCACTGGTCCCTAAAAACCGAGGCCCCGCCCCCCAAGATTAACAGTAATTTTTTTTAATTGCTCAGAGAAACTCCCGTCACTTGGACCCCCTGAAAAAATCCCGGTGGTGGTGGGGGGGAATGAGGGTGGGGACGAAATGCAGCCCCAGTTCTCAGCGCATCCTTCGCCCGGCAGCGACACAATGGGCGACGCTCCGCAGGCAACTCGGGCTCCGGCTGTCACCGCCGCGACAGCCGCAGCCGCCTGACTCCACCTCTTCCTCTCGCTCCCAGCACTTTGTTCCAGCGAAGGAAGCCACTGGGCTCGCTGGAGGAGATAGGCTGCCTCCCAATGGACCTCTAGCTCATTGCCTCCCACCCCAATTTAGTACATCTGCACCTGATTGTCCCTCTTTGGGGGAGGAGGGGAGAATTTAGTCGCATCACCGCTCTTGGCAGCTACAATGCTCTGCCAACCCAGGTCCGGGTAATGTAGGAAAAGGAACACGTCAATTATGTGTGTGTGTGAAATGCCACCTTCATGTGTGGCCTTCCCCTGCCATCTTGTTGGTACGTTTCCCTGGGCTGCGATGAAGTGTACCTGAGGTGCACTTTTTAATGAAAACTTGTCTGAAAATCCACTGGCCCAATGGATTTATCCATGTGCCTTGCTATCAGATTATATTTTATTATCTTGGCAGGAAATACAAGGGGTCCACATTCCCAATGAATCATTGAAGATCAGAATTCAGGATTATGGGGAGCAGGCGGGCAAGTGGGTTTTCGTCCCTGATCTTATTGAACGGTGGACCAGCCTCCACAGGCCAGATGACCTGCTGTTTCTTATTTGTGCCATCGAATCAATACATTTCCCTTAAAAGAGCATCAACGCTCCTTCTCGTGTTTCCTCAAAGTAATAAACCCACGAGCATTTGAGAGGCTGTTATGCAGAACCCAGTCTCTTGGTGTCCAGTGATGGCAGGACATCAGTAATGTGTAATCAATGTCGAATGATTAGGCCAGTGGTTCTCAACCTTTCTCTTTCCACTCACATCCCACTTTAAGTCATCCCTAGGCCATCGGTGCTCTGTGATTGGTAAGGGATTGCTTAAGGTGGGATGCAGGTGGGAAGAAAAAGTTTTAAACCCCCTGTTTTAATCGTCCCTCATTAACTCGTAATGTGTGGACGGTTTCAGAACTCCAAAGGAAATGGGAAAATGGCAATTTTTCTCAAGCAAAATATTTCAGTCATAATTGGGTCCAGAGCAGTGATTCTTAACCTTCCCTTCCCACCCACATCCCACCTTAAGCAATCCCTTAGCAATCACTGAGCACTTAGGGCGTAGGGATTACTTAAAGTGGTATATGAGTGGAAAGAGAAAGGTTGAGAACCACTGGTCTAAATAATAAACCCACGAGCATTTGAGCGGCTGTTACATAGAACCCTGTCTCTTGGTGTCCAGAGGTGGCAGGACATCAGTAATGTTGAATGATTAGGCCAGTGGACTTTCCCCACCAAGTCTTTGTGGTGACTGCCCTGAGAATTAGTGCATCCCTCAGCACAAGCTCCCGCACCATGGAATGGATCAGTCAGCAGCTCTCACTTGCTGACATTTCCTTACGCAGGAAGATCAACAAGTTTCAGGCAGTCCAAAGGCCATCTTAACCGGGTTGATGATCTCAGTCCCTGGGAACCATCCAAAGATCACAGAGTTACACAGCTGCATCAACCGCTATCTGTACTGAGGGTCTGTGTTCAGGAGTCACTTACTGTTAACTTGAAGTTGAGGCAAAAAATGCTCTGCAATGTAACCCGCATCAAATCAGTACAACTATCAACTCAGGTAATTGATTTGAAATTAACTTTCTTTCAATCCCATGTAGTCTCTTTCGCTTCCTTTATTGCTAGACGATCATTATTGATGAGATGGAAAGATGCTGTCTCTCCTTCTCATACCCAATGGTTATATGGCATGATGGCATGTCTAACATTGGGGGAAAAAAAATCAGATGTTCCTCTAATACAGGTGTGTCAAACTCAAATTCACAGAGGGCCAAAATTAAAAACTTGGACTAAGTCGAGGGCCGAACTAAATATTTATTGAAAATTTTCAACAACATCTGCATGTTTTCTCTTCTTTTAACATATGTAATGTTAAACTTTTTCATTTTAAAATAAATGTTTAATAATAGTTTTGGATAAACTCTTTCCAGAAGCATGAACAAATGAGAAATAAAATATTCAATAAATAATATTTCTCTATAGAGGATTTGTCAAATGTTGCTAGTGTGCTGTCGAATAGTAAAATCTGAGGGCTATTGAGAATGTGGGAGAATAACATGATTCCTGAAACAATCAAATGGGTGATTGATTGTGGGCATGAACTCTAGCAGGGTTATTTGCCATGCCCTTTTTCCATTGGTACAGATATCCTTTGATTTACACACTTTTCAAGTTTTATGCCTAATGAGCTTGTATCCAGGTGCAGGACCATTTTTAACCAGGAATATATTTATCACTGTGACATGAAACTATTGGAAGATCGTTTTATCCTGAGATTAAAGTTCATAATATTTACTCAGGCCTGTGTGCGGGAAGGCGGGGTTTGCGGGCGATCAGGTTGGATAACGACAGTGCGGGGGCATCGGCTCTCGCTGCAGGGCGGCATCTCGGCGGATCAGCAGCCCTATCACCGTGAGTCGCGGATCAGCCTGCGGCAGGGAGGGGGAGTGGGCAACGGTCCTGGCGAGGTCAGGCCCGAGGCCTCCGGTTCCGGGTGCTGGGAAGCGGCCTTGGCTTCCCCTGACACCGGCCAGGCCCCAAAACCAGAGTCCACGGTGAGACCCTGCAACGTAAACAGAGGAGGTGGGGGTGATTAGCAGGCTGATGCCAATGCATTCTGGGATTTGTTGTATTACTGTGCATGCGCTATACTGGCGCGGCGGCCAGCGGGCCACCTCTAATAAATTTTTGAAATGATGTTGCGGGCCAAATATAATTATATCGTGGGCCAAATTTGGCCCGCGGGCTAGAGTTTGACATGTGTGCCCTATGCCATCGGAACTCTGTAATTAGTAAGGGATTGCTTAAGGTGGGATGTGAGTGGGAAGGAAATGGTGAGAATCACTGCTCTAGACCCAATTGTTACTGAAATATTTTGCTTGAGAAAAATTGTCATTGGCCCATTTCCTTTAGTGTTCTGAAACCGTGCACATGACGAGTCAATGAGGGATGATTAAAGCAGTGGTCTTCAAACTTTTTCTTCCCACCCACAGACCACCTTAAGCAATCCCTTACTAATCACAGAGCACCAATGGCACAGGGACGCGAGTGGAAAGAAAAAGGTTGAGAACTGTTGTATTGTGGTAACTCCACATCTGATTAGGTTAATTGTTAGGCAAGTGGTCAATGAAGGACCCCCCCTCCCACCCCAAGAAAGGCTTAAATCACAGGAACAAAATAAGCTTCCATCTCACTGCTCCCAATCTTACACACAGTCCTGATGTGGAATGTGGGGTCGCAGCTCCACGTTCACCCGAGTTCAGGTGCTGTCTGTATGGAGTTTGTACACTCTCCCCTTGTCTTGGACCAACAAGTTGGTCGCCTGACGAAGGCACCCGAACCCCCCGTTGAAACGCCGGCATCCGGGGCAGTGGAGGAATTGACTGAGAAGAGCGCGTTGCTCCCACCCCCCCTCCCATGGTTGGAGAGGGATTAAACTGCGATCTCACGGCGCCGGGCTCTTCTCCAACAAAAGGAGCGGGAGGCAGGGTCCGCCACGCACGGAGCAAGGGGGAAGGCATCGCCAACGAGACGTTCGGTCCGGCGTCGCCACTGAAGCACAGACCCAGCGAGGATGGTCCCCAACTCCAGCTGCATCTGTGCGTCTGGGAGCCGGGCAGGCTGAGTGCAGCGCACCGATCCCCGGGATTCGGGACTCTGAGATCCCTCCACACCTCCCGCGTCTTCATTTTCACCTTCAGTGTGCATGCACTATACTGGCGCGGCGGCCAGCGGGCCAACTCTAATATATATTTAATATGATCTTGCGGACCAAATATAATTATATCGCGGGCCAAGGCCAGAGTTTGACATGCGTGCTCTAATAGATTTAAATTTTTCAAGTCTATGGGGTCCTTTTATTAATTTTTTTCATAATCTGTAAGATCATTTAGATTTTGTGAGTTTGTGTTTTTTTTTAATGGTAGTAAAATTATATGTATTTACCAAATAACTTTGGAAGGGAAGGGGATTGAATTTGTAGTTTAGTATCAATTCTTTTTTACATTTTTTAAATTAGCCACATGTTTAAACTGATTAAATGATGACTCGATTATATTCTTTTTTTTGTTTGATTGTTATGATATCAGAATCAGGATTTATTGACATGAAATTTGGTGTTTTGCGGCAGCGTTGTAGTCCAAATGTTCATATTCTAATCATTTTATAACATTACTATCTAAAACAAATTAGTGCACGAAAAGTAAGGCAGTGTCTTTGATTCATTTCATTCATTTGTCATGGTCCTGCTGGTCATGGCCACAGATGGTCATGTTGTCCAGGAAGGGAAATGTGGCCTTGAGTCCATGGTCATCAAGTATGCGGTCCATCTCCCTCTGGAAGACAGAGACCCCATTGGTGACTCTGAAAGGGACACGGAGGAAGCCACCTGCCTCAAAGGCAGTGTAAGGGCTGTCCTCTGGCCAGATTGGTAGCTGGTGGAAGTCGACTTGAGGTTGATGGTTGAGAAAACCTGGAACTGGGTGATCTCTTTGACCATGCTATCGATGGGGGAAGTGGGTAGGTGTCCAGCAATGATCAGGCATTGTTTCTCTCTGCTCTTTACCACCTCTACTTAGGCTCTCCATGGGCTGGTGCTGGATTCTATGACCGCTTCCGCTCGGAGCCATTTGACTTCTGCTTTAATGAATGCTCTGTCTCCCCGGGGCTGTACCGTCTGCTCTTAGTGGCTACCGGCTTGCAGTCAGGGGATGTGGCTCTCAAACAGGGGTGGTGGTGGGACTTAGAGGGTAGAGAGGCCACAAGGCATGTTCAGGGGGTCGACTGGTTTGTGAGGGGTGGGTGGGGGCCATTGAACTGCATGCAGACACGCTGTAGCTAGAACTAGAAGTCCAGTCTCGGTATGACTGGCATGCAGAGGTGTGGCATGGTCAGGAGTTTAAAGTTCCTCTACTTCGTGTCCTGCTGATCTTGGCCATGGGATTTGGAGGCCAAGGAAACCTTACATTGTGTTGGGATCACCAAGGGGAAGTTTTGCTGTACAGTCCCTGGGTGGATGAAGCTCTCGGTGCTTACAGTGTCAAATAAACAGTTCGTAGGGTGACCATTTACCTCAACACTCATCATGGCTTTGGCCAGTTGGTGTGGGCTGACTTGGTCAAGGATGATGGAGGTGAGCATGTGGTCGCTGTCCTAGTTGCAACTGTGTTGGTTCGGTGGTGCTCGCCAAGATGGCCGCCCCCATGTCGCGAACGAGGTCTTGTTCCGTGCCACCAGAAGTGGAGCTGGAAGTGATGCTTGTCATCCCCAGGGCACTGTCAATCCATACCCGGCCACTGGAAGTAGCATCTGAGCTGGGGCTGTCCAAGGTGAAGGGGGCTGTCGGCCGCACGCGGCACTGCTGGGGTAAAGTTGGGGCCTACACATTTTCATGTAGTGCCCTTTCTTCCACTTTGGGCTGGTCAGCTCTTCTGGGGGTGCTTCCCATACCCGCAGAAGTAGCACGTCTGACACTCAATGGCAGCGGCAGTATCGTGCGACCCTGCGTCCCAAGATGGCAGCACTCGCGTCCTCCACACGGCGGCCGTGTTACCTGAGAAGAATGCTTTGGTGCTTTGTTGTGCTGTCCCCAGCGATTTAGTCAAGTCCACTACTTTCTGCATGCTCCGATCACCCTTTGCCAGGAGTCTCTGTCTGATGTAGTCAGAGCTGAACCCAGCCATGCAACAATCCCGTATTACGCCTTCGAGGTGGGCAGCTGCAGAGACTTCTCAGCAGTCGCAGGTTCACCTCAGCTGCCACAATGCCCTCATGTATTCATCGATTGACTTACCCGACACTTGTTTTCAGCTGCCCAGGAGGAATGGTAGGTATATGATGTTCGTCAGGGCCCCCTACTGCTTCTGCTCTATCACTTGGAAAACCCAGTGGCCGCCCGGAGAGAAGAGTACTTCCCTCTTGTCTTTTTCACTCCATGCATCACTGCACCTCACGAATGCATTGAGGCATTACACCCACTAGTCAAATTTAGTCGAGGCCTCTGGATCCTTGGGGTCGGTGTCTAATTTCTCCATCTGTATAACCGTGTCCATGGTATAAAATTAAGGTGATTAAATTGCACCACCAATCATCCACAATCAAACAGAGAATCACTGGTTCATTCCCCTCAGTCCCTTCTTTCAACCCAACAACTCGAATATTAGAAGTTGTCCATCTGGCCGATGTTATCCAGCAGCAGTTTCCATTTCTCTGTGCTTTCCTCCAGGGTCTTCAGTTTTTCATGAGTTGTTGTCAGGTTGTTTTTGACCTGGCCCACATGAATCATCAGGTTTTCAAAGCACCATCGACACTACCACTAATTTCTCTGCCCCTTCTCTCAGTACATTTTCCACTTTGGTGAACTGTTCACCCAGAATCTCCATCGCATTTCCAGCACTTTTGAAGATTCTGTGTCGACCACCCCCCCCCCCCCACCACACCACCATCGCTTTGGGTTTGTTGCATCAGCATGGCAGCTCCTTCTTCACCACTCTCTTTAGTCAACGATCTCGGCAACGTTTGAGCTTCTTCATTTTTAATTTTCTGGGTCTTACTTTTCTTTCCCGATATTCCTTTGTTTTTAAGCATGTAAAAGTTTTGGTTTGATGATCTTGAATTGTCTTTTTAATCAATCTTCATGGAGAGCTCTTTCAACACACATCTGGCTTGCTCCTTCGCATGGCCACATCTCCCCCTCGTACCTGGATCTCTCGTAGAGATCGGAATCCCTGGCCTTAAATACCCTTGTTCCCACCCTCAGCAGGTTGCGCATTCTCTGATTAATCCAGGGCTTCTGGTTGGGGAACACCTGGTATCTGCATGTAGGCGTACACTCATCCGCGCAGGTCTTGATGAGGTCGGTGACACCTGTTGCATGTTCATTCAAGTCTACGGGTGAGTTCGTGAATATGCTCCAGTTCATCGATTCAAAGCAGTCTGCAGACGCTCCTCCATCTCCCTCGACCACATCTTCACCTCTGGTGCTGTGGTCCTCAGTCTCTGCTTATACGCCAGGAGTAGAAGTACAGCCAGGTGATCAGACTTGCTGAAGTGTAGTTGTGGTATGGCTCGGTTTGTGTTTTTCATGGTGTTGTAGCAGTGGAGGAGTGTCTTGGTTCCCCTTGCCTCGCTTGTGACATGTTGGTGATAGTTTATCAGAGTCTTCTTCAGGTTGGCCTGATTGAAGTCTCCCACAATGATCAGGAAGGCAACAGGATGTCCTGTCTCATGGCTGTTTATCACAGTGCTCAGTTCATCCAGTGCCAGCCTGACATTAGCCTGCGGCGGAATGTACACACTGATGATGGCAGTGAACTCCCTCGGCAGGCAGAATGTTCTAGGCTGGGAGAGTAGGACTGGAACATGACCATCACGTCCGTGCACCACGATGAACTGATGATTACAAACACCACCTCCCCTGGTTTTTCCAGATGTCTGTGTTTGGTCAGCGCGATGGAGGGTGTAGCCCACAGAGTGTAGTGCTGTGTCCGGAATGTCCATATTTAGCTATGTTCCTGTAAAGCACGTCACGCAGCACTCCCTGCTGTCTCTCTGATGTTGAACTCTGGCCTAGAATTCATCAGGTTGTTCATCAAGGTCTGTTTGTTGGCCAGGAAGATGGCAGGCAGTGGAAGCCTCAGGGCCCAGCATCTGTTTGGCCTGTAGTTTCTCCCCCCCCCCCCCCTCCAACCAACCACGTCCACATGGCCAGTTCTTCTTTACCTGGCCCATGAGTCAACTTCTGGTAGTTCCCACAGAGTTTAAGTAGTCCATACACTGTCCCTTTAAATCACCCGTGATGCTTAAATGTACTGAGCGTCTGCTGCTTGTGACACCCACAAAGCTTAAAAGGCCTGATTGATGGATGTTTAAAACTCCCGCGGTGATTGGCATGCCTGAACATTGGCCGTTTAAAGGTCCTGTGACCCGACAGAGAGTGCTAATTCTGTCGATTCCAACATCTGCCAGCGATCGTAGGAAGACATCCACGTCTAGATAATATGGAAAAGATTTTCTTCTCTCTTTCTTTTGTATATTTTCTTACCTCTTTATATTTATAAAAATATGGCTTCATTGTAAAATTTAATAAAAATATTTTAAGAAAATCAGTACAACTGGACTAATTTTTCTCCAGTGAGGTGGTGAGAGAGTTAGGAAAGAAATTCATTGTTTAATGTTAAATTAATGCCATTTAGGATGTGCTATTCAACAGGTGAAGTGACATTAATATTAAATCTTGGGCAAGATTCAATCACTTACTAACCCGGAAATGCATATTGAATGGACTGTGTTTCACATGTGTAAGGTCAGAAGGATTACCTGTTCTCCGGCCACCATCAGGGAACATACCAGGTAAGCCATAGAACTGAACTGGACCACCATCTTGTGCTGAGCTGTTAAACGAATCAGACGCTGCCGAGACTGTGTCCAGCAGCTCACCCTCATCGATTCAAAGCAGTCTGCAGACGCTCCTCCATCTCCCTCGACCACATCTTCACCTCTGGTGCTGTGGTCCTCAGTCTCTGCTTATACGCCAGGAGTAGAAGTCAGGGCAGTGATGTAAAGGGGCTGGAGTACTTTATAGCTCGGTGCATGTCCATTATGGATAGATTCCATCCATGTCCAGAGGTTGTTACTTTTGTAATAAAAATCTCATGCATGTTTATCATAATTTATCATGGTAAATGTCTGGATGAGAAATGTATTTGTCTTGGAAGTGTGGAGGATAAGAAATATGATGTAACAATTAACAACAATGATTTTGCTTCCTGAACACTTTTGAGTGAAAATTATGGATTTTGAGCTGCTGATCATAAAAATCACCCTTGAATTTTTCCAATCACGTACCATTTTTTTGATATAACCTATTTTTGTGATTTCCTGGCATATTTTAAGTCTACTTTTCTAGCAGGCAAAACCATGAAGTGCAGCATGTCACTGAAAATTAATTTTCTGCGTTCGCACTCGGACTTCTTCCCTGCTGGTCTTGGTGCCGTCAGTGATGGACATGGTGAAAGGTTTCACCGGGACATTGCAACCATGGAAAAGTGGTATCAGGGCAACTGGAATACATCAGTGCTGGCTGACACTGGCATGAGAGGCATCAGATGCAGAGTACAAACGAAAATCAGCGTCAAAACATTTTTAGGTCAGTTGAATTAACACAGCGTGTCAACATCATTATGCGATTAAACACGCTCAATTCAACAAAAGTTAATTTAATGTTTCTCCAAATTCCCATGTGATGCAGCAAATCTGAAATGATCTTTGTGTCGATCGTAATCCCCAATCTACTTTCAGGAAGCAAACCTTTTGGAAGAAATGTGTTCTCCAGTGTTACCAGATGCTGATGCCTCTGCATGGCTGATAATGTCCTCCTTCTAGATGGTAATGGTGGGCCTTCTGGAGCTGTGGCAGCCTTCCCTTGGTGCACTTAGATGCGGAGTTTTGGGTTAATATCTTCATAATGTTGAAGGATTATAGAAAATAAAAAACCGAACATTCCAGAAATAAATCAGTTCGATGAACTTTCATTAGAAAATTTGGCAACGGGGCAATTTTTAAGTAACTGAGAATGATGGTGAGATTATGGAGACCAAGATTTCATGTGAGCTGATTTTTTAAAAAGAAGCAGCTAACCTGTCTGTAGACGCTGAAAGGTATCAGGAGAACAGCTGAGAGAGAAAAAGCTAAACAAAGTAATGCTAAGACTGTAAAATACAAAACCCAGCAGATGCTGGAAATCTGAATGGGGGGGGGGGTGGGGGTGGGATATAATGCTGGGATCCCAGGCCAAGCAGTATTTGGGGAGAGAAAGCTGAGAAATGGTCAAGGTTATGTAATAATTAACCTTTCTCTGTTAAAGTTTGGAGCCCATATACAAGATATATGGGTTTGAATTTGTAGTAGTTTTTTTTCCCACGGTTGTGGGGGTTGCACCAAGCCACAGCGATATTTGATGGTTGTTATGTAAGTTGATCTCCTCTTCTATTTTCTTTCTTTCTTTCTGGGTAGATTAGAGGGGGGTTGGGTGGGTTAGGGTTGGGGGAGCGGATGAGATGGGATAAATATTATGTATTTACTTGTATTTTGATTGTATGATTAATAAATAAAATTGGGAGAAAAAGAGAAATGGTCAAGGATTTAACATCAAAAACTGTTGGTACTCGAAGGCTGAAACAAACAGAATGCACTATCCAGGGACCTCCTAAAACTAAGCCGTGAGGAACTTCAAGGACAAATCCACAATTACATCAAGCGCACCTTGGAAGAGGAGAAAGTGGGTAGAAAGCTAACCTTGGTGCAAAAGGGGCATCCGACTGTCTGCCACAGGGAAAGCCATCGTGAGGATCCTCTCCACAACCATCACCTCTCAATGCTCAAAGAGATGCTCTCCTCTTCCCTGTCCATCAAGAGGCACAGCGGACATGATCGCCCAACGATAACTCGAAAAACACAAGGTCATAAGAAATAGGAGCAGGAATCGGCCAGCCGGCCCGTCAACCCTCCTCCACCATTCAATGAGATCATGGCTGATCTGCTCATCTCCATCGACCTGACTTTTCCCCATGTCCTTTAACTCCCCTTCTATGCAACCTTGTCTTAAAACATATTTACTGAGGTCGTCTCCACTGCTTCAATGGGCAGTAAGTTCCACGGATTCACCAGCCTCTGGTTCTTCCTCATCTCCATCCTAAATCTACTACCCTGAATCCTGAGGCTATGTCCCCTAGTTCTGGTGTCCCCTGCCAATGGAAACAACTTTCTTACTTCTATTTTATCCATGCCTTTCATAATTTTATATGTTTCTATAAGATCCCCTCTCATTCTCCTAAATTCCAGTGAGTACAGTCCCAGACAACTCAATCTCTCCTCATGGGACAACCCCTTCAAGATGGTGAACCTCCTCTGCACCACTTCCAAAGCCTTCCTCAAGTAAGCAGAGAAGAACTGCTCATACTACTCCAGACACAGCCTCTCCAGTACCTTGTACAGTTGCAGCATCACTTCCTTGCTCTTACATTGCATCCCTCCAGCAATGAAGGCCAGCATTCCATTTGCCTTCTTGATAGCTGGCTGTACCTGCAAACCAACCTCTTGTGATTCACGCACAAGCACTGCTTAAGGTGGGATGTGGGAGAAAAGAAAAAGTTTGAAAACCACTGTTTGAATTATCCCTCATTGATACATTATGTGCATAGTTTCAGAACTCCAAAGGAAATGGGCCAATGACAATTTTTCTCAAGCAAAATATTTCAGTAACAATTGGGTCTAGAGCAGTGATTCTCAACCTTCCCTTCCCACCCACATCCCACCTTAAGCAATCCCTTACTAATCACAGAGAACCGATTGGATAGGGATTACTTAAAGTGGGATGTGAGTGGAAAGAAAAAAGGTTGAGAACCCCTGTGATGACCCTTCCATTCCCAGAATCATTCTAGTGAACCTCCTTTGAACCTTTTCCAACTTCAGCACATCTTCTCTAAAATGAGGAGCTCCAAACTGCTCACAATACCCCACATGAGTCTGTTGGTCCTGCTTTGGCCTCAATGGCTGCCCGAGATCCTAGAAAACGGGAGCGGAAGCAATCCTTCTTTGTAGTCGAAGAGCTGCTGTAGAAGACATCGAGAGGAAGAGGGGCAAGGAAGCTGGAGGAGTTGCACGTCTGAGCTGTCCTTTTGGGAATCAACTGTTCCTCCTGACCTATCCAAGGAATGAAAAGAATGTTCTTCAACTACCTGATCCTCCTTTCTCTGAGAAATGGTCTCAGCTTCTCCTCCCACAGATATTGTCTGACCTGGTATGAGCTTCCAAAAAGTTCTGCTTGAAGTTCAGATTTCACCATCTGCAGCATTGTTGAGATTTTCTCATTGCTCTGTCCCCTCCACTGTTAAATTTGTAACCTGCTCTAATTATGTCACTCACACCCTAATGAGTGTAACGATCTTAGGCTTCAGCCAACAGCTTGCTAACACACCTAGAAGTGTTGCAAAAAAAAATTGGTATAATTGGGATCTGCAATAGTATCTCCTGGGATATTTGAAAAACTGTGGCAGAATTAAAATCCAGCTCCTCTATCTCATTTTCTATTTAAAAAAAAAATTAAATTTAGACATACAGCACGGTAACGGGCCATTTCAGCCCACGAGCCCGTGCCGGCCAATTAGCCTGCCCCCCCCCACCCCGGTACGTTTTGAATGGTTGGAGGAAACCAGAGCCCCCGCCCAGGGAAAACCTGCACAGACACGGTTTTGCTATCAGATTTTCATTAACTTCTTCAAAGGAGATTGACGAGTGTTGCAATGACGTGCTAGTCACAGATAAAACGAAGCTGGGTGGCAGGATTAGCTGTGTAGAGGATGCAGAGTGACTTGGACAAGTTAGGTGAGTGGGCCAAGGCTTGGCAGGTGCAATAATAAGGTGGATAAATGCGAGGTTATCCACTTTGGAGGCAAGAATAGGAGAGAAGATTATTACCTCAATGGTGTCCAATTAGGAAAAGGAGAGGTGCAACGAGACTTGGGTGTCACTGTGCACCAGTTATTGAAAGTGGGCATGCAGGTACAGCAGGCAGTGAGGAAAGCGAATGTTATGTTGGCATTCATAGCAAGAGGATTTGAGTACAGGAGCAGAGAGGTTCTACTGCAGCTGGACAGGGCACTGGTGAGACCACACCTGGAGTATTGTGAACAGTTTTGATCTCCTTAACTGAGCAAAACCATCTTGGCTATCGAGGGAGTGTTAAGAAGGTTCACTAAATTGATACCAGGAATGGCAGGACTTACATATGAAGAAAGGCTGGATTGACTAGGCTTATACTCCTGGAATTTAGAAGATTGAGGGGGGGGGGGGGGGGTAGCTTATTGAAACGTATAAAATTCTTCAGAAATTCGACGGGCTAGATGCAGGAAACTTGTTCCCGTTGATGGGGAAAACAGTTTAAGTTTTTTTGGACTGAGATGAGAGAAAAAAAAGTTCTCCGAGAGAGTGGTGAATCTGTGGATTCTTTGCCAAAGGAAGTGGTTGAAGCTGGTTCCTTATCTATATTTAAAAGGGAGTTAGATTTGGCCCTTGTGGCCAAGGGGATCAGGGGGTCTGGGGAGAAGGCGGGTATTGGGTGGTGAGTAGATAATCAGCCATGATCAATATGAATGGCGGCGTAGGCTTGAAGGGCCAAATAGCCGACTCCAGCACCTATTTTCTATGTTTCTATGTCTGCTTTCACCCATGATTTTCAGGAAACTATTTTCATAGTCATTTCAGAAGAGGAGGGGAGGTGGTGACTGAGATTACAAAACCTAGTTGTTGTTGTTGTTGTGCGGCACAACTAAAATCTACCTGGTTCCCAGCCTGCCCTAGCATTAATGTACTTCAACTATGTCTGTGTGGCAGAAAAATATCCCTTTAAAATGATAGCTTCAGTGGGGGATTGTTTCCTTATTAATATTTTAACAAGCAAATCGTTTCCATGGCATCGGAGATCCCTTCCAGAACAACATAGTGGTAGTCGGGTAAAGTGGCATTATAGATTATAACATTGGGTAGTAGTGAGAGAAACAGGGTGGGATTCTGGATATGTGGCAAGAAGTCAATGAGAAATACGTGGGGGAATGAATTTGGTTGGTATACTCTGCAAGCTGGCAGAGACTCAGTGGGTTGAATAGCCTCCTTCTCTATCATAAGAAACATGAGAATGAGTATTTGTGTAGGCAAGCACCAGGTTACGGCAGTCCTGAAGCCTTTTTTAAACCAAAATTATACTTTATTCACAATAAACTATTTACAAGAGGAACACCATTTAGACCAGTGGTTCTCAACCTTCTTCTTTCCACTCACATTCCACTTTAAGTAATCACTAGGCCATCGGTGCTCTGTGATTAGTAAGGGATTGCTTAAGGTGGGATGTGGGTTGAAAACCACTATTTTATTCGTCCCTCATTGACTCGTTATGTGCACGGTTTCAGAACTCCAAAAGAAATGGGCCAATGACAATTTTTTTCAAGCAAAATATTTCAGTAACATTTGGGTCTAGAGCAGTGATTCTCAACCTTCTATTTCCACCCACATCCCACCTTAGGCAATCCCTTACTAATCACAGAGCACCGATGGCCTAGTGATTACTTAAAGTGGAATGTGAGTGGAAAGAAGAAGGTTGAGAGCCACTGGTGTGGTTCTTCCTGCCCAGTGCCCTCGTGTTGGCTGCACCATGCCTCAGTGTGTCCCTCAGCACGTGCTCCTGCAGCCTGAAATGTGCCAGTTGGCGGCATTCCCTCCCCGCCATCTCTGGGTACTGAAAGACCAACAGGACTTGGCAGACAAAAATACGTCTTTCATCGAGTTGATGGCCTTCCAGTTCTGGATGTGTGCATCCACGGGAACAGCCCATAGGTCATCAACACTGCTGCTGGGATTGAACTGTGACAAAGGCCTCCTCCACATGCTCTTAGCAAATCTACATTCTGCAAAGACTGTCTCCTCTCCACCGCAGTCACCTCCAGGACGTGGTTCATTGTAGGTTGTGCAGCAAGGATATCACTGCCAGCAACCAGTGCCAGCCTTAGCTCCACTCATTCTCATGATCCAGTAACTCCTCACCAATTTAATGCCATGTCACCTGTGGAAAGTCAATTTCCGCATAAACTTTATGGTGAGCCCAGCCTTGCTCTTAATTTAGATACCAACAACAACTATTACATATTAAAAATTGCCCTCATAGATAACGTTGCCAACAATATTCAAATCAATTATATAATGAAAGAGAAGACACTCAAATATTGTCTCAAGCAAAGAATTGCTATGAAATTCACTTCCTTCCAGGAGAGGTTCCAGCGGTGTGATAGGAACCGAACAAAATTCAACGGAATGCAAAAAGTTAGCCCCACTCTTCCCCTCCCCAATATTCTCCCTCCAATCTCATAAAGTGGCTTGAGCATCAAGGTAACACCACTTATTTTCCTTCAAAAATCTACTTTGTTCATAACATTAGCAGTAGAAAATAAATGTCACAGTCACAGTACGGAAAAGGATTCGATTTACATTCAGTGAAAGTCCTAAATTCTGGACTGCTCAGGGATTGGGTAGTCTGGATTACCGGATTCTCGGGCATTAATTTTAAAATTCAAATTTAATAAGAATAAACAATACTTGAACAGGTCAATTTTTATAGTTTAATAACTAAACATTTTTTCACCTCAAATACAAACTATATAAAAAAAACAAATATTTATTTGTTCATTTCTGCGATTTTTAAATTTTTAAAATTTAATTGTAGACATACAGCCCGGTAACAGGTCATTTTGGACCATGAGCCCATGCTGCCCAATTTACACCCCATTAACCTACAACCCCCCCTACCCCCCGGTAAATTTTGAACAGTGGGAGGAAACCGGAGCCCCCATAGAAAACCCACACAGTCACAGAGAGAACGTACAAACTCCTTCGGATTCAAACCCCGGTCCCAATCGCTGGCACTGTAAAGGCATTGCGCTAACCATACCCACTAGGCATCTGTACATCTGTGGTGCTTATGCATGCACACAGAAGCCCGCTAAATTGAAAAGGTTTGAGAGTTTTCAAGAAATCAGAATTTGCGGGTGGTCCGTATTTCTGGCATCCGGAATTTTGGTCTTTTACCGTGTAACGTTAGAGGCATGCAGTGCGGAAACTCCCCTTACTGTCATCAACAAGCATATTTGTTTCCAAAAATCTAATTTTTCATAAATCGTGAGAGTTTATAATATATTCCACGAGATCACAGTACAAGATGTAGCATTCCATTTGATTACTATTTGATTTATATTGGCGTGACAGACAGCAATTTTCCTTTTACATACATTTCATGATAAATAACTGATGGGTTTTGCCCAAGATCCATCTGCTCAATATCAAGTAGCAGAAGTGTCCTGAACAGTCGCTTTCTTCCATCGAGCCTTGGCGGTGACTGTACAAAGTTTCAGCATATCCTTCAGTGAATAGTCTTGAACCAAGTGTGTACTATATACTATATAGCATTTCCTTGCAGAAGTCTCCCTGCACTAGAAGATATGCAAGATTTGGGAAGGCCACAGTGCCAAGTCGATCTCCCCAAACCACTATTGTTTGTTGTGGCTGACTTGCTTTTAAGAAAATGCACTTGATATTGTGGCAACCCGCAATCGCGGAGACTGGGCCGGCACATTGCGTGGCAGCAGACGCAGACAGAGATCGCTAAAGCGACTCCCAGGAAAACGAACCAGTGAGGGTAGAAGCTGGGGCAGCATCAGACCAAAAGCCCTAAAATGGCATTGGTCAAGCTGCCCAGCTAACTCAGCAGAAACAGGCTGGGGTAGAAGGGCATTCATATGCATGGATGTTCCCGCCCGCTATTGCTATTCATATGGCTGACTCAGTCAATCAGCAAAAACGGCGGGAACTTGAACAGTATAAAAGCAACCTTTCCAGCCCTAATAAAGGAATGAGCTTAACCTGCCACACTGTGCGTGTGTGTTTCTTTGTAGTAGTCGGTTATAATATAAAATTTACAGTGGATATTACTTGGCATTGAATGTATAACTACATTCACTAACATTACCAACTCCTCAGAACATTTGATAGTAGAAATCCAAAAATCCAGATACCAGAAATCCGGACTACCTGAGAATTTGGACTTTTCTAAAATTCTCGAACTTTTAAAATTTAGCGGGCTTTTGTGTGTGTGCTTACGTATGTAAGTCCTACAGGTTTAGTGGTATTTTTTTCTTTAAAACTGCTTGTTTCAATAAAAGAAGCATGCTGTATTTGCTAATGAATAAACAATCAAAATTTGCCAGTTCATCTCTTCTTTATTCTGCTTTAAATTTGAATTTTATAAGTACTGCCCATGATCAACTTCACCAAGTGCCAGTTTGACCTACTCACCATTGACTTCTTGGGGCACCAGATCAACCGTCAGGAAAAGTGGAGGTCATTCGTAAATTTGCCAGGCCCAACACAGTCAAGGGCCTGCAGGAATTTGTCAGGATGGTTTATTTTTATCACCGTTTCATCTCCTCAGCGGCCCAGATCAAGCGCCCTCTATTCGGCTTGATGTCTGGCAAAACCAAAGAGGTAGCTTGGACAGAAGAAGCGACGGCGGCTTTCGACTTGGCCAGGAACGCTCTAGCAAATGCCACGCTCCTGGTCTACACCCGGGTAGACATCCCCATGCCCTCACCGTAAATGCCTCAGAAGTGGCAGATGGTGGCGTATTTGAACAGTTAATTGCAGGCCAATGAAAGACGCTAACCTTCTTCAGCTGACACCTGCGTCCCCCTGAAATCAAGTACAGTGGTTTCAACAGAGAGCTGCTGCCCCTATATCTGGCCATTCACCACTTCAAGTATTTCCTGGAAGGGAGGAAGTTCATGACCTTCACCGATCACAAGCCCCTCACCTTTGCCTTTGCAAAAGTGTCCAACTCATGGTCAGCCCAGCCCGCTAGCAGCGACACCAGTCGTTCATAACTGAATTCATCACCACAATCAAGCATATCTCGGGGAAGAGCAAAGTGATGGCCGACACCCTGTCCCGGATGTCCACCCAGTCGGTGCACACTTCGGCTCAAGGAGTGGATTATGTGGTGTTAGCAGAGGCACAACAGGGGGACAATGAACTCTTGGCATACTGAACAACAGTCACCGGACTCCACCTCGAGGCATATAAATTGGGTCCAGAGGTACCAAACTCCAGTGCGACACTTCTACCGGGCAACCACGGCCCATTGTACTGACCGCCTGTAGGCACCAGATCTTTGACACTTTACATGGGTTAGCCCATCCTTCCATCTGGGCAACCACCCAGATAACCACAGGTCACTTCATGTGGCATGGCCTACATAAGCAGGTCAGACACTGGTCCAGGACATGCACACTGCTAGACCTCTAAGGTCTAGAGCCTCATAAAGACACCACTGCAACCTTTCCAGTCAACACACAAGAGGTTCGAGCATGTGCATGTGGATATCGTTGGCCCACTACGCGTCTGAGGAGCAAGGTGCCTTGTTACAATGGGACAGGTTCCCGAGATGGCTGGAAGCCGTCCCAATCACCGACATGACAGCAGAGACGTCCCTCATTAACTCCTTATGTCCATGGCTTCAGAACTCCAAAGAAAATGAGTCAATGGCAATTTTTCTCAAGCAAAATAAAGGGTCCCGATGGCATAGGGATGACTTAAAGTGGAAAGAAAAAGGTTGAGAACCACTGCTCTAAAATAATAGGTACCCCTGTTGAGGGTCTCTTGTCCCGTTCTTTCTCTTCTTTGTAGGGGGACAGAGGGGGGAGGGGTGGTATATGGGGGTGGGGTGTGGTATATGGGGGTGGGGGGGTTCATATTTTTTTTTCTTTTTTATATACACATTTATTTGTATTGTTTTGATTTAGCTTTAATTGTATGTTTTATTGTGTGGTTTTAAATAAGTAATTTTTAAAAAATGATTACAATTTTTATACCATTTCACGGACTCAAAAGATCTCGGGGACATTCGGAGTGCAAGTTCTATCACATGAACCTCAAATGGAAAATGTCACAAGCTAATACGCCTCCAGAGAAAACATTTGGTGCCAAACGACTCTTATAAGATTCAAGAATGTTTTATTGCCAATATAATGAACTAGAAAATGTAACATTACATAAAATTTCCTTTTGTCTGCCTAAATTCTGAAAGATTTCAGTAAGATTATATAGATATAAAATCACTCAAAATACTATCCTAGCCCAGGAGACAATATACAGTTATCAGAATTCAAGGAATTGGACCAGCAATGGCTCCAAATTGTGGTGAGGGAGGTGGTGGGAATGCAAGTGGACCATTCAGGGCCCCAAACAGTCCTTCCAAGTGAAGCAACACTTCATTTGTGAATCTGCAGGGTTCGTCTACTGCAGCCAGTGCTCCCGCTGTGGTCTTCCCTACATCAGAGAGACCGGATGCTTCATTGAGCACCTTGGCTCAGTCCTCAGCAATAGTGCCCCATTCCCTTGCTGACAGGTCTTGTTCATGGTCTCGTGCACTGCCAGACTGAGACCACCCGCCAGTTGGAGGAACAACGCCTCATCTTCCAACTGGGCCCCCTCCAACCGGACGACATTAACGTTGACTTCCCCAGCTTGTTAGCCACCCCACCACCCCCCCCCCCGTCTTATGTTCCTTTAGCTCTCCCGCTCTCTCTTCCCTTTCCCCTGTCTATTTTCAGATCCAAAAACAAATCCCATCTCCCCAATCAGTTCTCACCTTTCTTTTCTAATTTAACACCTTTTGTCTGTTGGTCTGCACTCTACCCCCCTTCCCATTCTTCCCTTCTCCCCAGCCTTTTTAGTGCAGACACCAGTATTATTTTTTCACTTATACTTTGAAGAAGGGCTCAGGCCAAAAAACTTAAATATCTTTACCTCTTGTGGACGCTGTGAGACCTGCTGAGTTCCTCCAGCATTTCTGTGTTTTAACTACAATCACAGCATCTGCAGACTTTTGTGTTTCAGTCAAGAAAAAGTTCTACCCCAAATCTATCTCAGCTGGTTTAATAACAGTTTTAAAAGTGTATCAATATGGTGTTTAAATTTTGACAGATTAAAATAAACTGTCATAGTCTTTCTTTCTGAGATAAAGTACATGTGATTGTGAGAGTTAAATCAATGCTGAGATTTAATTGCATCTAAAATAGTATAATCTCTAGAGCCATCTGGTGGACTACACATATATTCAGTAATGGACAGTTCAAGCATTTGAAGGGTGACACTAAAAATATTCTTCACTGGGGATGCAAAGAGAGAAAATTGGCCCTGCAATCCCTCCTCATCCAAATTTGTGCCAGTAGTGCAAAGGATCAACTCCAACTAGTGAACTGTGGTGTTGTTATGGTAGATGTAACAATTTCTTCACCATTAGGTGTAGCATCAGCATTACGGTCACATTTCTCCCATCTGAAGTTCTGTCCATGAATAACTGATTGACTTTACACCCCTTGGATAGTGCCAGATTGAATCACTCTTGCTACTCACCCACTGCAGCTCATTCAGAAAAACCCTTTTTGGTTAGTTGAAAGGAGAAAGGCATATGGATGAGGCTATTGTAAGAGGAGGGAAAGCATCTCGATTAGTTTGTCGACCGAAGTTTGTGAAATCAGGGGGTAAGTGGAATGTGTGAAAAAGAACTTGATACAATCATTACATTATCTTCTTTGGTCTCTGTGGGTCTGGTGGGCATAGTCTGTGATTCCTCTGAAGGATGAGATCCTTGGAGGAACTTTAAATAACCCACCAGTTTGCTAGTCCCTTAATAGCTGGCTACTGATGCAAGTGTCAAAATGTGGGTGTGAAGACTGGAGTCGTGGAGATGCCACCAGGAATTTCAATGTTTCAGTCGCATTCTGATTCATTTGGTCTTGTTAAAGGAAAAATTAATAAAAGGTTATATGTGTGAGAAATCTGAAATAAATAATAGAAAATGTGGTAAGGGCTAGGTCAGGCAGAACCTGTGGAAAGGGAAATAGTTAATGTCTCAGATTGAAGATCCTTCAGCAGAACTAGGAGAGAAAACTTGCTTTGCAGAGAAAGATGGGACGGGGATTGATGGATAGGAAAAAGTGAAGCCAGGACTGCCCTGAAAATAGATGATAAAGATTATCAGAAAACTGCACCAGTATTACAGTTCAAATTTATTGTCAGAGTATATATGTATATCACATACAACGAGATTCTTTTTTCTGTGGGCCAGGTAGAATTTCTACTCACAAGATAAAGAAACAGAAGTAAACCTATTCTGCGACTCTACCCTAAGCTGAACTATACTCACGCCAAGTTCCAATTGACAGCCTTTTCCCCATATCCCCTGATTCCCCGACCAATTCACTACTTATCAATCTCCTGCTTAAACTCTCCCAGTGATCGGGACTCCACCACTGTATGAGTTCCACAAATCCATGACCCTCTGACTTAAGAAGTTTTTTTCTCATCTCTGTTTTAAATGGATGACTTCTAATTCTAAGACTGTACCCTCTTGTCCTTGATTCACCCACCAAGGGAAACATCTTATCTACACCCACTCTGCCAAAACCCGAAATGTTTCTATGAGATCTCCTCTCATTCTTCCAATGAATACAATCCAAGAGCTGCCAAACATTCCTCGTATGTTAGCCCTTGTATTCCAGGAATACCACCCTTGAAGTTCTACCTTCCTAACTCCCTAAATTCTCTCGAAGACCTCATCTCCACTCCTATCAATGTCATTGTCCCCACGTGAACCACGGCATCTGGCTGCTATCCCTCCCCTTCCAAAATACTCCAATAGATGACCTCCAGTCAAAATGGCCAATTTTGAAACAGGAAAAGTTACAGAATTCAATAGTGAGTCCAGATGCTTGCAACTCAAATGGACAGATGCTATTTCTCAATTTTACATTAGTATCGCTGACCTCTATCACCTTTTCATTCTCCTTTATCTATATTCTCACTCTCTAACTGCAGTCATCTCACAATTTATATTTATTTTCTCTTTAACTGCTCCCATTAGCCAATCAATTGACTGATTTCTACAATTTATCTCAATAGAACCCTGAAGTCATCAGATATTGCCCTTGCCCTACTCCCTCTGCAAAATCAACTTTCTCCCTTCCCAGTTCTCCACCCGAAATAGTAAATGTTCCATTTTCTTCAAATAGGGAGTCAAATAAAAACTTTTGAAAAAGCAAAGATCTCAAAACTGTTTGTAATATTGACATGGTGGAATGAATACACATCAGGTGATCTTTGAGACACATGTGTAAGATTGTCAGCTCAATACACACTGAAATTATGTGTATTCAGTATCTCAATAGGTGCATTCAATAAAACTGTTAATCCACCACCCTTGAAATTAGCAGGTTATTGGATGTAATTCCTTTCAATATTTAACACTCTTTTATTTCTCTTTTGCTTATGAGTTACCCAGTAGTATAGTCACATTTTCAGTGAACCCCATGATCTTGAAGGAAGTGAGAAATACTGCTCCAGAGGCAAACTCACCAAAATCTGGTGTTCCAGATCCCAACCCTAGCTCCAACTGCACTCCCAGCTCAAGGCCCACACCTTGAATGCAATGCAGACTTCCCCAGTTCAGGTCGCACAAACGACTTGAATTCTGGGCCCCTGCTTCCCTTTCCAGATTAATGAAGGGGGAAAAATGCCAAACCATCAGGATTTCCAAATAATCAGAGCTTCAGAGGTTTACTGGATTTTAATTTAATGCTTATGTAACCCAATGCCATGACTGTAAAAGCAGCTGATTTGCCTTCAACTTATTTATTCATCATCTAGTCAATCATTGCAATGAGCAATGGACGTTGCGCCATCTTGGATCATGAGGCCCTCTGATGTCGAGGCTTCCGGGCTCCTATAGATTGTGAACTGTGGTGGTTTCTTCACTCAGGCTATCAGACTTTTAATATCCAATCTATTAGACTCCAGTAAACCTGGTCTAAAATGGAGGCATGGCAGCAGGCCCACAGTGGTCTCTCCGGGCCTGATGGTGGTTTCTTCACTCAAGCTATCAGACTTTTAATATCCAGAGTCTATTAGACTCCAGCAAACTGGTCCAAGATGGTGGCGTGGCATCAGGCCCACAGTGGCCTCCCTGGACCTGATGGTGGTTTCTTCACTCAGGCTATCAGACTTTTAATATCCAGTCTATTAGACTCCAGTAAACCTGGTCTAAGATGGAGGCACGGCAGCAGGCCCACAGTGGCCTCTCCGGGCCTGATGGTGGTTTCTTCACTCAAGCTATCAGACTTTTAATATCCAGAGTCTATCAGACTCCAGCAAACTGGTCCAAGATGGTGGCGTGGCATCAGGCCCACAGTGGCCTCCCTGGACCTGATGGTGGTTTCTTCACTCAAGTTATCAGACTTTTAATATCCAGAATCTATCAGACTCCAGCAAACTGGTCCAAGATGGTGGCGCGGCAGCAGGCCCACAGTGGCCTCCCCGGACTTGATGGCGGTTTCTTCACTCAAGCTATCAGACTTTTAATATCCAGAGTAACTTGTCTCTACTGGGCCTATTGTCCAGTTTTTATTAATTACTGTATTGTTTGCACTATTTTATTCACTTTATATAGCTTAGTGTAGGTTGTAGTCTAGTGTAGTTTTTTGTTTTGTCTTGCATAGAAATAATGTAGTCTTGTGTTGTCTTACATTGTTTTTGTGTAGCCTCGTGTCATTTTATGTAGCACCATGGTTTGAATGAACATTGTCTTGTTTTTTTAATCTGTGTGTGCAGTTTGGTTTTAAAATGACAAATAAAGGCTACTTGAACTACATTTTCAATAAAGCTTGTTAAAGATAAAGTAACTAGGGTTAAGATTTTAAGTGAATATATTGATATGATTGAAAACAAACTTTATTACTTGTTTATAAGTTTTTTAATGTTTTGGCAATTAACAAGAACTAACAAATGTTTAATTTAAAAGTGAATGAAATGTACATTTTTAAAAGATAATTCATGGAAAGAAATGTCACCAAGTATTGTACCAGGAAAGTTTGGAAATTGTTTTATGCTTTATCAAAGTGATATAAATAGAAACTTAGAATATTTCCTGAAATCGCAATCATCTTGGAATATGTATAATTTGTTTTAAATTTTTTGAAATATCTACAACATAATTCTCTCCCATAAATTCAGTAAGTGTTGCCTTGAGTCAGCCATCATATAGAATCTTAGAGCTACTCAGTCCTCCAGCTTTGCTTCAGTTGTGTTGGGCAACACCGATCCTCTCACTCAGCAAACACATACAAAATTCCAAAGTTCATTCCTGCCTCCAACAGTGGATTTCTAAAACACCATGTCAGGTGCTGGGCTGTCACTGCGCGTCACTCAACAAAAATTGGCCTAAATGAAATATCACATCATTTTAAAAATCAAGAATTGGAATCACTTGGGTTACATGTGTTCAGCTTTCGGTTTGACTTCTTAAACTTGCACTGAAGAAACACTCTTGGAACACACAGACCTTCTTTCTTATTAATGGTCTCTCGGAAAATGTATTCATTAACCAATATCTCATAACCGGCGGAAGTCAGGAGCTGAGCCACATATTCTGCAGTAAAAATGGACACAATTATTTTAAAAAGTAATATAAACAAAAATAAGAGTCCCATGTAATAAAGCTTTACGTATTTCAATTCCTTTACTGTGTTTAATGCTTCTTCCAACTAATGCTTCCTTGGCTCAAGGTAGCAGTTGGTAAACAGCAGTAGGCTTCAATGACCACATAAAGCATAATGCTTTTACTATTTTAAGAAGTAAAAATTCCATATCTAGGTTTCTAAGCACCACTTAGTGCAGACTGTATGTCACGGTGCTACTGCAACCGACAGAACAAGATGTGCACAGGGATGCCAATGGCAGGTGGACTAAATGGCTGTTGCAAATTGCCTGCAGCGAAGAGTAGCAAGTAAATTAAAGGGAGTTTGCTGGCACGTGAGAGAAAAAAAATACTTAAAGGGAAACGGGATTAATGTGTGAGCTCTGAGAGCCGACAGACTTGATAGGCTGAGGGGCCTCCTTCCGTGTTGGAAGGAAAATTAAAACCTTGGCAAGCACAGGGAGCAAATACACACTTCACATAGACATAGGTCTGATTGAATCCCAATCACTAGAGGGGTGAAGAAGCAGCACTGCCAGATGCACCACTGTGTCTGCCGTTTGTGTTATTGCAGAAGATAAAAGCTCATCCTATACACTAGATATTGGAATGGATAGTAGTGGCTGCCTAATAAGAACCAAAGAAAAATCCGAATGGGTTTTTTCTGGTTGGCACCAACTGGTGGACGTTGTTACACAGAGATCAGTGCTGAGCTTTAAATAAATGAAGGCAACGCCAATGGTTTCTAACATGTGGATGAAGCAAAGATAAATAGGAAGACAAGCTGTAAAGAGAACATAAGAAAGCCATGAAGGTTTTTTTAAATTTTTTTTATTTCTTTATTTTTAATTTTCTTTATTTCCCCCCCACCCCTCCCCTCCGCCATGAAGGTTAAGTGAGTGGATAAAGATAGATCGTATAGTGTGGAAATTCTGGCAGAAAATGTAAAAGAGTTTGAATATCCTGAGGGATCTGAATGTCCTTGCGCAAGACTTGCAAAAGGCCAGTGGGTAGATTCTGCAAGTAATTAGGAAACTGAACAAACTGCTGTTGTTTAATGCTCGGGAACCAAACTTAGAAGCAATTAGATAATATTTCAGTTATCTAAGCTACTGGCAAAACCACACCTGGAACAGAATTGGTTTCCTTATTTAAGGATGTTAATGCACTGGAACCAGTTCAGAGAATATCCATGAAATTTATGGGTTGTCTTGTGTGGAACAGATGGAAAAGCTTGGCTTGCATCTGAGATTTAAAAATAATCTGATAAAAGATCTTCAACCCAATATGTCAATCGTGTTTCTCTTTCCACTGTTCGGCCTGGCCCGCTGAGTGTTTCCAGCATTTCTCCCTTTTATTTCAAATTTATAGCATCTGCCTTTTTAACATTTCTCCAAGAACCTGTTGGAGTTTAGAAGTGATTGGATTCAACCATATCAGATCCTGAGAGACTGTGATATGCTGAACGTGGAGAGGCTGTTTCCCATTATAGGAGAATCTAGAGCTGGGGATCCATTGAAAAATACAAAACTTAGGACAGGAATTAGATGATTTTTTTTTCTCTCTCAAAAGATTGTGAATCTTTCGAACTCTTTTCTCCAAAGGGCAATGGAAGCAGAATCTTGAATATTTTTAAGGCCGTTGTAAGTAGCAAGGGCCTGAAAGATTGCCATAGTCAGACAGAAATGTGGACTTGAATTAAAATCTGTCATCATCTTATTAAATGATGCAGCAGGCTTAAGGGGCCAAGTAGGCTTCTCTTGCATCTAATTTGTAAGGTTTTACATTTGCAAATTTCCTTCACTAAAGTTTATAAATATTAAAAAAAAACAGTCCAGCAGAATCACAGCTACGTGTGGTCGCGCTGTGTTGCAGCGAGAAAAAGGAGTAGTCTGACTCGAGGGGAGTCAAGTTGGAAAACTGTTTACTTGTCCACACAATCGTGCATTTTAAACATTCCTCCCAGGAACCCTTGCATGCCACGAGTCGGAAATGACGTCACCTTCTGGCCCGCGGTTCGCCCCGCAGTCAGAGCCCTCCCGGTTGCTGACGTCAGCAGTTCACCCGTGACTTTCTAAGCCAGTTCAAACTGCGCTTGGGTGAGCGGCCACAATCCATTTTTAAAATTATATTTATTTAATTAACCAAATTTAATCTGTGCACCTGCTAGAGCAGGATTTAAATTTACCTCTGGATCTTTTGTACACACAGATCTCAGGATTATAGTCCAGTAACATGACCATACCATTTTTTCTGACACTCCTAAAGAACAACTCTGATAATATGCCTTAATAGCTTTGACTGAGTGCTAAATATTGGCCAAGATGAAAAGTCTCTTCCCTTACTTCACAGTCACATGTGTACCTGCAAATTAGACTGGGCCTCAAGATACAATAGTGTCCCTGTTGGCAAGGACAACATTGATGGCATCACAATTAGCCCCAACATTCCAGACACCACACTACTGAGGAACTCGGCAGCTGTTTATCATCTTGCAACACCTGCTGATAGAACATTGAAAAATAACATTGTGCACAACTGACTACCAGATGAAGGTTTTTTTAGGTGTACAGCTGATAGTAATTTTAAGTAAAGCCTCCGATGAGTATGCACTTCGTATGGAAGTGTGCTGGTTAACAGATTCCGTGAAGAAGATAAACAAATAATAATGCTCACCATCAGAAAAATAGAAGGACCGGGTTCCATCTTGTCGAACATAAAAGTTTGGGCCAAGCTTATGGCCAGATTTGAATCTGAGCATGGCGTGATCGTACAGTCCATAATCTCTGAATAGGATACATCCACCTGGTTTTAATATCTGTCAGACATAAACAAAAATCAAAGTCACAGTTGGTCATTTGTTTACCATGATGCCCTTCCAAACTTAAAAGAGGTTGATCATCTATACCAAAATTGAGCACATTCTAATTAAATCAACAGTACACAATTAGGAAATTCTGAAACATTTTAAAATAATACTGCTTGGTGTGCAATGATCATAAACTTATAACATGGAACAGCAATGATATCCACTGATGACTTCAAAAAATTAATTTGTGCATAATTCTTGGATAAATTAGTCGAATTAACAAAATCTATATTGCAGTGTTCAAGTTATAAAATGACTAACTAGCTGATAACAGGATGTACATAATTGGCTTTCATTTTATCAATTTGAAAGAAAATGACCAAAAATGTTGCAAGTTAACCCTTCCATGCTACTGCAGTATAGACTATAGTTTTGTGCTGCTAAATACTTACTTTATAAATATTTTCTAAGGCCAGTTGCATCTTCTCAGGATGAATGGCAGAGAGCACGAAAATCAACATTGCAACATCAACAGATTCAGCAGGTACATTCTCCAGTAAATCATCTTTTGTCAGATCACACTGAAAGGCCTTACATCGTTCAGTGTCATGCAAGTAATTTTGCTTTAAAAACAGAAATCGTTACAATAGATGAACAACAATGTGATCGCATCAATAGTGCTCCATAACATAATATGTGATCGTGACCGATGTTAACGTGGTGCTGAGCTTTAATTACAGTACTTACTGTCTAAAATAATTATTATCTGGAGATTTGAAAAAATTGCTTGCCTTAACATAGCAAATGTGCACTCAGTTGAAAGTCAGTCCCAACATTGCTATGTGTGGAATCTTGGTGTGATTAATACAGAGGTCATGTTTTTTTCCATTAAAATAGCCAAAATATTTTCAAGTAATTTCATTGTACTTTGGTGAGTTTTCCTTTCTTAGCTAGTGCAGGTGCCTAATCTTTTATCTGGAATTCTGAAAATCGGCAATCTCCAAAAACCGGCACTTTTTTCAGTAGATAGCATCTGCTCATCAAAGATGGAATTTGGCACCAAACATGACCTGACACGACCCTAGCTCAACTCTCGTGTATCCCTTTGCATTCCGCTACTTTATAAGCACCTCTGACTGACCTATACTGATGCCCGTCCAGCGTCACAGCGCTTTCAGTCGGCCCGGCGGCAGCTCAATGGCCGTCGTCGCTACCCATAATCCCCCATGTAGCTGAAACCACCAGACCAGCGCCAGCACAGGGGAACTGAGAAGGGAACCGCTTTCCTGGCGCTGATACAGTGGGGGGGCAGAAGGGAAGAGAGAGAGAGAGACAGCAACCTGACCCAGTTTGGCGAGAGGGACAGACGGCAGCGCGTCTTAGGCGGTCGGGGAGGAGGGGGGAGAGACGGCAGCGCGACTTGGGATGGGAGAGAGGGGAGAGATGGAAGCGCAACGAGAGCAGCCGAGTGGGAAGAGAGACGGCAGCGTGACGAGGGCAGACGGTGGTGGTGGGGGGGGGGGAAGAGATGGCAGCGTGACTCAGGTGGGCTTAAAGGAACAGAAATCAAAATGATTCTGAAATCCGGAAGATTCCGAACAACGGCAGGTGTCTGTTCCCAACGATCTCGAATTAAAAGGTTAGGCACCTCTAATATAACAATGCAAATAATTTATTTCCTCTTCTTGCTTTAAGGTTCTTGCATTTTTATCTACACCAACATGAATTGTATAATCTTTTTCAATCTTTTTATTGGTTTTAACATACACAAATTACATAGGTACAGATGGTAATAATGATAACGTAAATTAATATCAAATTATATATATCAAAACACAGTGAACAAAGTATATTATTAAAATGGAAACAAGGAAAAAGATAAATAAAATTATATATTGCTAAACTAAGACTCTAGCCCCACCCTATGAGGGCCTCTGGCCAAGGAGTCCACTACTAATAATATTAATAACAATGGGGTTGAGAGAAAAAAAATGTATAATTTTGAAAATCATTGAGAAACGGACCCCAAAGTGAGAGGAAGTTGAGATCCATTTCAGTAGTAGAACACCTATTTTTTTTCTAGAGACGGACACGCCATCACGTCCAATGACCGTTGAGTTGGACTGGGAGGGACAGCAACTTTCCATCTCAGCAAATGGCCCTTCTAGCGATGAGGGGAGCAAAAGCCACAGCATGGGATTGTGGGGAAGTCAGTATTAAACCCACTGGCTCACTCACTCCTAAGAAAGGGCTAGAGGTTAATATCAAGAACTAACGATAAAGTGCAAAATACCCCTTTCCCAAAATGAGTATCTTTTATAATCTGTACAATGTTTATTCCTAATGGTACCTCCAGCGTACATTTAACATGTTTCACTTGACAATCTTCAACAGAAATGATTAAAAAATGTCAGAGCAAGTGAAAAATATTTGTCTTAAAATTTTAAATGTTTTTGACTGTACCTTCACAAATTCTATAGCTCGGGGAGAGAAGTCGCAGGCATAAACAAAAATATTCAGATCGCATTCTAGTAGAGGGAATAATGAGTTTCCAACTCCACAACCGGCTTCCAAAATGATCAGCTTCTGATGTTCACACTGGAAAGCAGAATGTGCAATAGTATCAACATAGCACGATGATACAATGAGCTTCACACAAGGAGTGATTTCACCAGCAATTTCAGTGATAACCAGGCACATGATTAAACAGATACATAAAGAAAATATGATGGATTTTGGCGAGAACATTTCAGACTGAAAAGTTGAAAGATGTGAAGCTGCTCATCAATTGAGGAGCAGCAAGTGATGAGGAAAGTTCAAGCTTATTATCAAGTACAACCCAACAAAACAGCGCTCTCCAGTCCTCGATGCAAAACATGCAGGCGCACGCGAAGCACAATATACGGATAAATAATACAAACGCAGAACAAGTATACATATATAAAGATTAAAAAAATAAATATTGCTTAGTTAATATAAGAGTCTCAGATGGTTAGCATTAGATTTGGTCATTCAGCATTCTCACTGCCTGTGGGAAGAAGCTGTTCCTCAGCCTGGTGGTGCTGGCTCCGATACTCCTGTATCTCTTCCCTGACAGGAATAGTGGAAAGATGCTGTGTGCGAGTGGTAACTGTCCTGAATGGTTTTACGCATCCTCTTCCAACAATGATCCTAGTAGATCATGTGGATGAAGGGGACGGAGGAGGGGAAGAGGGGTACCTTGTCCGCTCCAGTCCTCTCAGGAAGTGTAGTCACTGTTGCACCTTCCTGACAAGTGAGGAGATGCTGTGCGTCCATGATAGGTCACCAGATTTAAGTGAATTCCAAGGAACTTGGTGCTCTCTACTTTCTCCACTACTGAGTTATTGATGTGTAGTGTAGGGTGGTCATTTCTGGTCCTCCTGAAGTCCACAATCATCTCCTTCGTCTTGTCCACGTTGACTCAGGTTGTTATTCTTGCACCATACCACCATATCTGTAGAGTGATTAATCATTGTTGCTGATGAGGCCAGCGACTGTCGTGTCATCTGTCAACTTGATAACTTTATTGGAGCTGGATCTGGTGACGCAGTCGTGGGTCACTAGCGTGAGGCTGAGCACATAACTCTGTGCCCAGCGTGACAGTGGTCGATGTTCTGCTACTGACCCAGACAGCAATCTTGGTGGTTAGAGTATGGAACATTTAGCTTAATAAAAAAACACTTTGTGCACCATCTAGTTTGGCCTGACAAAGCACTGGGAAGTTGTGAACTTCATCACGAAGGTATCCAGTTTTCTGAAAATAGTATTAAAGAAAATCTTGACTCATTTATTAGTAATTACTTTAGAAGGTGATAACCAAATTAATAGGCAAAATTCTACATTGTCAATAGACAATTTTCAACCTCTTACAAATGGATAGTGCAAAATCTATGCGTCCTAACAATATTGCAGCAATAGTTCAGCATTTACTCGACAATGTCGTGTCTACATGTTGTAACCCAGCCAATGACGAGAGAAACTCAGTGGGCTCAGGAGCATCTGTGGAAAGAAATGGAGAGCTGATGTCTTGATGAAGGTTCTCAACTGACTTTGCATTTCCCTCGGCAGATGCAATCTAATCTGCTGAATTCCACTATCGACTTACTCTTTCCTCCAGATTCCTGCATCTGCAGTCTCCTCTTGATCAACAAAGGGATAATCAATGGTGCTACCGAGAAGCACTTGCTTAACAACAGTCTCCTCGCAGAAGGTCATTTTGGGTTCTGCCAAAGTCATTCAGCTCCTGACCTCATTAGAGCCTTGGCCTAAACATGGATAAAAAAAATCCCACAGGTGAAGTGAGAGCAACTGTTCTTTACATCAAGGCAGCATTTGATCAGACCTGGTATCATGAGCCCTGACTAAACTGGAGTCAATAGGTGAAAACTACCAATGTTTGGAATCATACCCAGCACAAAGATGGTTGTGGTGGTTGGCGGGCAATCATCCCAGCCACAGCATATCTCCGCAAGACTTCCTTACGGTTATGTCTGAGATTGAACCATTTTCAGCTGCTTCATTGACAACCTTCCTTCGATCATATCAGAAATAGGGATATTTGCTGATTATTCAAAATGTTCAGCACCATTTGTGACTACGAAGCAGTCCACAACCAAATGCACCAAGACCAGGAAAATATCCAGGTCTGGAGATAAAAGAGATGGCAGATTCTGGAATGTGGAGCAAAAAACAATCTGCTAGGGGAACTCCATGGGTCAAGCAGCATCAGTGGGAAAAAAAGAACTGTCAATGTTCCTGATTGGATCCCCTCATTGAGAAAGATTGATTGACCTATAGAAAAGGACCTCATGCAAATAGCTATTGCAAAGGCTACTTTCTGATGAAGGGCTCAGACCAGAAATGTCAGCAATTCTTTTTCTCCCACTGATGCTACTCAACCCACTGAGTTCCTGCAATACTTTTGCTTCATTGTCCAGGCCTGAGCTGATAGGTGTCAAGTTAAATGAACACCACAAGTCCAGGGTAATGGTGATATCCATCGACAGAAAAAAAAAGTTATCACCCCCTTCCATTCAAATGATAGTACCATCACTGAATCCCCCACTATCAATATCCTGGGGGTTTGCCATTGGCCAGAAATTGAGCTGTAGAATCCACATGCAGTTTGGCTACAAGAGCAGGTCAGACACTAGCAAGTAAGTTACCTCTCAATTGCATAGACTGTCCACCATCTACAAGGCTCTACTCATGTGCACGAAGCAATATCCTGCATTTGTTGGCTGAGTGCAGATTCAACAATGTTCAAACAGCTTGACACCACAATGGGCATAGAAGCCCGCATGATAGGCCGCTCATCCACAACCATGTAAGTCTCAGAAGTTTATACCATTAACGGGAGATACAGCAGCAACTCACCAAGACTCCTTTGACAGCACCATCTATTCCACAAACTTTACCAATGAAAAAGGCAGCAAAAGTCGTGCCTGGAAGTTGTCCTCCAAGCCACACATCATCCTGACCTAGAAATATATTGCCATTGCTTCATCTTTGTTGGGTTAAATCTTGGAACCCTCACTAACAAATAAATTGGTTGAGCTGCCACAGGTGCAGACCCATGGAGAACAGGGAACGGAGACACAGCGCTCCCACAGGGCCAACCATCCAGTTCAACTGATGTCAGCTCCGTACAGGCTTTGAACAGCCTGTTAAATGAGCTGACGATGGTTTTATTTAAAATTGTTTTATTTCTAAGCCCAAAATGGTGGCTCGTCTGATTGGCAGCAGCCACGAGCAGACTCCAGGGAAGCGGAGGACTGGTGCAGACCACCAGAAAATGGGGAGAGCATCCCCTATCTGAGAAGGAGAAGCAGAGATGACCCACAGAACAGTGACCACGGCGGTGGACCAGTGAGGGGGGCCTGAGAGGAAAGGACACACAAGTGGCAGCAAGCTATTGGTGACTCAAGGCGAGGAACCCATGGAGGCTGCGGGCTGCTGGAGACTGCAGTCAAGGGACTCACAACCAGGCTATGTACTGCTGGAGAACGGCTCAAAACTGGCTGAAGAGGTACCAGGTATCGGAACTGAGGGCACTGAAGGATTCCTAATCATGTTGGAGGTTGGGGTCTGGAGCTCGGTTGCCGATGGTTTGGACTGAACTCTGTGTGGCTGCAGAGGCCGTGGGACCGCCAGAGGTGAATCCACAGACACTCGGTGACTGTGGAGAACTCTCTTTTGCTTCTCTTTCTCTGACCAAGAGGCACTTCAGGTAATTTCTGCAAATGGTGTACCTGTCTGCCTTACAGAAGGCAAAAGCATTTTTGTGTTTATATTATATGATGATAAATTGAATCTTGAATCTTAACAGCACTGTGTAGATATCCTTATATGAAGGACTGCAGAGGTTAAAGAAGGCAGCTCACCACTCTCTTCTCAAGAGCAATTAAATGACCACTGAATGAATATTTTTTAAAGTGAGGGAGCAAGTCCCAGGAAATTATATTTTTATGTATTTGGTTCTCAGGATTGGAGCACAACTATCGAAGACACCATTTATTGACCATTCCTAATTTTGCCTTTGATTAGAGTGGCGAGCGAAGCCATTTCAGAGTAATTTAAAATCAACCAAATTGCTGAAACTGAGCTAGATAAATTTTAACAGTGCTCTGGATTTTATTTATTCAGCATTACTTACTTCTCTACAAGCTTTCAGCTCTTCAAACTCCCTGGTTGTCCAGTGTCTGTCTTTGAAGAAGTTGGTACTGTTCCTCTTGTAAAACAAATCCCAATTTTTCTGTGCCTCTCTTTCAAGCTTCTGCTGTTTATAATCAGATACCAAAATCTGATCTTTCTCGAGCTTTTCTGCCTCTGCAGGGGTAAGGATCCTTCCTCTGTTCCCTGCTGCATGTGAGGAGATATCAGATTTGGAAGATATTACAGTTACTTTGTTGTTCCTCAGATGGCAGCTGTTTACTCCTTCTGCTGCATGCATTTGGCTAGTGCATGAATCATTTGCTGCCACATCATAATTCATTGTGATTTCAATATTCCAGTTGAGCTTGAAACAAGAAAAACAAACCTTAGATCCAAGTTTACATTTCAAAATTGTTTAATGCAATTGAAAGAATTCAACTGGCCACACAAAAGTACATTTTAAAAATACATATAAAATTAAAATTGAATGGTGAAAATCCCAAAGCACCCTATTGGCCATCTGCTTATATAGAAAAGTAAAGCATAAAAGTCTGCAGACACTATGGTTGTAGTTGATACAACACTTGAGCAATTCAGCAGGTCAAACAGTGTCTTGTGGTCACTGGAATCGCAGTGGACACGACGAAATAACCACACAAGGTGTTTTTAGAGTGACGTCATCCCGCACTGATGTCACATGGCTGGTTCGATGCCTTCTGGGAGTTGTATTCCCACCATAGCGTCGCCACGGTCTTTTATATAGCAAAGGTACCCTCATGAAGGGCTCAAGCCCAAAATATTTGCTATATAAAATAAACCTTCGAGTTGCTCCAGCGTTGCATTTTTATTTCCTTGTATTGGCAGAGTTATCTCCAAGACTAACAAGTTATCAGTTCAAGTATCTTGAGAGTAGTATCAGTGTGCCAATCTCAAGCCAGTAACTAGCCGCTGAGGTTACACAAAGAAATACTAACAGAAGGCCATTTGCCCTTTGTGGCAACTCTGCCACTCAGTAAGATCATGACTTTCCTGCACAACCTTCATATCCCTCAATATCAAACAATATATCAAACTGCGACTTCAATATACCCAGTAACTGAACCTCCTCAGTTATGCAACAGAGTCCCAAACGTTCACTCCCCTCTGGATGAAGCTCTTTCTTCTTGTCTCAATAAAGAATGGTCAAACCCTATGATCACTAACTCTGATCACCTCAGCCAGATGAAGTCATGGAAGGATTTTATGCATTCCAATTCTTCATTCTTCATTCCTCATTCTTCAAAACTCAGGAGGCTACAAAGGCTCAGTCTTCTTAATTTCTCCTCATAGGACTCCGCCCCCCCCCCCCACCCCTGACCTGAGTAACAAATTTGGTAAACCTTCTTTGTTGTTCCTTAATCTCAAATACTTTAGGTAGAAACGCTAGACTTGTACACATTATTCTACAATGCAGTCTCATTAGGAGTCTATATAATTGCAATACTATACACTTGTTCTCAATCTTCTTGTTACAAATGTAATTTAAGGAAACAGAGAACAGGAATAAAGTAGGGGTCTCCATTGTGGTCAATATTTACCTCTGGGGGTCGATAGGGTGTCAAAGGGGGGGCCACAAAATGCCGGGGAGAGGGTTGATTGAACTTTTGGGGTTGAAAGAATTGTAGAGCCCAAGGTCAATGTTTCGGGCAGAACCCATTGTCAAGGCTGGATGAAGCATTCCTACCTGAAACATTGGGATCTGATGCTGCTGAGGTTATCTTCGAGTAACTCGAGATCAAGATCCTTCAGCACACCAACAGTTTGCAATTTCATGATCAAGGTGGATGTCCTCAGATTCTTCCACCCTACATTAATTTATCCATTCTTAACACAAAGCCACTCAACTCACATTATTACCCAGCTTTGTATCATCTGCAAACGTGAATATAGCCAAAATTCCTGCCCATTTTGCTTTGGGTATATCAACTGGGTTCCCTCATTCAAATCACTGATGTAATTTGTAAATAGCGACGTATAATGGAAGGATCTACTTATCAGATCCACATTGTCTATGTATCGAGATCACCAGATTGCAGACCATGCATTCATCCCACCATGTTGTCAGCTTCATTGATCAAAATATCTGCAGGAACATTTGTACTCAACATTATGGGTTTAAGCATCAGATGCTAACTACATATGGCCCTGCCTTAAATGACCATGCATCGAATGTAACGTGCCATCTCTCCACACATCTTGCCAGTATACCAAGATTCTATGCTTCTCACACGGCATTCCACACAGGACTCACAAAGGCTGCGGCAGTTGGTGACTGGCTCACGGGAAACAGGCATGGGAACCGGAATTTGAGAGGGTGGGGCCTTTCGTGTTTCATTCCAGATCGAGCAGGAGTATTGCAGTTGCAGAGGCTGCAGGAGCGCTGGAGGCAAATTCACGGGCACTCAATGACTCTGAAGGACTCTTTTGCTTCTCTTTCTCCCATTGTGAGGGGGGCTGGCCAATGCTCATGCCAACTCTTTGTTTTATGGCAGACAAAAGATGAAAGTTATCATGCCTGTTGCATTTTTATGTATAAGGCAGACCCCACCTTATGAGCTTCCAATCCGGAACTTCCATCGTAAGTCAAAAAAATTGCAAGTCGAGGTCTACCTGTACAGATGAAAAATAAGCATACAGTAATCAGCCCCGAGAGTAGGGGTTTCCCATTGAGACAGCCTCAGGGGTTGCAGGTGTAGGATTGTGCTTGTGTGAAAGCTCTTGCAGGCGTAGCGCCTGGTGACGTCCCTCCACAGAAGCCCTGGCGCTGCCGGGAAGGTGAGGAAAGCCTTCCTTCATCTCCAGGAGGAGGGAAAGTCCGGCAACGGTGGTCCCCCGACAAGGCTGAGCTGAGCCGCCCCCTTGGCTCACCGTGATCCTGGTGGAGAATGCACACCTGGCGCTGGGGTGATCTGGAGTGAATGGGGAGCGGTGTAGCTCCAAACTCACAAGGAGTGGGCAGAAGGGAGAAAGGTTGCACGTACCACCGGACAAGGTTAAAGTTCAACGTGGACACAACCAGAAGAGTAAGTTTGAGCAGGCAGGTCCTGATCATTGAAACTGCGAAATATCGTAATTCTAGACATCGTAAGTCTGGACCGTTGTATTACGTAATGATAAAAGGACCCTTGAACCCATCACGTTGACCTATTGGGCCGAGAGTCATCCGATCCACTTCAAGGCGTTATAGGAATATAAAAGTTACTGTTGGAACGAACCTCCAGAGAGCCCAGGTGAAAACTCTGCAGCTGCAAAAGCCTCTGGGAGTGAATCGCGGCAAAATAAATAACCATGATTAAAATTACCCATCTTCACCTTTCTCGCTCCATCGGCTGACCGGAAGCGCCTGCGCGGCTGGTGACCCGCCTCCACCTCCGCCCCGGTCCCCTGCGCCAGCGCGGTCGGCCCTCTAACCCCCCCCACACCCCGCGCCGGCTCGGCCGGTGTCCTGCGCCTGCGCGGCGAGGTCATCTCCCGAGTGGGACGTGTTTACACTCGGGGAGGGAACAGCCGGCTCTGGCGTTTTCGCGAACCCACCACCCCCTCCCCAAACTCTTTCTCCCCCACCCGTGGATGGTGGAGGAGCCCTGCGATGAACGGGAGCGCCCAGCCAGCGCTGGGCAAGGAGGAACACGTACTGAAGCTGGGCGAGAGCTTCGAGAAGCGGCCCAGGAGCTCGTTCCACACCATCCGCTGTGAGTAGGGGAGGAGGCTGGCAGGCCCGGGGCCTCGAGCAGAGCGACAGAACCGTGGCGGGTCGGACAGCGGACAGAGCCGTGCCAGTGGGCTGTGCAGGGGTTGGGGGAGGAGAGACTGGCGCCGCCTTATCCACGGGTTGGATCCAAGTTAGAGGCCACGGCTCCCCACCACTCCGCCCTGCCCCGCTTCCCCACTCCGCCCTGCCCCGCTTCCCCACTCCCGCCCCGGCCGATTCCACCCCCCTCCAGTTCCCCATCCCGCCAATTCCCCCCACTCCATTCCGCCTCCATCGCTGGCCCCCTCCGTCGCCGCTGTCCCCCACCCCGTCGCCCCATTTCCACTGTTTCTCCCTGTCCCCACACCCCAATCTCATTGCTACTGTCACCGTCCTCCGCCCCCCCCCCCCAATATAAAGTACTGTTTTGAAGCACATTGGACAATTTGATGATGTGATGGTGCTGATTAATGAATATAGCTTTGTGTTTCTGGAGATATCTTCCATCTTCTTTGGAAGCCAGGTGGTGCCTTGGTTTAATTTTAATTGCATTAAAAGAATACATGGTCAAACATTCTCTTTTTTGGCTTGGCTTCGCGGACGAAGATTTATGGAGGGGGTAAAAAGTCCACGTCAGCTGCAGGCTCGTTTGTGGCTGACAAGTCCGATGCGGGACAGGCAGACACGATTGCAGCGGTTGCAAGGGAAAATTGGTTGGTTGGGGTTGGGTGTTGGGTTTTTCCTCCTTTGCCTTTTGTCAGTGAGGTGGGCTCTGCAGTCTTCTTCAAAGGAGGTTGCTGCCCGCCAAACTGTGAGGCGCCAAGATGCACGGTTTGAGGCGTTATCAGCCCACTGGCGGTGGTCAATGTGGCAGGCACCAAGAGATTTCTTTAGGCAGTCCTTGTACCTTTTCTTTGGTGCACCTCTGTCACGGTGGCCAGTGGAGAGCTCGCCATATAACACGATCTTGGGAAGGCGATGGTCCTCCATTCTGGAGACGTGACCCACCCAGCGCAGCTGGATCTTCAGCAGCGTGGACTCGATGCTGTCGACCTCTGCCATCTCGAGTACTTCGACGTTAGGGATGAAAGCGCTCCAATGGATGTTGAGGATGGAGCGGAGACAACGCTGGTGGAAGCGTTCTAGGAGCCGTAGGTGGTGCCGGTAGAGGACCCATGATTCGGAGCCGAACAGGAGTGTGGGTATGACAACGGCTCTGTATACGCTTATCTTTGTGAGGTTTTTCAGTTGGTTGTTTTTCCAGACTCTTTTGTGTAGTCTTCCAAAGGCGCTATTTGCCTTGGCGAGTCTGTTGTCTATCTCATTGTCGATCCTTGCATCTGATGAAATGGTGCAGCCGAGATAGGTAAACTGGTTGACCGTTTTGAGTTTTGTGTGCCCGATGGAGATGTGGGGGGGCTGGTAGTCATGGTGGGGAGCTGGCTGATGGAGGACCTCAGTTTTCTTCAGGCTGACTTCCAGGCCAAACATTTTGGCAGTTTCCGCAAAGCAGGACGACAAGCGCTGAAGAGCTGGCTCTGAATGGGCAACTAAAGCGGCATCATCTGCAAAGAGTAGTTCACGGACAAGTTTCTCTTGTGTCTTGGTGTGAGCTTGCAGGCGCCTCAGATTGAAGAGACTGCCATCCGTGCGGTACCGGATGTAAACAGCGTCTTCATTGTTGGGGTCTTTCATGGCTTGGTTCAGCATCATGCTGAAGAAGATTGAAAAGAGGGTTGGTGCGAGAACACAGCCTTGCTTCACGCCTTTGTTAATGGAGAAGGGTTCAGAGAGCTCATTGCTGTATCTGACCCGACCTTGTTGGTTTTCGTGCAGTTGGATAATCATGTTGAGGAACTTTGGGGGACATCCGATGCGCTCTAGTATTTGCCAAAGCCCTTCACGGTGTCGAAGGCTTTGGTGAGGTCAACAAAGGTGATGTAGAGTCCTTTGTTTTGTTCTCTGCACTTTTCTTGGAGCTGTCTGAGGGCAAAGACCATGTCAGTGGTTCCTCTGTTTGCGCGAAAGCCGCACTGTGATTCTGGGAGAATATTCTCGGCGACACTAGGTATTATTCTATTTAGTAGAATCCTAGCGAAGATTTTGCCTGCAATGGAGAGCAACGTGATTCCC
This sequence comes from Narcine bancroftii, assembly GCF_036971445.1. Classification (NCBI taxonomy): domain Eukaryota; kingdom Metazoa; phylum Chordata; class Chondrichthyes; order Torpediniformes; family Narcinidae; genus Narcine; species Narcine bancroftii. The sequence continues at coordinate 317,709,764 of NC_091469.1, read as the reverse complement.
CTGTAGTTTGAGCAGTCTGATTTCTCGCCTTTGTTTTTGTACAGGGTGATGATGGTGGCATCACGAAGATCCTGAGGCAGTTTACCTTGGTCCCAACAAAGCCTGAAAAACTCATGCAGTTTGGCATGCAGAGTTTTGTCGCCAGCCTTCCAGACTTCTGGGGGGATTCCATCCATACCTGCTGCTTTGCAATCGAACAACTGAAAAGTGGCAAAGCAGCAGGTACGGTCAAACATTAATGGCACCATTAATTCCATACTTGTAGCCGCATGCTACTTGAAAGAAGACACACACATATCATGTAGTCAGGTTAAGCTCCAAGTTTATTAGGGCTCAGGCCCAACTTTTATACTTGCACTCTTCCCACCGTGGCCCCCCCTTGGCTGACGTCACAACATGCATGACAAATGCAGGTTTCCTGTGTGGGTACTTTCCTGCATAACAATGCCCTTCCCCGTACGCTGTCCCTGTCTGTTGGCTGCGCAGCAAGGTCAGTGCCACTTTGGGGTCACTGGACTTTAAGCTGTCCTTGCTGTTCACCCGCCGGTTCGCTTGTTGAGGCCAGTGCCGCTGCTGACCTTTGGTTGCAATCGCCACCCGGAGCGCTGGCTCAACCGCTGCAGCAGTGGGCCACCACATGACCCCCCCCCCCCCCCTCCAGAACCAACGGTATTGTCCTGGGTGCTCGGAGGTCAAAGTCTCTGCTACCTTCGGTGCCGACCTCTTCAGCATGGTGTTGGTGTCTTGACCAGGCACTCCAGGTCCAGGTGTGCTGACTTCAGCCTGTCTGTGTTGAAGACCTCCGTCTTGACTCTGATCTCCAGCTTGAACATAGCCCCGTTGTTGCGGATGGCCTCTGAAGCAGTGGACAATGTAAACCCCTGCGAATGAAAACATACACACAGACCTGCAGTTCTTTGGGTATGTTGGTCCTTGCATGTCCATACCTAGAAGGTGGAATTGGGACCAGTTTACCGGCTCTTTCCCATAGCCTGCTGAGGAATGCTGCAAAGTCATCCTGCTGCCCATCTGGGAGTGGTATGAGTTCGTCTGAAGAAGTGTTGAGGTCCTCCTTGGGTGCCGTGTAGATGGCCAACTTTGCCCATGGTGGCTCATCTACCAAATTGGGTCCTTGAAGTCTGGTCATGAGCATGGTTTAGAGGTGCCTGTGGAAGTGCTCCACCAACCCATTGGATTGTGGGTGGTAGGCTGTTGTTTGATGCAGCTGGGCACCCCACAGGCTGGCGAGGTCAGACTACAGATTGGAGGTGATCTGGACCTCTCTGTCAGATGTGATGTGGGATGGTAACACGAACCATGCCACCCAGGACAAGATGAGGGCACTGGCACACGAGGTTGTGGACATGTCTCCCAGCGGGACTGCTTTTGGGCACCTGGTGAAGCACTCGACCATCATGAACAGATGAAACCCTGGGATACCGACAATGGGTCCTACTATGTCCACGTGGATGTGGTCAAACCTTTGTTCTGTGGGCTGAAAGTGCTGAGGTGGGGTCTTGGTATGTCATTGTACCTTGGTTGCTTGGCACTGCGTGCACGCCTTCACCCACCCCCTCATCTGTTTCCACAATCCATGCCACACATATTTGCTGCCCACCAGCCTGTCCGTGGTCATGATAGTGGTGGATGGGTAAGTACAGTGCCAGTTGCTCTCTGTCGAAAGCGCAGTACTTCACTTCTGGAGGTCACAAACGTTTGGTGAAGGAAGTCAGTGGCTGCCAACTTCCTTCAATCTACTGCTCCTGAAGCATCCTCTCTCAGGGCCATTGGAGCATCTGACCTGGGATGTGCTAGGAGAGTGGCGTCCGTCAGGGCTTCCTTGGCCTTCACGAAGGCTTCTGCTGACTTATCGTCCCAGGTGATCTCCTTTGCCCTGCCTGCCATTCAGGTGAACAAGGTCCACGTGATCTGGGCAGCTGAGGGGATGACCTGTGATTGTTGTTGTTCATCCTTCGTAGTCGAAGATGGCCATGACTTCAAAATCAAATGGGAGATTGGTGGCTGTGGGTCCGAAAATGACTGGTGAGACCCTGAACACTCTCCCACGTGTGGGACACAAGTGGATGGGTGCTGTTGTGGCGGTGAATGCTGCTTGGGCCTGGCTCACAGCACGCTTTTGTTGCGCCTCGGTGATGCGCCTGACTTCATCTGCACAGGCTCCTGCGGTGATCTTGCTGCGCTAAGCTGGAAGGTCGAGGGAAAGGGTCTCCCATGTGTTGATGTCGACATCCAGGCCTTTGAGGGATGCTTTGAGGCAGTGTTTGTAATGTTTCTTCTGCCCCCCTGACTGAGCGCTTGCCATGACACAGTTCTCCATACAGAAGCTGCATTCTGACCATATGTCCAGCCCACCTGGCTTGGGTTTTCACCAGGAGGGTGTAAACACTGCAGAGCCCAGCTCGTTCCAGGATTTCCGTGTTGGGGACTTTGACTTGCCACCTGATGTGGAGGAGTCTGCGGAGACAGCTCAGATGAAAGTGGTTGAGCTGTTTGGTGTGTCTGCTGTAGGCAGTTCAGGTCTCGCTGGCATAAAGAAGGGTGGTAAGGACCACTGCACAGTGACCTTCAGTTTGGTGGTAAGGCTGAGTCCTCTCCACTCCCAGATGTTCTCACGGAGTCTCCCAAAGGCAGCGCTGGCTTTGGCTATCCTGTTGTTGACCTCAGCATCCGTGTTCACTGCACGAGAGAGTGTGCTGCCCAGGTAGGTGAAGTTGTCGACTGCCTGGAGGTTCTGGCCCTTCACCGTGATGCGCAGCTCCTGGTACGGCTTTCCTGGGGCAGGCTGGTACATACCTTCAGTCTTTTTGGTGCTGATAGTGAGACCAAAGTTGTCGCAGGCTTGTAAGAAGCAGTCCATTTCTCGCTGCATCTTCTGCTCTGGGCTGGCGTTGAGTTCGCAGTCATCAGCAAACAAAAATTCTCTGATGACAGTCTCTTGCACCTTTGTAACTGCAGGCGCCTGAGGTTGAACAACCTGCCGTCAGTCCTGTACCTGACGTGGATTCCTTCCTCTTAGTTACAGAAGGCATCTGTCAGCATGGCAGAGAATACCATACTCAACAGAGTCGGGGTGAGAACGCAGCCTTGTTTGATGCCATTTGCCTCCGACTCATCCAGAACTTTCACCATCATACTGCTGTGGAACTGCCAGATGATTGTGATGAACTTTCTGGGGCAGCCAAACTTCTCCATGATCTTTCACAAGCCTTCTCTGCTGACCGTATCGAAAGCCTTGGTTAGATCAACAAAGTCATGAAGAGGTCACTGTATTGCTCCTGCCATTTTTCCTGGAGTTGGCTCACAGCAAAAATCATGTCCACGGTCCCACGTTCAACATGGTAGCCGCACTGGCTTTCTGAAAGCAGACCTTGCTCAAGATGTTGGAGAAGGCATTTGAGCAGGACGCGGGCCAGAATCTTCCCTGCATTGGACAAGCGGGAGTTGCCTCGGTGGTTGTCGCAAGACTGGCAGTTGCCTTTCCTCTTGTAGATGTGGATTATACCGGCATCTTTCAGCTGTTGCGGGACTTGTCCCTTTCTCCACATGGACTGGAAAAGTACAGTCAGCTTTTGCATCATGACAGGGCCTCCTGTTTTATACACTTCAGCAGCGATTGCGTCGGGTCCTGGCACTTTGCCACAGGAGAGTTGCTTCACTGCCTTCCTGACTTCATTTACTGTGAGGAGGATGTCGAGGTTCTTGTTGATCTCTACTTGGGGCAGGCGGGCAATGACCTCGTCGTTGATGTCAGCAGGGTGTGATAGTACAGATCTATCACCAATGTATATAGTGTATATAGTTACAGTATCTAGACTGTGCTTACAGCGATTGGCTGAGAGCTAAGCCACGCCTACTGTCTGGGCCTTAAAGGGTTGTGTCCCAAGCCAGGTCGGATCATTCCGGACTGGTCGGCCACCTGTGAAGAGCTCCTGTCTTTTGCTAATAAAAGCCTTGGTTTGGATCAACAAGTCTTTGATTCTTTCGATGAGCTCTACAATTTTATTAGCAAAAAGAATTTTTTTTGAAAGGGATGGAGCGTTTAACTCGGCCAGAAAAACTTGATATTGACCCACAGTCAGCTACAGCCTTCAAAGCCTTTAAGTTCTGGCTGCTGAACTTTGAAAACTTCCTGAGATTCATTGAGGTGGAGGAGGATAACCAGCGTCTAACAGCATTGCTGTCTATGGTGTCCTTGAGAGTCTACGAGAACATCCAGGATGAGACCACTTACACCGCAGCCATAAAGGTACTGAAAAAACTGTATGATCAACCGGTGAACAGAGTTCATGCCCGGCTCGTGCTTGCGTCGAGGAAGCAACAGCCTGGCGAGTCCAGGAGGGCATATTTACAAGTATTAAAGGCGTTGGGCAAGGACTGTAACTGTGTGGACAAAACTGCTGCCGAGATCACAAACGATCTCGTCCGGGATGCCTACGTGGCCGGGCTCCGATCGAACGAAGTGAGGCTGCGCTTGCTCGAGCAAGGGGTAGAAAAACTAGAGGACGTGGCCCGGATTGCAATCACAATGGAGGATGCAGCCTGAAAGTCCACCGAGTTCTCTAGGGACTGGACCCCACGTTCTGATGTGAGTAGAGTGCCCTTCTACCCTACCACCCCGCGAGATACTGATGGCCTGTCGGCTGCTGCTACACTGCCCCGTGCGAACCCAAAATGTTATTTCTGCGGAAGGGACAAGCACAGCAGGTCCCAGTGCCCAGCAAGAAAAGCCAGGTGCCAGAAGTGCCTTAAAAAGGGCCACTTTGCTGCAGTCTGTAGGTCTAAAATGGCCGCCGGCAAACAGAGCGCCTCGTGTGAACCCCAATCGCCACTATCCCATTCAAACTCTTCTTCCCCAGACCTCTCGTCCAATGAGAGCAAGGGTTCCCCTGCACGGCAATGCCTGACATCACGGAGACGCCGAACCCGGAAGGGGCAGCCCACCCTCACAACCATGGTGTTGGCCCACCTCTCGCCCCCGTGCGGAACACTCGACCCGGCCTCAGTCCTGACTGTGGCAACCGCTGCTGCTGCCACCGCCACAGGCAACCCCGGGGCCGACGCTACCGCTGCATCCGCCGACGCCGCCACAACAGCACTTTCGGGAGGTCCTCCAACTTGCTCCTCCAGCGTTGACTACATCTATTACATCATCCCGTTGCATGACGTCATCACGCGGAACTCCCCTGTCAACTGCTTCAATAACACTAAACCAGCAATGCTCTCATCCCCTCACCAGAGCAATGGAACTGATTAAAGTGCATGGACACTACACCAATTGCTTATTTGACTCTGGGTCAACTGACAGTTTTATCCAGCCAGATCTGGCCCTCCGTTGGGGACTTGACATTATCCCCATTACCCAGAGGATCTCATTAGCGACGAGGTTGCACTCGACCGGGATAAAGGGGTATTGCATCGCCACGCTGAAAGTACAGGGCGTAACAGTCACCCACTTCAAATTATTCGTCCTTCCCCAATTGTGCGCCCCAGTGTTGCTGGGATTAGACTTTCACTGTCAGTTCCGAACGGTGTCCCTACACTTTGGGGGACCCCACGCCCCCCCCTCTGTCTGCCATCGCCCCACCCCCGAAGTACCCGAGCAATCCATGCCCCGGGGCCAATCCTGCGGCCTTTCCACACTCCGAATTGCCCCTCCAGCACTCTTCGCAAACCTCACCCCTGGCTGGAAGCCTGTGGCCACCAAAAGTCGGCAATATAGTTACGAAAACAGGCAATTCATTAGGAGTGAAGTGCGTAGATTGCTGGATGAGTGCATCATCGAACCCAGTTCAAGTCCCTGGAGAGCCCATGTGGTAGTTGTCAAGAACGGAGAAAAACTATGGACGGTGGTCGACTATAGCCAGACCATTAACCGCTTCATGCTCCTGGATGCGTACCCTCTGCCACGCATCACGGATGTGGTGAACCAGATCGCCCAATACCGCATATTCTCCACCACTGACCTACGTTCGGCCTACCACCAGCTCCCGATCCGCTGTGAGGACCGACCATTCACGGCCTTTGAAGCGAATGGACGGCTATATCAATTTCTCAGGGTACCATACGGGGTCACGAATAGTGTCGCGGTCTTCCAGCGGGAAATGGACCAGATGGTGGACAAGAACGGGCTAACCGCTACCTTCCCGTATCTGGACAATATCACCATCTGCGGCCACGACACGCAGGACCACGACGCCAACCTAGACGTATTTCTTCAAACTGCCCGTCGGCTGAACCTGACTTATAATTTGGACAAGCGTGTCTTCCGGACCACACGACTTGCTATTCTAGGTTGTGTGGTGGAGAACGGGATAGTCATGCCAGATCCTGACCGCATGCGTCCCCTAATGGACTTGCCCCCCCCCCCCATACCCAGAAAGCGCTCAAACGCTGCCTGGGCCTTTTCTCGTATTACGCCCAATGGGTTCCACACTACGCCAACAAGGCGCGTCCTCTTATCAAGACCACCTCCTTTCCCCTCTCGACTGAAGCCAGAGCGGCTTTCGATCGAATCAAATCCGACATCCCCGCTGCGAAGCTGCACGCGATCGATGAATCTGTCCCGTTTCAAGTTGAGAGCAATGCATCCGACTTCGCCCTGGCAGCCACCTTGAACCAGGCCGGTCGGCCTGGAACCTTCTTCTCCAGGACCCTCCAGGGTCCAGAGAGTAGACACTCCTCGATCGAGAAGGAGGCCCAGGCCATGGTTGAAGCGGTGCGTCGTTGGAGACATTACCTCGCTGGGAGGCACTTTACACTGTTGACTGATCAACGCGCGGTCTCCTTCATGTTCAGCAAAACCCAGCGTGGTAAGATAAAAAATGACAAAATCGCCAGATGGAGAATCGAACTCTCCACCTTTAACTATGACATCCTGTACCGGCCTGGTAAGCTCAACGACCCGCCTGACACACTCTCCAGGGGGACGTGCGCTCTGTCATCCAGGGGTCACTGGGTTTGCCCACTTTGTGAAGGCGCGCAACCTACCCTACACAGTCGAGGAGATCCGCTCCATGACCCGAGCCTGTTCGCTGTACACTGAATGCAAGCCCACTTCTTCCGTCCGGATAATTCCCACGTTATCAAAGCCACCCACCCCTTCGAGTGTCTTAGCGTAGACTTTAAGGGGCCCCTACCGTCGACCAACCATGATACCTACATCCTTACGGCCATCGACGAGTACTCCCGCTTCCCGTTCGCTGTGCCCTGCCCAGACACCACTGCCACCTCAGTGATACAGGCCCTTCACAGTATTTTCGCCATTTTCGGGTACCCCAATTCCATCCACAGTGATAGGGGGTCCTCATTCATGAGCGCAGAGCTGCAACAGTACCTTCTGGAGTGTGGTATTGCTTCAAGCAGGACCATGAGCTATAACCCACGCGGTAACGGCCAGGTCGAGAGGGAGAATGCCACCATATGGAGAGCGGTTACACTGGCTCTCCGGTCGAAAGGTCTCCCCACCTCTCACTGGCAGGAGGTTCTCACTAGTGCCTTACACTCCATCCACTCCCTCCTATGTACCGCAACAAATGCCACCCCCCACGATAGGATGTTCCTTTTCCCGAGGAAATCCGAATCAGGAACCACTGTATCGGCATGGCTCACCGTCCCTGGCCTCGTCCTTTTGCGACGCCACGTCCGACACTCAAAGAATGACACCTTGGTCGACCGAGTGACTCTACTCCACACGAACCCACATTGCGCCTACGTCGAGTTCCCAGACGGGCGGGAGGACACTGTTTCGGTGCGGGACCTAGCTCAGGATGTGGTAGACCCAGCAAACCTCCCAAACCCAACCTTCCCCAACTCTTTATTCCCCAGACCCCATGCCGCAACAGAAGGACCAACAGCACCCCAACGACCCAGGCCACCCTGCTGACAACACGACTGGGGAATTGAGCGAAGGAGCGGTCGTACCCGACGAGCCCATTGGCGACACCACTCCAGCGACCCCAATCCCGGCACCACGGCGGTCACGCCAGATGGTCAGACCCCCTGACCGCTACAGTCCTTAACCTACCCCTTCCTTTCATTCTGTCCCTCGTTTGTTTGGTTTTTTTTTCCAGGGTCAGTTCTCCAAGAAGGGGTGAATGTGATAGTACAGATCTATCACCAATGTATATAGTGTATATAGTTACAGTATCTAGACTGTGCTTACAGCGATTGGCTGAGAGTTAAGCCACGCCTACTGTCTGGGCCTTAAAGGGTTGTGTCCCTAGCCAGGTCGGATCATTCCGGACTGGTCGGCCACCTGTGAAGAGCTCCTGTCTTTTGCTAATAAAAGCCTTGGTTTGGATCAACAAGTCTTTGGTTCTTTCAACGAGCTCTACACAGGGTGGTTAAGGATGTTTTTAAAAGTACTCAGCCCAATGTTCCAGAATCTGTTTCTTCTCTGTCAGCAGCTGCGTCTCATCTACGTTGAGGAGGGGTGAGGAGCCTGAGGACTGGGGTATGTATACACCCTTAAGCGCATCGTAGAAGCGCTTTATGTCGTGGCTGTCTGCACAGCCATGGATTTCATTGCCCTTGCTGAACCAGATGTCCTGCAACTCACAAAGTTTTTTCTGCACCTTTCTTCTTGCGTTGGCAAAGGCATCTTTCTTGGCTAGTGACGTGGGGTCATTCTGATGTGCTCTGTACTCTACAAGGGCCACATGATCCAGGCAGCTGAGGGGATGAATGTGTGATAGAAATTGATCATCCCCACGAACTCCTGTAGTTTCTTGGTTGTGTTGGGTTTGGGGAACTTTCGGATGGCCCCCACTTTATTGGATAGTGGTGTGGCTCCTTCCCTGGTTATCCTGTGGCCGAGGAACTTGATGGCCTCCACTCTGAGCTTGCATTTGGCTGGGTTGATCGTCAGGGAGAACTCGCTCAGTCGAGTGTAGAGGTTGTGGATGTGCGCCATATGCTTGCCACCAAGATGACATCCAGGTACACGAAGGTGTCATCCAGATCTCGGCCCACTGCGTCCATGAGTCGCTGGAACGTCTGTGCAGCCTTCTTTAGCCTGAACGGCATTCAGAGGAATTTGAAGTGGCCGAACAGGGTGATGATGGCGGTCTTGGAATATCATCAGGGTGTACCGAGATTTGATGATATCCCTGCATGAGGTCCACCTTGGAGAAGATCCTTGCCCCATGCAGGTTAGCTGTGAAGACACACACGCGTATTGTAGTCAGGTTAAGCTCTGAGATTTATTAGGGCTCAGGCCTGACTTTTATACTTGCACCTTCCCGCTGTGTCCCCATCCCCCCCTCCTTAGCTGACGTCACAACATGCATAACAAAAGTGGGTTTCCTGTGCCCAGGTACTTTCCTGCATAACAATGCCCTTCTTCCCCATGTGCTGTCCCTGTCTGTTGTCTGCGTAGCAAGGCCGGCATCATTTTGGGGTTGATGGCCTTTAAGCTACCCTTGCAGTTCACCTGCCAGTTCGCTTGTTGAGGCAGTGCTGCTGGCCTTTTGTTGTGGTCGTCGGCTCGATCGTCGTCACCACATACTCTTAATTCTCCCTTGATAGCAATCATTTTTGGGCAAAACTCCCTCTGTCCTCCGCTGAAAAATACTTTGTACTTAGAAATCATATACCTTTGCTGCATGTTGAGTAATTTTTAAAAAATATTTTATTTAAGAAATTAAAAAAAAACACAATTGCATTTCAGTTAATACTGAATTGTATATAAAAAAGAATGCATGTGTGTAAATAAACCTAATTTCTCCCCCTGCCATCACTCCCTCCCTCCCATCTACCCCTAAAAAGAAAAGATCATTAAAAAAAAAACCCATAAATTCAAATGATCTGCTGTGAAACCAAAAATCACCCCCAGGACGAGTTATTGAAAGTTTAAATCAGTGGTTCTCAACCTTTTCCTTTCCACTCACATACCACTATGCCATTGGTGCTCTGTGATGAGTAAGGGATTGCTTCAGGTTTTTTTCTCTTTGCAATTAATCTGTGTTTCTATTTTCTTTCAGATGACTTTAAACCAGCATCCATTGACACGTCTTGCGAAGGTGAGCTGCAAGTTGGAAAAGGTGATCAAGTCACCATAACTTTACCACACATCCCAGTAAGTTTGCATTTAAAAAATAAAGCCAATGTTTTATATAAATAATGTCTAATAAAAAAATAAGAGCCATAAAAATTGGAAACGCATGCTTTGGCCCAACTTGTCAAGACAGGTGAGTTTAACGATCTAAACTAGTCCTATTTGCCTGTGTTTGATCCATATCCCTCCGAATGTTTTCTGACTAAATGTTCTTTAAATTGTACCCACTGCTATAGTTTCCTCTGGCAGCGCATTCCACATACCCACCACTCTCTATGTGGCAAATGTTTCCCCTCCAAGTCTCTCTTAAATCTTTCCTTATCATTTTAAACCCAGATCTCCTCATTTTGCATCCCCGATTCCTAAATGGTGTGGTTACTGAATGAACAGTTAGAAGTTCAGTTCTGACTAGGGTGGGGTGGGGGGGGGGGGGGGTGGGGGGAAGCATTTAGCAGCCAAACAGTGAAATGAAATGACTGCTGAAATTATTTAAGAGTCAAATAAATTCAGTTTCTATTTACAGTAGAAGTCCAAAAATCCAGATGCCAGAAATCTGCACCTCCCAAGAATCTGGACTTTTTGAAAACTAAAACTTTTCAAATTTAGCAGGCTTTTGCGTGGATGCATGCATAAGCACCACAAGTGTACAGTGGCATTTGAAGCATGCTGTATTTGCGAATGAATAAAATATCAATATTTACCTGTTCATCTTTATTTCTCCTTAAGTTTGAATTTTAAAAGTAGGAAGCTAGAGACAGAGACAGATACATGCCAGCTATGCTAGGGAGTGCAGCCTATAAAGCGAGAATGAACACTATAGATGGTTGTGATGCTTCTTTACCTGGTCAGCCGAACACCTTCTACGTTGAGAAGAAGAACCAAAGAGTGCCGATTAGAATCCCTTAAAAGGCTGAGGACCCTGTGATATCTGTTTCTGAGGACAATGTCAGAACATCATTCAAGAGGGTGAACCCTTGTAAGACATCAGGCCCTGACAACGTACCTGGCAGGGTGCTGAAAATGTGCGCCAACTAACTAGATGGTTGAATATTTTCAACCTCTCATTGTTGCAGTCAGAGGTTCCCATCTGCTTCAAAAGGGCAACCGCCCAGTAACACTAACTTCTTACTGATGAAATGCTTTGAGAGGCTGGTCATGGCCAGAATTAACACATACCTAAGTAAAGATCTGGACCTGCTGCAATTCGCCTATCATCACAATCGCTCCACAGCAGATGGAATATCGCTGGCTCTCCACTCAGCTCTGGATCACCTCAAAAACAGCAACTCTGCTCTTCGTCGACCACAGCTCGGCCTTCAATACTATTATTTTCTCAGTCCTGGTCAAGAAGCTACAAATTCTAGGCCTCTGAACCCACCTCTGCAACTGGATCCTTGACTTTCTCATCAGAAGACCACAGTCAGTACAAATTGGAGACGTCTCCTCACCCATTATCAACACAGGCGCACCCCAATGATGCGTGCTTATCCCACTGCTCTACTCGTTTACACCCCTGACTGTGTGGCCAGGCACAACTCCAATGCACACAGCTTTTGAAATAATATGGATTTTTCTGTTTCTTTTAATTAAATTTCAACTTGGCTTTGTAAGGGGTGCCAGTTTATTTAATTTGAGGCATATTTAACTCATCCAAAAAAACAACCACATTAATAGGAAATAAGTATATATGCTCATCTATTTTTGATGTACAACATTTTTTCTTTAATATGCCTTTTAATAGCCCCTGTGTAATGAAGGAAATGTTATCAGGATCACTTAGAATGCTTGGGGATGCTACCAGTACTTTAATGATTTTCTCAAACATGGGTAAAGCTGGACTGCAATAATATATTTTTGGTTACCAGGGCTCCACTCCACCGATGACAGTGTTCAAAGGTAATAAAAGGCCATATCAGAAGGATTGTGTACTTATCATTAACCACGACACTGGAGAGTTTGTGCTTGAAAAGCTCAGCAGCAGTATACAGGTGAAGAAAACTAGGTGAGAATACAAAGTCTTCTTGAATTGAAACTGTGTAATTTGCGTGTGACTAATTATAACACAGCTTCTCTCAGCTGTAAATGGTGTTGACTATTTAAAAAAAATTATATGTGATAATCTGACTGCAATGAATAAATTTGAAATCTGTATTTATTGTATCTTGGAGGGAGTTTCTTGTTCACATGAGTGATGTGGATGAGGGGCTAAGTGCACTACTCTTTTTGTTAATAATGCCAGGTTGGATGTAAGCAAGAGTTGTGAGATAAAAGTGAATGGAGAAGAACATGCAAAAAACAAGATAACCACTTTGATTTTTTTTTAAAGTATGTTTTTGAATGGGAAGTCTAAACGTTACCACATAGGGTACAACATGCCTTCATTATAATAAAATTTATGTACAAGGGCAAAGATGTCCCTCTGAATTATATTGGTCTTACTTACCTAAAGAAAAATGTGCTTACCAATGTAGGTTCACTGCAGTGCTTCTTTGAACACTGGGTTTGGTAGAAGGAGTAAGTGTAGATTAGGCCTGTATTTCCAAAGAATGAAGAGGTGATAAATTATCTCATTGAAACATGCAAGACTTATCCAAGATTTGACAGGGAGGATGGCTCCCCTCTCTAAGTGATGAAGGCAGAACCAACCATCAAAATCTCAGAATAGGTGATGGATCATTTGAGATGAGATGTGGACAAATATCTTCACTTAGAGTGTGATATATCTTCAGAATTCTCTCGAGAGACAACAAAATGCAAATATAGAAATCTAGAGCAGAAAACAAGTTGCTGAGGAACTGGACAGGTCAGGTGGCCTCTGTGAAGCAAAGGGTTTGCTGACATTTTGATTTGATTCAATAGGGCTGAATGTGTAAAGAATTGGGAAGTAGTGGGTTGAGTATATGGGTGATGGGCAGATGGTATCAGATGAGGGAAGGGAAATAGGTAACTGGGTTGGGCAGGGTGTTGGAAAGGATATGCGTGAGCGAGCCTTGGTTGATCAGAATGAGAAAGAAAGGAACAAAGGGATTGATTTGAAATTGGAGAATTCATTGTTTGTGCCTTTGGGCCATGGACTACTTGGCAGAATATGAGGTACTGTTGCTCTAGTTTGTGTTTGGCCTCACCCTGGCAATGAAAAGGGCAAACAACCGACAGATCGGTGTGGAAATGGAGAAGGGAGTTAAAATGGCTCCATTCAGACAGCGATGGATTCGAACCCCAGTCCCAATTGCTTGCGCTGTAAAAGCTTTGTGCTAACCGCTACGACAAGCCCGAAACAGGACATTTTTAAAGAACTTGAAAAGATTGAACGATGATGTTCAGGGCCTGGGTTACGATCAAAATGTTTCTTTGCTCAAAGGGTTATCAACTTTTAGAATTCTTTACCCAAGTGGGCTTTGGAGACTCAGTCACTCGGTCTATTCAGGACATGGGTAAATAGATGATTAATTTGAAAATCAAGAAAGTACATGTGCTGAAGTAAAAAGATTCTTCTGCCCATTGAGTCTGTTCTGCCATTCGAATCGCCAGATCAGTTCGTCCTTTCAACCCCATTCTTAGCCCTCCCCCCATAACCTTGGGTACTCTTACCAATCAAGTACCTATCAACCTCCACTTTAAATCTACCCAATGACTTGGCCTCCACAGCTGACTGTGGCAACAAATTCTGCAGATTCACTACCCTCTGGCTGAAGAAGGCTCTCTCTGTTCTAGAGGGACATTTTATTCTGAGGCTGTGCCACTAAACTGTACCATTTATTGAAATATCTGCTTTCCAGAAGTCTGTATTCATAAAGAAAAATGTGGGTATTGAGCAGGTTACTTATTTAATGTCAAAACATAATTGGAAAAAGTAAATGTTTACCCATCAGTTCATCCTAATGGTGGACTTTCAAGTTTTCCAATTGTGACTGTCCTAGTTTCCCAGAAGAAACCCCTTATTTTAGGCAGCTTGGTGTGGAAAGCACAGGAAGTTAACAAATTATAATGCTGCGGTGAGTTTTCTCTTTTTATGATAATGCAAGTTTTAAAGACATTTGCTAGAGTTGAACTGAATTAAAATTGTGCTCTCAAGGTAAGAATAAGGTGGGAGATGGCAAATCTTCATTACCAGGTGAACTCAATGCCCTCTATGCCCAATTCAAGCACAAGAGCATGAAATATACCAACTCTGCGCGCTCCCATGTTCTCTGATGACCCTCTCCTGTCCGTATCTGAGGGTGATGTGCAGGCTACCTTCGGGAGAGTGAATCCGAGGAAAGCATCTGGTCTGGATAGAGTACCCGGTCGAGTATTAAAAATCTGTGCTGACCAACTTGCCGATGTATTCCCAGAAATCTTCAACATCTCACTCCGGCAGGGCGTGATACCCACCTGTTTCAGTCAGGCCCAAGAAGAGTGTGATTCCTGCCTAAATGACTTTTGACCCGTGGCACTCACATCAACAACGATGGTGTATTGAGAGGCTGGTGTTGAATCCTACCATGTCCTGTCTCAGCAATGAAGTGGATCCATTTCAATTCACCTATCATAGCCATGGGTCTAAGGTGGATGCCATCACCCTGGCTCTACACAAAGCCCTGGAAAACCTGGACAGCAAAGATGCATACATCTTTATCTACTATAGTTCAGCATTCGTCATCCTCTCAAAATTGATCAGCAAACTCCAAAACCTGAGTGTCAATACCCACTATTTAATTGATCCTGGATTTCCTCACCTCCAGACCAAAATCAGAGAACATTGTTAGGAACTCCACAATCTCCATCAGTGCTGCCACACCACAGGGCTGGATTCTTAGTCCACTGCTCTACTCACTTTACACCTACGACTGTGTGGCTCGGTACAACAATAACACCATCTACAAATTTGCTGATGACACCACAGTAGTGGGTTGTATAAAGGATGGGGATGGGTCAGCGTACAGGGAGGAGATTGAAAACATGGCTGAATAGTGCACTTTGCACTCAATGTCACCAAAACCACAGAGGTGATTGTTGACTTCAGGAAGGGGCAAACCAGAGGTGTATGATCTACTGATCATTGGGAGAGAGGGTGAACAAATTTAAGTTATTGGGAGCCACTATCTCAGAGGATCTTTCCTAGCCAAACACATTAATGACATTGTTAGTACGTCAGCACCATTACTTTCTCAGGAGTTTGTGGAGGTTTGTTATGACACCAGAAACCCTGGTAAATATCTATAGATGTGTGGTGGCAAGTGTGCTTTCCTGCTGTATCATGGACTGGTGTGGGGACACCAATATGCCTGAGCACAAGGCCCTGCAAAAGGTAATGGACACAACCCAGGGCAACACAGGCAAAACCCTCCTGACCATCTTCTGGGAATGCTGCTGTCAGAGAACAGCAGCAATTATCAAAGACCCACACCACCCAGCACACACTCTGTTCTCGCTGCTGCCATCAGCAAAAAGGTATAGGTGCCACAAGACTCACAACACCAGTTTAGGGACAGCTGCTACCCCTCCACCATCAGACTCAACAATAAAATCAATCAGGGACTCATTTAAGGATATTTACTTTTGCACTTATTGCACAGTCTGTTTTTTTAAATTTCTTTGTTTGACTTTTGTCGCAAGTGACCACCCACAAGGTGGGTAACAGCAAGGAACAGTGAGTAAGCCGCCCAATCGGAGATCGGCGCTGCCATGACATCACTCCCAACGTCAGCAGCAAGGAGTGAATGTAAGCAGAGCTGCCAGTGCATTAAATCAGTCTTCAACTTCAACTCCTCGTGTGTCTTCTTTCTACATTCAGTAGCGCGCAAGCTACACCACTTTGATTTTCAAAAGCATGTTTTGTAGAAAAAAAGCTTAAAACTGCTAAATATATTTTAAATTGCAAGAAAGAATAAGACAAAATTACTGACCTAAAAGATTTTCATAAATTTTGCAGCTCTATTATATTTAACATAATATAAAATATATTTAGCATAAAAAGTATTTTCCATTAACAGTTAACAAAAGATTTTTTTTAAAGTGTACAAAATGCAAAAGACAGCAGTAAACAACAAAGCTAATAATGAAACAATTAATTTAAAACCTCCAATAATGTATCTTTTATCAACAAGCATTGAAACTACTCATAGGCCTGACTACTTAAAGCGATAGCATTTATCTGCTGTCAAAGCCAAGTTTCCTGAAATTTAATAGAGATATGCTATGTTATGAGTGTCATGGATCAACACAGATATCTATTTATAAACCAGTTACACAGCAAATTATATGAGCATGAGGACAGGCTCTATGGAGCTACTGTTCGGTAGTGAAGCAGACACTGCCACTTGGTCCCATGTGATGTGTGTGCACGGCAAGCATTGTGGCATTTGTGAGAAGAATGGGGAAAATATGCTGTATGTTTTTATTTGTATGTGTGTGGCTACCACAAGAAGATGCATATAATAAATCAAACATTAGTCTACCAGAGGGATTAAGCTGCCTCAAAATCGTAGGCTCATGCCAACTGTCCCTACCTGGCCTGCCTACCTTCAAAGCCCTCCACACAGTCCTCCACTTGATATCAACTGAGCCGCTATTGCAGCTGCCGTTTGCACCAGAACATTCCCCTGTCTGCAAGCCCACCGCGTATGCACCTGCTGGCCATGGTACTGAAATCCATTGCAGGCGCAAAAGAATAAAGATGGACACCCACCCAGCCAGCTAGCCAACAGACCGCGGGACGCTGACTAATAAATGAAATATACTTTTTCACGTTTCGCATGTTCTGCCTATGCCCCTCTGAGGTTTGCACCCTAGGCAGCTGCCTAGTTTACCTAATGGTAGTGCTGGCCTATTTTTGCAGGCTTTTTTGTACACTACTGATATGGTAATTCTGCCTCACCTGCAAGAAAAAGGAACCTCAGAGTTGTAGGTGATGTCTGAGAATTCAGTGGTCTGGCATTTGCATTCAAGTTCTTCACAGTCTTTATTTTTTTTAAAATCTTAACAGGTCACTTGAATTGTAAAACCTGAGCATTGGCTGAAGCTATTATTAAAAACACAGAAATGCTGGAAGAACTCAGCAGGTCTTGCAGCATCCATAGGAAGTAAAGATCTTTCGCTGACGTCTTGGGCCTGAAATGCTGGTAGTTACATTTTTACCTTCTATGGAAGCTGAGCTCCTCCAGCATTTGTGTTTTCACCACAGTTACAACGTCTGCAGACTTGTGTTGCACTGAAGCCATTTATCAGTCTGATGAACAACTCCACTATCCCCCTCCCCTGCAACTAGGTAGCCTTTTGATACAGGATGGTTAAAGTCTGACAAAACACAAAGCAACCAGGGAATGGAATTCTTTTACAGTCACTTTTCTTTTTTCTCCAATCTTTCTGAGAAGTCAATATCATCAGGAAGACAGGTAAAACGGATCACAGCGAAAAGTAGGTGGAAAATTGGAGAATTTTGGTTCTAACATGTGTTGCAAGAATTTCTGTTCAATTTGTTTATTTTTATATATATATATTCTTCAAAGGAGGCTGCTGCCCGCCAAACTGTGAGGCGCCAAGATGCACGGTTTGAGGCGTTATCAGCCCACTGGCGGTGGTCAATGTGGCAGGCACCAAGAGATTTCTTTAGGCAGTCCTTGTACCTTTTCTTTGGTGCACCTCTGTCACGGTGGCCAGTGGAGAGCTCGCCATATAATACGATCTTGGGAAGGCGATGGTCCTCCATTCTGGAGACGTGACCCATCCAGCGCAGCTGGATCTTCAGCAGCGTGGACTCGATGCTGTCGACCTCTGCCATCTCGAGTACCTCGACGTTAGGGGTGTGAGCGCTCCAATGGATGTTGAGGATGGAGCGGAGACAACGCTGGTGGAAGCGTTCTAGGAGCCGTAGGTGGTGCCGGTAGAGGACCCATGATTCGGAGCCGAACAGGAGTGTGGGTAGACCGCAGAGCCCACCTCACTGACAAAAGGCAAAGGAGGAAAAACCCAACACCCAACCCCAACCAACCAATTTTCCCTTGCAACCGCTGCAATCGTGTCTGCCTGTCCCGCATCGGACTGGTCAGCCACAAACGAGCCTGCAGCTGACGTGGACTTTTTAACCCCTCCATAAATCTTCGTCCGCGAAGCCAAGCCAAAGAAAGAAAGAAGAAAAGATATATATATATATATTTGAAATGCTACTTTAAAAGGATTTTTTTACTGTTTGAAGTGATCAATGTCTAAACCTTACTATTTTATAAATTGTTTCAGAGCTGAAGGAAGCAGTAAAATCCAGGCTCAATTGGAATCACAGGCAGTGAGAAGATCTCAGCCTTCTTTGCAGTTTAGGGCCCCAAATAAGCCATGTACAGGGCCAAAAACGTCTCCCTCAAAGGACAACCCATCTCCTGAACCACAACTCGATGATATAAAAAGAGGTAAAGAAACACAGGGTCTGTGTGGAAAGGCATGTGGAATTTTGTGTACATTTCCTCTTCATTCTTCCTTGTAATTAATGCCCCATCATTTCTTTACAATGTATCATTTTTTATGTGTTTAACCCATAGTATTTGCCTTGCTGAAATCATTTACAAAGTTATTTTACAAAGCTACAATTCTGTTTCATTTCGAGGTTTTGATAAATCTGGGCTCTCATTTCTTTCATGTACATCATGTAGATCGTTAACATAACTAAGGAAGGAGAGAAAATTTAGCCGCAGTGAAGGTGTGGGAGGGGATGATGATGGGGATGAGCCATAAACAAGATTTTCTGGTCAATGAGTGAATTTGAGCACCAAGGGAGTGAGAGTGTGGATAAAGTAATGTAGGAAGTGTGAAATGCAAAGCTAGAAGATGTACTGGGCAGGTCAAACTGGCATAATTTACCCCTCATATGTCCCTTTCACATTGGCGAACCACTGAATTGGCGTTGTAAAATACCGGTAGAGCCGTTCACACTGGACCATTGTTAACCGATTCTCTGCACCCTTTCACTTTCACCACCTGGCATTGCAGAGCAAAGGGGCACCTATCCTCCAGCGGTGATGTCCTGTGTACCCCCTGTCCCGATCACACTGGGCGGTTCATTGCTGGGGTGATTTGACACCCCCTGCATGCAGGTTTGGGAACATTCACACTCGCATGTTAACCAGTAGATTGGCGGTTAATTAATGGGTTAAGGTGCCAGTGTGAAAGGGGGTTATCCCCTCCCTGGAATTAAACAAGCTTCCTTTCCTTCCTTCCCAGTTCTAACAAAGAGTCCTCCAACCTGAAATGTTAACTTTGTTTCTCTTCTGTTGGATGCAGCCTGACAATGCTGGACCTTTATAGCATTTTCTGTTTTTCTTTTAGAATTCCAGTATCTGCAGTTTTTTTTTCTTGATTTTCAGGACAATCTGGTTCCTTGATTTCTTATACAAACACCTGGGTGGCTGTGGAAGCGCTGGAGGTGAATGAACAGACACTCAGTGACTCGGGCTGGGGGGGGGGGGGTCCTCTCTTTTGCTTCTCTCTCTCTCTCTCTCTGACTGTAAGAGGTGCTTAGGCAATTCCTGCCGGTGGTGAATCTGTCTGCTTTCCAGCAGGCAAAAATGAATTTCATGTAATACTTTTATTACTATGACAATAAATCTTGATTCGACTTTTTTGGAAGAAGATTTTCAGGATTTATTTTTTTCCTCAAAATTATTTCAGCTTGCCAACCTTGTTCTTGGACAGTCCCATGGAAAATGGTCTGCTTTTATAACCTCTATTGATACAATTTAAAATTCTCATCATGTTTGGATATCTCTGAGTGTTTCTGCTCTAACTCTTCCAATCTCACCTTGTCTTTGCCAATTATGTGGCTCATCATCAAATGGTTTGATAGCATTCATTGCATAGTTGGCAAGTTATTTTTTTAATGGATGAAATATTGCAAGGCAGAAGACACAGGAACCTAAGTTAGTGGGAAGGAGCCCATTTCAAGTTTGGCTGCTTTCCCCTCTCCACTTGTTCTAGATATTTATGACCAAGCTGGATAGAGATAAATGGAATGAGCCAGGATAACATGAAAAATGTGGATCAATGTGAGACTGGATCACGATGCCACAGTGAGTAAAAATAGATTATTTTATTCAAAATGCAGAGGAAATTACATCGGGATAATTGCCAGAAGTGGGCAATGCATGAAGTAAAACCATAGATTTTAATCAAAAGAAGCATCTAGATGTCAATTCTGGACCCTGTGTCATGGAGATGTTAGACGTTTACTGCATCACTCCCTTCCTCTGTTCACCTTCTCACCCTTTGCCCTTGCATGGTCCCTTCGCCTTGCCTGCTCTTGTTTCTTGCGCCTCTCATGCCTACGCTATCTCTCAAACTCAGCTACTCCTTTAATTATTTTGTGTGAATGTTTCTTGCCACCCATCAGCCCATGCCTGAATGCTTTCTAACTTGTGTTGCACCAACCATTATAGACGACACTTTCCTTATTCTAATATATTCTAATTTCAAGGTATCATCTTCCAAAAGCAGGAACTACGATATTCTGAATTTCAATCTCTTCAATAAATCCAACTGTGACTGCTGCTTTAATTCGTTGATAAACCCCATAAACATTTTGCATAACTTTGCATTAAGACTTTTATAACAATGAATAACAAAGCATTTACTGTATAATGATACAAAATCTTAGAGACACTAGCTTTAAGAAATGCATAAAAAGTATTTAAAGAGACAAAATTAATTAAAAGGACAAAATTCAAAGAAACATTTGTGCTCATGCTTCTTCACATTCTGAAGAATAATGAGCAAGTCGTTAGTTTGGACTGATATTATGACATATTACATCATAGTCACTATAGTAACACTGGAAACAATAACTCTCTTAAAGAGAGACACAAAATTAACTAAGAGTTTTAAAAAAAACACAAGATTTTAACCTTTACAACCAAGACTGGTTGCAAATTCTTCTAATTTCTGACCATTATGATGAAACAGCTTTAAGATGTTTGGACATAGGATGTTGCCACAAGGAATTTGTATATTGATGCACTTAAGTTGGGATAAATGGCCTCCAACAATCATAACCATCCTTTATTGCAAGATAAGAGTTCAACCTATGTGGTGTCTTTGTGATGTCCATCGACTTTAGTTTCACTAGGGCTCCTGGATGTCACTCTTGGTGCCGTTCCAACTTCAACTCAAGGGCAGACATTCTTAACACTAATGCAGTTTTGAATTATTAACAATACTCCAGATGTGCAACCCCCCACAAACAGTGGAAGATTGTAGAGCACACTTGCTTTCAGATACTTGGAGCTTGATCTATCTTTTATCTTTTTTGAACTTTGCAGAACTTAGAGCTGAAGTTGATATTATTGAACAAATGAGTAGCAGCAGCAGTTCCTCAGAATCTGGAAGTTCATCTGGCAGTGATGACAGCTCTAGTAGTGATGTGGAAAATGAAGCTCGCCCATCTGCACTGCCACAGGTGCAAACACATCAGCAAGCCCATTTGCAATCCCATCAACCACAGCATCTGCAGAATTATAGTAACAGAATTGCTGCTACAAATGGTACCAGCAGACCAGGAAGCAATCAACTTATGACTACACTGAGTACGTACATTTAACTGCATTTAATATTAATTAGTTGTCAAAAATACCAGTTTTATCTTAATTTTTTTTCAATATAGTTTGCACTATTGTATATGCAAAATGTTGAATTATTTAATGTCAATCCAAAGTTTTTGAAGACCCTACAAACACGTGGCAACTTAGTCCTAATGCACCATTCAGTATGACCAATGCTGATCTGCTCCGAGACTCAATTTTTCTTCTGTGCCAGTCCCATCTTTTTAAGTCTCTCCCCCTTTAATAACCTGTAGTGATATTGTTCTTTCAGGTGCCTTGCCGTCTGGCGTGGGTGATCATGTTGCGTCTCTATCCATCACAGTGATATAGCCTCCAAATTCTTAGGATAGAGAATTCCAGCAATTCATCGTTCTCTGAGAAGAACTTCCCAAGCACCTTAGTCCTAAATGATTTCTTCCTTGGAAACGATGGCCCTGTCCCACTAGTGGAAATATCTCAACGTCTTGGATCTTGTATGTCTCTCTGCTACACTCCAAAAGAAAAAAAACCTTATCTAGGTTCACTTTTATCCATTCATGATAGGACAATTCCTCATCCCAAGAATTAACTTACTAGATCAATTTTTGGGCTGTTTCAAATGCCAATCTTAAAGTAAGGTATTAAATTGGCATGTATACCGGGTGCAGCCTTGCAAGCAGCTTGTACAATTTAACAAAAGACATTTAAAGTATAAAGAGCTTTAGTTATTCTTAACAGCTATCTAAAGACCATTTTCTCTCCAGCAATAAATGTGGATATGCAAAGTTGCCTTATATTTGATCTCAAACATTGACATTGTTTACATGAAATGAGGATAATTTTGAGCATGTGTTCTTCCTTCTTGTAATGTCCTTTTATGGCTACACTTATCTGAATCCCATAATCATAGAGCATGGAACAAGCCCTCAGACCAACTCGTCCATGCTGACTGAGTTGGCTTTCTGAGCAAATGCTATTTGCCGACATTAGGTTCATATCCTGAGTCCTATCCATATATCTTCCAAAAGTCTTTTGAATGTTGAAATGGTTTCCTCGACCCTCTCCCCCATTCTTCATCCTACTTGTGACTTAGAGGCTGCCTGATCTTTGTACACCCAAATCTAGTGAACAGCCATTTCAGCAGGCACTTGGCTGACCTTTTTACAGAAAGGAATTTGACTCCCCATGTGATTCTTGGGCATGTGGCCCACACCTCAGAAGTTAATATTTTCCCTTTGGGAAAATAAAGATTTTAACCTTTACTACCAAGACTGGTTGCAAATGGAGTTGAGCACCGTGCAATTATCAAATTCTTCTAATTTCTGACCATTATGATGAAAAAATTCTTGGCAGGGCTAATGTTCCTGGGATGAGGAATTGTCCTATCATGAATGGATAAAAGTGAACCTAGATAAGGTTTTTTTCTCTTTTGGAGTGTAGCAGAGAGACATACAAGATCCGAGACGTTGAGGTATTTCCACTCGTGGGACGGGGCCACCATTTCCAAGGAAGAAATCATTTAGGACTAAGGTGCTTGGGAAGTTCTTCTCAGAGAATGGTGATCAACCACTAGTTGAAAATGGGTGTTAATAGTTGCATAATTGTCAACCTGTGTTAATAATAAAAATCTTTATTTTCAGGAAATGACTTGCAATTAAGTGAATCTGGGAGTGACAGTGATGATTAAAGTCTGAGGAAAACGGACCACCTACCTCCGGAAGCTAAATGAGAAATATTGTTTCAAACAAAACATTGATTGTGTGTTCTTGCTGCAGTTTTAATATCAAGATAGGGGGTAATAATGCAGTGTTTTAGAAATGTATTTAATTGCTTTTAAAAGTTAGAAACATTAGTTTACTTGTATATTTTGTCAGACATTCAAATTTATTTTCTGTTGATCTTTGAAAAGAACTAATGGTAAACTTGCATATTCAAAGAAATTGATTTTGCTCAATCATGTATAAAGGCAATGTTTACCTCGTATATTAAAGTTAATTATACAATGTTTATATAATAGAACAAATGCTGCACAGTGTAGAAATTCTTGGCAGGGCTAATGTTCACAAAAACAAAGATGAATGAGGGGTGACAGGTATTGAGCTGGGTTATGGTGGAAC
Source organism: Narcine bancroftii (assembly GCF_036971445.1). Taxonomy (NCBI): domain Eukaryota; kingdom Metazoa; phylum Chordata; class Chondrichthyes; order Torpediniformes; family Narcinidae; genus Narcine; species Narcine bancroftii. The sequence continues at coordinate 317,686,032 of NC_091469.1, read as the reverse complement.
CAGCAATGAACACAAACCTGAACTTAAGAACCACAGGAATAACAACAGTATTGGTTCCTAAATCTTTCCATTTTGTTGGTGAAACATGTTGTTGGACTAGACTTTTAATTTCTAAAAATGAAACCCTTTGGGGAACAAAAACTGTGTTTGTGGTAAATCTCGAGTAGCACAAGCACCTTCTCCTTTAACGAAATAACTTGTGTGAAAATGGAAATTTCTGACTGATCTTCCATATTAGTTTTAGCGCTTCTACATAAAGCTGGTATTTGATCCTATTTGACCTGTTCAATTAAAAATGCTTTAATCTGTGATTTCCTTTTTAAAAAAAAAATAGATTTTTCATTTCATTCATACTTTTCAATTTTGCATCTCTGTGATTGGAAGTTTGTCTGAAATCTTCCTATTCACACTGTCTTAAGTAAGTGGGCTAGTGGTCTCCTCTCAGACCTCTATCACTAACTCAGCAGTTGTGTATTTTTGTATTTTGCAAGATTTGTCAGTTCTGTTCCTCATAATGTATGATAAGGACTTCATCATTTCTGGTTAATGATTGGTATGTTCCTGTGAAGAATCATTCAAAATGTTCAGCTGAAACCAGTTTGGTACCAATCTTTTTTTAAATGTAAACATACAGCATAGTAACAGGCTATTTCGACTAATGCATCCGTGCAGCCCAATTTACGACCCATTAACCTACACCTTCGGTACGTTCTTTTTGAATGGTGGGAGGAAACCGGGACCCAGGGAAAACCCACACAGACACAGGGAGAACGTACAAACTCCTTACAGACGGTGTGGGTTTTGAACCCAAGTCCGGTCCTGATCACTGGTGCAGTAAAGGCTTTGCACTAACCACTATGCCAACCGTGCTGCCCTATCTTCCACTGTATAAATTTTTATTGGTTTTCAAACTCTGACAACTAATTCCCTTTGAATAAAGGAGATTTCTATGTCAAAATTAACATCAAAAAGATTTTAGAATACATTAAATACTTTCTAAATTTACTAACAAGATTGATGTGCAAGGTTATAAAATGCTGAAAGCTTCATTGTGCCAAAGCATGAAGCTGTGAATTAAATATGAAATGGCAGTAATGCATTAAGAATTTCTTACATCCTGCTAAATAATAAATGGAGAAATAAAATGATCATTTGGAATTACCTGATTTCTCTGTAACATTAGATGAGTTGGAAGTAGATTTGTTTATTTTTGCACTTCACTTTTCTCTTTTTCGCAGCTAATTTTTCTTTAAACTCAGTTACAATGATTGTTTTATGACAGTTTCTTTATTACCTATTCCATAGCTCTTTGCATTTGCAATTTTCTTTTTCCTTATAGGAAGGATGTGGAAGCTATGGTGCAGAAGAGATTTACCAGGATGTTGCTTGGATTGAGAAATCAGTCTTATGAGGCAAGGTTAGCAGAGCTGGGACTTTGGAGTAAAGAAGGATGAGAATAGACTTAATAGGGGTCTATAAGATTATGAGATGCATAGATAGGTTGGATAGCCAGTGCCTGTTTCCCAGAGCAGGAATAACAAACACCAGAGGACATAAAGGGAAGGGAGGGAAATTTAGGGGAGGTATCAGGGTAGGTTTTTTTTACACAGAGTTGTGGGGGGTTGGAATGCCTTGCCAAGGATGGTGGTGGAGATTGAAATGGGCATTTCAGAGACTCATAGACAGGCACATGGATGGAAGTAAAATAG